>NC_068451.1:1902500-2252866 GCF_023373465.1 Oncorhynchus keta
GTGGCTCAGTTAGTAAGAGCATGGCACTAGCAACACGCAAGAGTGGTGGGTTATATTCCCACTAGGGTCACATACAGAAATGTGTGGACTCACTGTTGTCACTTTGGATAAAAACGCCTGCTATGTGAATGGCATATATTATAGTTTTTACAGTACTGCATCGGCCAATGTCAATTTAGTAAAACAGTGTGAAACGCCCCCATCAACAAAAAAAACTGCAACTTTGGATACAAGTACTGTATAACATGCTGACCAGACCGCTTGCGCAAGTGCGTCTGCTTGCACCATCGGGCACATGTTGATTTTGTCCACCCACACCAGACACGATCAGGACAAGCAGGTTGAAATGTGAAAAACAAACTCTGAACCAACAATATTAATTTGGCGACAGTTCGAAAACCATTAAACATTTCTGGCAATTTAGCTAGCTAGCTTGCTGTTGCTAGATAATTTGTCCTGGGATATAACAATTGGGTTGTTATTTTACCTGAAATGCACACGGTCCTCTACTCTGAAAACGAATCCACAGATAAAAGGGTAAACCAAGTTAGTTTCTAGTCATCTCTCCTCCTTCCGGCTTCTTCTTCTTTGGACATTATATAGCGGTTGGCAACCAGGTGCATTAAAGGTGCATTATCATACTATCATACTTCTCAAAATCGGTTGTAGACAAACCAGACAAACCACTGAACCAAAATAGTCAGGTGATTATCAATTAAGAACAGTCAGATGAAGTCAAATCTATTTTAACAAATGAGAAGACAATCATATCAAAAGTAATATGAGCATTGGTTTGTGAAAAGCAATTACTTTACATGAGCATGTCTTGCAATGTGAAACATGTATTTCTAGATGAAACACTGACTACATTTGGTGAAAAAGTGTGTGTATGATTGTGTGTGTGTTTATTTAGTCAATGGGAAATGTGCTTAGAGTTTTGAAATAACTGCATTTTTGATGATCTGTTTTGAGTTTTGTACTAAGCGTTGTGAACACCACATACTTGTGAATATTGCACCAACACGATTGGAAAAAATGTAATCCACTTTCCAAACCACACATCCCAGAGAGGACAAGCCTGAGCTAACATGAAAACAGGCTATTTCTAGTGAACCAGGGCCTGCTACTGGACACTTCATCATCACTCAATCTCAGTGATCTTCTACTAACTCCTATTTCTCCCCCTCTACCTCTTCCTCATCCTTTGCTACCTAGAATGAACTGTAGCAAGCAACCCCTACACTCACAGTGCCTCACAAGTTTTTTATGTCAAAACAGATCAATGTCAACAATAGAGAGTACTGTACTTCTAAACAACAGAATGTGGATGTGGAGGGTTGCAACATTTGGAAAACAGGTGTAAGTCAGTTGTTGATGAGATTCAAACTAAGCAATAGGCCAATACCCCACTATAGGTGAAAGCTAGAAGTATTCTGCTGTTTTGCTATTATGACAGACTTGAAAACAGACTCCAGCTTCATAACAGAGTGAGAAACAGCAGTCAACTGCTACAGACAGCCCGTGCTAATAAACGTGTAACATGATAGAAATCTAATTAGTTCAATTCCTTCCATCTCATTGATGAAGAGCCAATCAAAATCAAAGCGAAACATTCCATGCAGATTGTGTTTTGGAATTCAAATAGGCAATGCTTCAAAATGACAAATCAGTGCATCAGAGTGGTGCATGTTGATTGATTCCGTCCATGAAACTCCTAATAGATTTAGTCCTCTGTGAATTTGGCACTCGTTAACCTCGCAGCGTTTTCATGTGAGAATGTATTGGAGCCATTTTATCCACCACTCAAAGGCAATTCACTGGGTGATAAATCCTTTGGCTTATCTGGATCCAGGTGGCAGCACAGGGAAGTGCATAGGACAAAAACACACCCACCCACACTAGCGCACATGTACTGTAAGTGTGTGCATACACACACACACACACAGATGCGCGTGTGCGCGCACACACGCACACACGCACACACACACACACACACACACACACACACACACACACACACACACACACACACACACACACACACACACACACACACACACACACTCTCCTATGGCATCTTCAGATAACGCTCTTCTGAATAGGTTGTCATGGTGACCCGGGCGTAAGAAGAGGATGCGGAGCACGGAGAGTGTGATCCAACCGGAACCGAAGAGAGACTCTCCACGACCTGAGTGACTGAGCGCAACAGAAATTGCTTCCCCTTTCTCTCCCCCAAAAAGAAAGAAAAAAAAAGCTGAATTCAATTACACAGCTGAAACCCCACTACTACCCCTCGGGAGTGTTATCAGTGCTATTTAAAGTCTTATTACTCACAAAACCAATAACATTTTGACTCCTTGGTAATGGACCAGTAGATTAGAAAATTTAGATTACATTTAACCTCCTGTAGATTCACATTAAAACACCACAAACTAGTTAGAAACAATAGGTCATTGAGAGTTTAATGAAGCGTGTTAGCGTTAGTGCTAGTCGGCTGTATGCTTCTCTTGTGGAATAAAGCCTTACTTTGCACTTATCCTGCAGCAAAGCCAGGGCAGCGTCTCATTTGGGCAATACGACGTATTTAATTAGATTAATGAATTTCTGTAGCGTCTCCCAGGGCTCGACGAGCTCCTCGCGGTGACAGAGTAACAACATATTATATATTAGGGGAGGCCCGCGACGCTCCAGGCAGACTGATATGGTTCGGTCCCTCGTGACAGAACTGCAATATGTGACAGGTACAATGGCTGTGTAACCTGTATCCCGTTTTACCTCCTACGAAATTGCGGAATGCAAATCATTTCCCCCCCACAAATTTGTTTATGTGAGATAAAAAACAAATTAGATTGTTAAGGCATTCAAGATTTAATTCTGAAGGTGGTGTTAATGGTAAATAAATAAAACATTGTGGGGGTGACAACAGAACGGTAAACTCAGTCCTACCAGTTCCTTTTTTTTTCAGACGATTGTGTCGAACTGGACTGCACTCTCACAGCACGTTTCAGGACGATACCATAGTGTGAAAAGGGTACTGTAAAGCCACCTTGGCTCGGACCTGAACCAAAGGTCCATAGATAACTGGTGGAGTTACCACCCATTGAAAGCTAATAACAAGGTTTGATATAAAGGGTCTCTATGATCTGAGAGGACTTGGAGCAGATGGAATCATTTTCCTTGCCATTCTTTTTTTATCACTCTATCCAGACAGATAAGATCCGAGATCAAGACAGGAGACAAGGAGAGAACCCTGGGTCGTATTCAGTAGTGCACACTGTAGCAAAACGTAGAGAAACATTTGTCATGGTAAATGGAAACTATTTTCTTGTTGGGCAAATACAGGTTGTCCCTCCCTGTTTTAGTCTTAGTGCCTAGTGAATACAACCCAGGTGGGCGAGGCACGTAGGTATAAATGCACTGTAATTGGACATTTAATTTTTTGGGGGGTATTTAAATGTGAGTGCAGTACAGTCCTCTACACATGTCTTCTCTGGCATTAGTGGGGTCAGCGGGGTTCTGCTTAATAGCCAACAGGTCACTGTTCTGTGGTAAAACACTGCCCTCTATAGGTCCTCATACCAAACTGTACTATATATTTATACACCAGGGCTCTCAACCCTGTTCCGGGAGAGCCACCGTCCTGTTTTCACTCCAATCCTAATCTAGCGCATCTAGTTCTTATAATTAGCTGGTTAACAAGCTGAACCAGGTTAGGTACAACTGGGGTTGCAGCGAAAACCTAGAGGAGGGTAGCTCTCCAGGAACAGGGTTGGAGAGCCCTGTTATACCCCTCTGTGGAGTTCTAATACCATTTCAACTGTAGTGAGTCTGACTACTGAACCATTTTGACGATAGAAGCAAACTGTAAACTGTCATCCAATCATCTGGGGCTACTATAATCCAACACAACTGTGAAACATCTCGGTATAAACCATGGAGACTGAAATATTCTATTGTGCATTTAAACCCTCAGACACCTCCAAAGTCTTTACTAAACTGCACAGAGGACAAGTATTAAGAGAATGTGTTTTCTCTAGACTTGAGCTCTGAATGACACAGACCTTCACCACCAGGGGAATTCTGCAATATCAGCAGCGCACACACACACACACACACACACACACACACACACACACACACACACACACACACACACACACACACACACACACACACACACACACACACACACACACACACACACACACACACACACACACACACACACACACACACACCTCCAGCCTGACCGTGTTTGCAAACAGCTGAATAATTGAGCCACATTCAACACATTCAAATCCACTGCCATTCCAGGCCGAGAAAAGAGGAGGAGAGGAGGAGAGAAAGAGAGAGCGAGACAGATGGTCTAGCGTAGATAGTGCTAGAGACTGGGAACTGGGAGTGTACTCTGAAGGATGGGTCCCGGCATTGTTCTGGCCGCGAGGGCCACTCTGTCAAGGCACGTTCCATTGGTCCCCAAAGAGCCCAGGTCTTACGGTGTCAGTGTCCCCATCCCCGACGCATTATCATCCCCTCATTTTTTAATTTCTCAAACGCAATCAAGTGTGACACAAACTGTTTACCTAGCGTGTCTGCCCCCACAACCAGGAAGGGAAAAAACAGAAACACCCGCCAGGATCTCGGCACAAAAATAATCCCCCGCAAAGCCAGAGAGTTTAAAGAGGCTTTGCCAATATCCCTCTGCTCTTCAGAAAAAAAGAGAAGATAAAAAGAAGGAAAAAAACATGAGAAAAAAGCTGTTAAATTTGCCCCTCAGTCTCATTTGGGATTGCTAATTATTGTTTTTAGAGCCCAACAATTGGGGTATTAGGGCATAAGCAGCTGAAGATAACATCCAGGGGAAGGGAAGGATGGATGGAGGGAAGAAGGGAAGGGGAGTGCCGCATGGGGAGAGAGATAATGGACCAACAGAAGGGAAGCCATGATAGGGCCTGGTCCATAGTGGTGTCTCCGTCTGTGCTCTGTGTCTGGGTATAAAGGCCTGAACTCTTAGTCTCTCTCTTTCTTTCTTTCTCTCTCACCTTTTCTCTTTCTCTTGCTCTCTCACTTTCTCTCTGCCCTCTTTTTCTTTCTCCCAGAGGTGGAAGTCAACATTAGAGTCACTAACCTCAAAGTATATTAGTGCTTGCTTGAGACATCCCCACAGACCAACGACATAGAGAAACAACTAGATCTGCTGATAGAGCCACGTATGAAAGACTCATAGAGTGGCAAAATGCTCTTAAGGTTTACCATGACAGTCTATAAATCAAATCAAGTGCTGACACACTCTGTTGCATGAAGACCCTCTATGGTACTCCATATAGCTCATACAATATGTACAAGTGCCACATTTAGTTATGAGCACAAATGGCAAAAGCGAAACCAGACACATAGTAATCTGAAACACAACCAAAACAAACAGCAAATGCATCCAACACATTTGTGTAGTCATTGCATCCTATGAATATGGGACCAAATACTTAACGTTTTACTACTTTAATACACATAAGTGAATTTGTCCCAATACTTTTGGTCCCCTAAAAGTGGGGGACTATGTACAAAAAGTGCTGTAATTTCTAAATGTATTGCCTAATATGGATGAAATACCCTCAAATTAAAGCTGACCGTCTGCACTTTAAATTCATAGTCATTGTTTGATTTCAAATCCAAACTTCTGGAGTATAGAAACAAAAGAAGAAAACATTTGTCACAGTCCCAATAATTTCAGGGGGGGCACTGTATATAAACACAAACACATACAGTACCAGTCAGAGGTTTGGACACACCTACTCATTGAAGGGTTTTTGTACAATAATAGTGAAGACATCAAAACTTTGAAATAACACATATGGAATTATGTACTAACCAAAAAAGTATTAAACAAATCAAAATATATTTTATATTTCAGATTCTTCAAATTAGCCACTATTAGTCACCTGGAATGTATTTCAATTAACAGGTGTACCTGGTTAAAAGTTTATTTGTGGAATTTCTTTCCTTCTTCATGCGTTTGAGCTGATCAGTTGTGTTGTGACAAGGTAGAGTTGGTATACAGAAGATATCCCTATTTGGTAAAATACCAAGTCCATATTATGGCAAGAACAGCTCAAATAAGTGAAGACAAATGACAGTTCATCATTACTTTCAGACATAAATGTCAGTCAATTCAGAACATTTCAAGAACTTGGAAAGTTTCTTCAAGTGCAGTCGCAAAAACCATCAAGCGCTATGATAAAACTGGCTCTCATGAGGACCGCCACAGGAAAGGAAGATTGAAAGTTACCTCTGCTGCAGAGGGGTAAGTTCACTAGAGCTACCTACCAGCCTCAGAAATTGCAGCCCAAATACATGCTTCACAGAGTTCAAGTAACAGACACATCTCAATGTCAACTGTTCAGTGGAAACTGTGTGAATCAGGCCTTCATGGTCAAATTTCTGCAAAGAAATCACTACAAAAGGACACCAATGACAAGAAGAGACTGGCTTGGGCCCAGAAACACGAGCAATGAACATTAGACCAGTGGAAATCTGTCCTTTGGTCTGATGATTCCAAATTGTAGTTTTTTGGTTTCAACCTCCATGTCTTTGTGAGATGCAGAATAGGTTAATGGATGATCTCGGCATGTGTTGTTGCCACCGTGAAGCATGGAGGAGGAGGTGTGATGGTGGTTTGCTGGTGGCATTGGCTGTGATTTATCTAGAATTCAAGGCACACTCTTCAGCAATACACCATCCCATCTGGTTTGAGCTTAGTGGGACTATCACTTGATTTCAACAGGAAAATGACCCAACACAAGGGCTATTTGGCCAAGGAGAGTGATGGAGTGCTGCATCAGATGACCTGGCCTCCACAATCACCTGACCTCAACCCAATTGAGATGGTTTGGGATGAGTTGGACTGCAGAGCGAAGAAAAAGCAGCCAACAACTGCTCAGCATATGTGGGAACTCCAAGATTATTGGAAAATCATTCCTCATTAAGCTGGTTGAGAGAACGTCAAGAGTGTGCAAAGCTGTCATCAAGGCTACTTCGAAGAATCTCAAATATAAAATACATTTTAGGTTACTACATGATTCTTTCTATGTGTTATTTCACAGTTTGAGGTCTTCACTATTATTCTACAATGTAGAAAATAGTAAAAATAAAGAAAAACCTTTGAATGATTAGGTGTGTCTAAACTTCTGACTGTACTGTACATGCACGCACGCACACACACACACACACACACACACACACACAGAGAGAGAGAGAGAGAGACACTGGCACGTAATCCTGTGAACGAGCGGGGCGGCCAAAGTCATCTGGAAGCCTCCACATGCCAATGAATAAATAAAGCTGTAATTAGTAAAGAAAACAGTGCCACCTGTTGGTGTCAAGTCCCCCTGAACCCAGGCATTGTGGGGAACACCTGAGCCTGTGGGGGTTGCGGCGGGCGGCTGGGTGTGGGGGTACTGTGCTCGTTGTGGAGGTACTGTGGCGTGTCCCGGGGTCCATCGGGGCCTACTGGGACCCACCTGGCAGAGGAGGGCTGATTCTGGAGGATGACCAGCTGGCCCGGAGGCCATAGTGGCCCTTGTCCCCCAGGGCCCCAGACAGACAGTGGAAGGCAGATGGATGGGTCACTGCCACTGCCAGAGGGCCAAGGGAAGGGCCAGCCAAAACCATCAAACCACACACATTCATACTCACAGTGGAACAGATCAATATGCTTGAATATGTTGATATACAGTGAATTTAGCAATGGCTAGTGAAATGTACAGGCAAACTTAAAAAGCATCATAAAATCTCATAACATATGTATCATATATTAGAACTTGAATTCACCCACATTACGATTCAAGCACAAATTGTGCAACTCACTCCTTACAAACACTTTTTGAAACCGACACATTTTTTCCCTGTAATACTAACATACCACTAACTTCTCATACTTCTTGTGTATGGGCCTACTCTTAAATATACTGAGCTAACAATCTCAGATTCATTCTCTAGTCGTGAATTCACATTCATGGTATAACAACTAGATTTGTTGTTGTTGTTGTTGTAAATATAATATTTGGAGTTAATCTGTTCAAGTTTGTTAGTGTAACTCTATGAGAGTGTAGTGTGTGGATTGGTTTGAGAGAGCGTACAGTACTGTATGGTGGCTGTAATGGTGGTGTCTGAGGTTGAGGACACCACCAGCTTCCCTCAGTCAGTCCAGAGCCACAGATGCTCCAGTGTTTGTGTGTTGACTCAGTGTAATTTGTTTGCTCTAATTTGTTTTGGTGTGCCAGGGGAGTTCCCTTTTTAATTTTCCTCTCTGTGTTTATCCCTCTTTGTGGAGTGCTGATCTGTTAAGCGTGAGAAAAAGAGGGAGAGGGCTAAGGAGTGAGAGAGGGAGAAAAAGAAAGAGAGGGGGCACAGAGAAAGAAAGAGGCAGTGAGAGAGGTGGGATGTTTCAGAACAGGAAAAAAAAAAGGAGCTGTGCAGATTGTTTTAAGCTCTGTGTGTCCCTTTGGGCCCAAAGGCCTCGCTCGCAGCCTGCACCTGCTCCATCCCTGGGGATCCTGGTTCCTGATCCGTGGCCCTCTCTCCCCCAGCCCAGCACCACCACACAGCCCCCTCTCCCCAGCCTTCTCTCCTCCTCCTCTAACCCCTCCTTGCCTCCAGCTCCTGGCAGAGCCTTAATCAGCCCGCCTCCGCGCCTGGATGCCTGCCACTCGTTAGCCTGATTGAAAACACTGTGGCTCACATGCTAAACACACACAGACCCAAGCACACACAATAAATGCAGAGTAATAATATAGGGTACTAATATGTAGAATACTAATATATGCACACAAGCAAATAATGTTAGAGGTGAAAATAATTGGGAAATTAATTATTTTAAATACTGAATGCGCAAATGTAGTACATTTACAGTATAAAATACCAACATTCAGACACACAGTAACACAACTCATACACAGATCCTTTTTTTTAATATATATTTTTTAAATATCACAGCTATTGTTTAATGAAATCATTGAGAGTAATCAGTCATACAGCCACCTCACCTACGGGTTATCATAATTGGACATTCATAGGTAGTTTGTCAGTATGTTACAGTGAATTCATGAGTTTATCACACTTATGTACATTTCCCTGTAAGGTAATGTTTCCACTAACAGGATATACACTGTTCTAATATAGCTTGACAAAGTAGTCGCACTGATATAATGAGTTATCCATATGTAGCATGGTAAAAACGCATCCCAATAATATAAGGCAGGTTGACGTTTTTGGGGGGATGAATCGTGTTCTGGAGGCAGCTCTGCCCCATATGATGCTGCCTCCTCTGCTGTTCTCTCATTGCAGGTCTGGTCTGCCCATACTTCTAAAATAAAATCATTTCAACAATAAGACAATGCAATTCAATCAAACACCCTCAAAGATATTTGTTCAAGTACAGACACAAAAAGTCTAATTAAAAGACACTTAAAGGACAGTTGAGAAAAGGTTTAGACAGATCTGTGTCTTGGTCCCCATTGTTTTGCAATTTTATGTTTCATCATTGGGAGGTAGGGTGACTATAATCCTAGCAGATTGACATTTTACTCTTTTATTTGGTCTTTTGTCCATGTGCCTTTGCAAACAACTATTGACTTTGACATTGCAACTTTGCGTATAAACATGATCTTCTCTCAAGGTCATCCTGATACACCTATCAATAGTTCAACTTGAATGCCTAGCTACCACACAGACATCCAGTGACCTGTGTCATTTATGTACATGTCTCATTCCATTCATTTGGCCTCACCATCTTATCACGACAATCCCCAGCGTCCTAGGTGCATTAGTTTTGCCCATTTTAAACAACATGCAACAAAAATCTCTCCGTGAGAACAATAAAGATACAAACGATAAAACATCGCAAACTTAAGTTAATCACAAATAAAAACAAAGTGCTGGTTTCACTGTTTTCAAATAAGTTGAGAGTTACTGAGTAAAGAAAGCAAAAATCAATCTGCATTCACGATTCACATTCAACCCCTCTTTTCATAACTTCTGTGCACTAAGGCTTATATCATACCTGGTAACGTAGTCATATTACAACCCACTATCATCCTTCCGGTCTCTTTCTCTCTCTCACGCACGCACGCACGCACGCACGCCACGCACGCACGCACGCACGCACGCACGCACGCACACACGTAAAGGGATAACACTACTTGCTACAAACGGGCCTTTCCATTCTGTTTCAGCAACTTTCTGTATTCGTATGGTGTTAATACTGAAGTGAAAACGAATGCATTGTATTATTGTTATTATTTCATTAAACAATGCAGCTGTTTTTATCTCAATATTAAATCATTTCTGTGTAATATTTAAGTACCTTACTGAGACTGTTTTCAATTCAAATGGTCAAAAAGAAAGAAAAACAGCTTCTTAGCAAAGAGCAAATTCTCAAGCAAAAATGTAGCTAGGACTGTCTGGAAGTGGTCTGGATGAGGGTGGGGAAAACTGAAAACTAAGCTGTTATTGGCACAGGTTTGGAACTCTATTTCTTTATGGTCTATTCTTATTGGTCTGATGTCACCAGGCAGGCCAAAACTCCATCCCACCAAAATAGACTGAAAAGCGCTGTCTTTTCAAACAGCTCTTACACTAAAAGGGCCTTATCATCATTTTCACAATATCATTCCAAACTCATAGTTTGGAAATGTATATAAAACACAGGAATATCACGTTTTGACTTCATTGGGCCTTTAACATTCCAAGTTGCAGAAACCGACAGGACTCGAGACCATAGAGCTAAATAGACAGCAGGATGAATGTATAGATACAGCACCCTCTAGTGGTGAGATACAAGAGTCGCCTCTACTCCGACAAGAATGTTCCATCTCCAGTTCCTTTTGCGCATCCCAATCTCCTTTACTAGAGTGAAGTTAGACACAGAGTTGATGGAAAGGCCAGTGATTATGGCTGATGCTCAGCAGCAAGCCACAAACCATAGGACTACTGGTAGAATAGCCCACCGTTAGTAAGACACAGACTAGAGCAGCCACCCAAGTCAAAGACTCTTTATATATCACTCTTTACAATGTGTCAAAATGACTGACCTCGGTTTTCTCTAAAAAAATCCAGTGTTTTCATGTTTCTGCTACCATCATCAATCGTCGTCTCTCTTTCACTAGCTACATTTCTAAAGAAACAGCCATGTTGTCTGTATTCCATGGACAGACACTCCACTCACTGGTTCAACCAACAATCTCTCTCATGACGTTTTACACTAACCTGTAGCCTTGGACAACTGACACAAATAAGGCAATGTCTGTGATAGTGCCATATTGGCAATGTCACAATCACTCGGGGTGAGGAAATCACATTGTAACACGGGGTTCGATTTATACGCTCTGCATACAAATACACGGTTAGGATATAGTTTTCAGTCATCGTGGAATATAACTGCGCCTCCATGTGTGAGCACAGATCTCTGGAAGAGAGGGAGGGGCAGCAGGAGAAGCGAGAACTGTGCCTCTCTGTTCCGCAGCTCTATGATGCCAAGCCAGATAGCAGCACCCTGACTAGTTTGGAGTTCCCGGGCCGTCTGACTGCCTCAGCCAAACCCACCCCACCTGCCTTGGTAAGGATGGGTCAAGGGTTGGGAGGTTTGCGACTGGAAGGGGCAGGATTAGGAGGGTCAGGACTAGGAGGGTCACACTTAAGCTGCGGCCCATTGTCCGAGCCCGTGCCCACGTCCGAGTCGAACAGCGAGTGGTCCGTATCGGGGGAGTGAGTGTGTGAGTGTGTGTGTTTGTCAGAGGCTTCACTCTCCTCCATGGTGTCTGTCCGGGAGAACAGGCCAAAGTCCATCAGGCCTGTAGAAGAGCCCTCGCTGCTGTCAGTGTCTGCTCCGTCATAGTACACGTCCTCTATGTCCACGAACCACTCAGGCCAGAACTTTCTCCGCATGCGCTCACAGAACATGGCCAGGTTGATGAGCTCGCCTAAACCACAGTGGACAGGGGATAGAGGAAGTAAGTACAGGTTCCAACGTCAGTACTCAAGGAAAAATGTACATCAGTGTCAGAGCGTCCTCTGATTTCATACTCAGACTTTGATTGTCAGATTTTGTACAGTACTAAAAATAAAAAGAGACTGGACTTTTGTCTCTGATTGTCTCTGTTCTCTAAAGACAAACCATGATTAGTAAATGTGCAACAAAACTGCACATTACAGTCTTTCACTGTCATCTAGTGTAAGAAGTAGGCAAGTACACCTGGAGAAAAAAATGAGGCCATTGCATCCTATTCCACACATGCCTTTAAATCTATAGAACAATACATTAGGTAGATAATTTGTTATACAATCTTGATAACAACATAATAACACAATAATAGCACAATCACAATTCACACTTTTAAAAATCAACCAATTATGATGCTTTGGTATTGTGAGTATGAGTAAAACATTTCAACCAGAGGCTGAGAGATTGAACTGACCTTTGATGAGCTGTTCAGGACGTGTGCCGGGTAGTGTCCACATAGCCTGGGCCAGGTGACCAAACACAGCAGCATCTACTGTCGACATCTTAGGCCCCATGAAGTACTTCTTATCTCCTGCAGGACAGATGAACAGCTGGGGTCGGTAACAGATATCAACCAACTATCAGTCAAGAGAACACCGTAAGAAAGGCCTGCTGAGTGCCTCAGACTCTTCACGGAGCAGCTTGTAAATTACAAGCAAAACAGCGAAAGCAACTTTGTATTTAAGTGGGATCGAGTATTTTGCAACTCATCGATTACATCTTCTGTCGTCGTGGGAAAGACAACTGGTTGCTCTTCAGAGTTAACTTGGATACTAAGGAGATCCTGAGGGAAATCGACGAGTATCAACAGCTTTATTCTATGGAGGAACAACATACTCCACTGTGGAAAGATCCGGCTAACTCACAAAATAGCTCTAACCCAACAAAAAAAAGAGGATGATTTACTTACCGTTTAAGTAGAGGATAGTGCTCTTGCTGGAATCCATGCAACACTTGAAAAGTCACCCCATACAGATCCAATCAGTCAATATAATTGAGAACATCATCAGAAATCACGCGATATGAATCAGCAGGGCTGCGTGGGAGTTCGGAGTTTAGCCAGAGTGAAATTCTCACACTCCAATGAGAGAACAAGGCACTCACAGCCAAGGTAACCTTCGATTCCAACATGGATTGTCTACTCAGGGAAAACAAGGTGATGAGGGAGTCACTACTATACATACAAAGCCGTAGCATGCGTGAAAAAATCTAATATTTTCTGGGATTCCTAAGGACGCATCCAATAATCCAGAGGGGGTGATCAGAGAGTTCATGCCATCTGCCTTGAAACTTCCTCTCTAGAGACTGTAAATAAGGTGGCTTTCCACCGAGTGCACAGACTTGGAGCGACAAGATCAAGAGCCCCCGACCTATCATCGCAAAGTTTGAAGCCAATGAAAGGAGCTGATCAAAAGCAGGGGAAGTGAGCTTAAAGGGACGAAATTCGGTCTCAATGACCAATTTCCCCGGGAGGCAAACAAACGCCGCAAGAGGCTGTATCCTGTACAGAGCAGAGGCGGGAGAGGGTTAAGCGTGCCTTTCTCATTTTGGACAAACTCTTTATAGATGGACAGTTCTTCCAAGACAGCTTCATAACACCATGGCTGTACTAAATTCTACGGGGACGTCCGGTTACGAAAAAAAAAGTATGGGACTATAAAAATATCTGAACCCTACGAAGTTGATATGAAACCACACGCAATCAATTACATGCTCGCTTACACATACGGACTTATACATACACACACACACACACTTGATCTCGCTCTCTTCTCCCCTCTCAATTGTTGAGAACTTTTTTTTGTTTATCTAACTTTTATATGTCTTTGTCTACATATTTATCTATGTTTACAACAAGCAAGGGGAAGATATCCGAATAGGGACATTGGGGAATAATAACATATTGTACAGGATACATTTGTACTGTAGTGAAGCTGTCTATCTTTCATTTCACCTTTATTTAACTAGGCAAGTCGGTTAAGAACAAATTCTTATTTTCAATGACGGCCTAGGAACAGTGGGTTCACTACCTTGTTCAGAACGACAGATTTGTACCTTGTCAGCTCGGGGATTCGAACTTGCAAACTTTCGGTTATTAGCCCAATGCTCTAACCACTAGGCTACCCTGCCGCACTCTATGGTAATGCAAGGTTGTAAAGCGATTTTTTAAAATCAATAATGACTAATTATGTATACATTTCAATCAGGACTGACTAATCAGAATACTATTATGTTGCTGTATAGATGTATGAATGTTCTTTTAATCCTAGTACTGAATATAATAGCGTTAGCTAACAAGTAGGCATAGAAGTTAAAGATATAATCAGATAGAACATATGAGAAACTGTTTGTTAACCAAGCCTGTATGTCCAGGATTTATGCACTACAGGTGAACTACAGGATAAGGTGATTCACTCAACCCAGTCCCCGAGGAGAATAGACGGGAAGCAGCATGGTGGGGAGGGGCCAGACCAAGCACTCCTGGTGACTGCCGTCGCGGTGAGGATAGCCGAAAGAGCTCCAGGGGTGCGTATCACACATTGTAGGAGGGTAGGACACACTGACCCTGTCGAACAATCACAGAGGTAGGAGAGGAGCCGCAACCTTTTAGGGTAAGGGGGGTCAAACTCCTACTGAAGATTCCCTTATACCCGACTTTTCCCCAGCTGTGAGCGTTCATAGAAGTGAAGGTGTGTTTTGGCCTCTTACTGGTGATATGTTTTCTGGGAAAAGGGTGGTGCTTCATCGGAGGGCTGTTCGTCTGAGCTGTCTTATTGTGGGTGCCATATTCCTGATACAGCACGTCCCACCTGAGTATGCGGAGAGT
Source organism: Oncorhynchus keta (assembly GCF_023373465.1). Lineage (NCBI taxonomy): Eukaryota > Metazoa > Chordata > Actinopteri > Salmoniformes > Salmonidae > Oncorhynchus > Oncorhynchus keta. The sequence continues at coordinate 1,917,383 of NC_068451.1, forward strand.
GGTAATTGACAATGAGGATTTTATTCCAAACAAGCATAAGAGATCCCTAGATCTGGGTAGACAGGAAGTTAGAGGTTGGGAAGGATCTCTCAATGGGGTTTTATGTAGACCAAATGGGGTCTCTAACTACATGGCAGTCTAGGACTCTGAGCCATTATGGTATATATCGGTGCAGGTCTCCATGTTGGTCGTGGACACAGGTCATAGCTCATACGGAGAGAGAGGGCTATATGAATCCACTCACCCACTACTGTGTTATTGACTTGTTAATTGTTTACTCCATGTGTAACTCTGTGTTGTCTGTTCACACTGCTATGCTTTATCTTGGCCAGGTCGCAGTTGCAAATGAGAACTTGTTTTCAACTAGCCTACCTGGTTAAATAAAGGTGAAATAAAAAATAAAAAAATAAATGGAAGGAGGTAGAGTATAGTGAAGGTGAGAGTTTTTGACTGTAATCCAGAGAGAGGGATGTAATTGCATAAAGATACACCTTGCCCTTTAAAAAGTAATGAAAGAGGATCTAGGGTTATGGTATGTTGGATATGACCAGTTTTTGGTCGAAACCCTAGTACGGTTCCGGGTAGAGGAGGTTAGGCCAGTATGGTAAAGCTGTTCACGAAAGCAGGAATGCCAGATAATGACAGTTGCATTGATTTGCACTATTTATATCCACAGGTTCCCATTAAATCAAGACTTCCTCCCTTTACAGTGACCAGAGGAGATTATTACCGTTTGGCCCGGTACAGTACTCTTGGGAAAAATGTAGGGGAAGTTAGTACCTGCAATTGGACAGAGAATATTACCACTGACGAGACCATGTCTAATTTGACAGGTTGTTTGAACTCTGGGGATTTCAATAAGGTAAAGTGGGCCAGGGCTCACATCTGGAGATTGTGTGGGGTAATGATGTCAGGGCGAGGTTTTACCGACAGATTGGACAGGATTATGCTCCCTTGTACATTTGGGAATGGCTTTCACACTCATTCAACTCCAAGAAATGAAGTTGGCCAAACGGGAGAAAATAAGTACTCCATCTGGGTCTTTTGACGAGATAATATATATATTGATAACATTGGGGTTCTACGGGGGATATCAGACGAGTTCAAAGCAAGAAATCAGATCGTAGCAGGATTAGAGTTAAGTATTTTCTAGTGGTCCACACTCAAATAAGAATGTGAACTGGATTCATTATATTGAGATGTATTGAGATTAATTCTATTCTGCCAATTCATTCATTACATCTTCGATATGTTTGTTGGCTGGAAAGGGTGGGAGTGGGTGTAGATGATTTGTTTCTCGATGGCACAGCTCCGGACGAATCAGTGACCGAAGCCTCAGCTGGTTTGACCACCCTGGCTCACGGTTTGGCAGAAAACTCTGGGGTGGATCTTTCTTTGACTAATTGGGTTGATAGTATGTTTGGAAAATGGAAAAAATGTTACTACTATGTTATCACTGTATTATGGGTTACCTTCATCTGTGTAACTGTTTTAGTTTTGTGTGAACTGGTTTAGTTTTGTGGCTATTGTCTAATTCCCTGTGTATGAGATCTAATTTCCAGGACTCTGGAGAAATCAATGAGAAAACAGATGGTGCGATATGGACTGATTCCAAGATCTGACCAGTGGAATGATGGATACATGCCTCAAACCTAAATAGATGAATGAATCCGGGTTCTTCATATGCGAGGAACTTATGTTTTTGATTAGAGATTTTGATATTTAGAGATGTTAGGTTGTTTCTTGTTTCGATGAAGATTGTAACGAAAATTCTGATGAGAAGAGTTATGATTCTGATGTTGGCCTAAAAACAGTCAGTGTGAATGCAATAATTGGGTTATGTTTAGGTGATATTTTGATAACAATAAATATGTCTAATAAAAATAGAAGTATGCTTTTTAATATTTTAATAAAACTAGATGTGTGATTGGATGTATAATATTTAATCATATATTTTATCATTTATCAATAATGACTAATTATGTATACATTTCAATCAGGACTGACTAATCAGAATATTATTATGTTGCTGTATAGATGTATGAATTTTCTTTTAATCCTAGTACTGAATATAATGTGTGTAGAATTAGAACAATGACTGTCTGTTCCTTGGTAGAAATGAATGAACTTATCGCCAGACTGGCTAGAATGCTTATCTACACAGGCAGACCTTGGCTCGGGTCATAAATTATCTAAATTAGGAGAGACGATGTGGGAGGGCTTGAGAACTATACAGCCTTTGTACCAGGGTGAAGAAGAGACGGGACAGTTAGAAAACTAATGACGTCATTTTCAGTTTATAACCTGTGGTAAACTGTATCATGTTCAGTGCTCTCGAGAATAACCGCTGCTGATTGATTTTGAGACTGGTCTCTGTCCATTTTATGCAAATAAGAGCCTTACAAATTCTTAGGAATTGAAAGAGTGTTTCATTTTAATTGGGTATTAAAACATGTAGGAATTTAATTCCTGTAACAAAGGTCTCTTTCATGATCGTGTGAAATGTCAATTGCAGTGGAAATGCTGGGATGTGTTTTTCAATGACAATTATGTAAAAAGGTACTTATGATGCAACTACGATGGTGATAGGATAGGGATTACACGTATCACCCTGAATATTAACGCTATTCTCACTTCATGTTACACACAGACACTCAACCATGCAAATTGGCTGGGTTATTATTGATTTGGACATCACACATTATAGTCTTACTCTTATACAGACATCATACATACTCTCACTACATCACATCCCATATCAAATCCAATTGTATTTGTCACACTCGCCGAATACAACAGGTGTAGTAGACCTTACAGTGAAATGCTTACTTACAAGCCCGTATTAACCAACGATGCAGTTTAAGAAAATACCAACAACAACAAAAGTTTACGAAAAACAACTATTTAAAGAGCAATAGTGGGGCTATATTCAGGGGGTACCGGTACAGAGTCAACGTGTCAATGTGCGAGGGCACCGGTGTAGAGGTAATTAAGATAATTATGTGCATGCAGGTAGTGCTGTTTAAAATACTCTTGGACCTAGACTTGGCGCTCTGGTACCGCTTGCTGTGCGGTAGCAGAGAGCACAGTCTATGACTAGGGTGGCTGGAGTCTTTGACGATTTTTAGGGCCTTCCTCTGACACCGCCTGGTATAGAGGTCCTGCATGGCAGGAAGCTTGGCCCCGGTGATGTACTGGGCCGTACGCACTACCCTTTGTAGTGCCTTGCGGTCGGAGGCCGAGCAGGCTCAATTCAAAATTACAACCAATTGATTACAGCATTACCCCAAAAATGGAAGAAGCAGGTGGCAGCGGGAGGAGGTAGGGAACTGGTCTGTCTGCCCAATATAAAGGATCAAAACTGGCGGAGGAATAAAAATAGCATAAATAGGAAAGTATACCAGTTTCATTTGTGGACCAGGATGTTGACAACTGTGCCATACAGATTGCAAAATAGCATATGGTGCATAGAAATCCGAAGAAGGTGGCCAGCAGAGATAGGTGGGATGGGCTGAGGGAAGCTGAGGGTTGGGATGTGGAATTGGAGACAAGTGGGAGTGGAGTTGCTGGGCGGGGGATAGAATGACGGTCAAAGAGAAAAGTCAAATAAAGTCAAAATAAAAACATAACAAAAAGTATGTTTGAATGACACTGAGGGGCAGTGTTTTTACAGTGTAAAACGTTTACAGTGTTTATCATATATGCATCGTCACTTTAACTATACATTCATGTACATACTACTTCAATTAGCCAGACTAACCGGTGCCCCCACACATCGGCTACCCGGACTATCTGCATTGTGTCCCGCCACCCACCACCCGCCAACCCCTCTTTTACGCTTCTGCTACTCTCTGTTCATCATATAAGCATAGTCACTTTAACCATACCTACATGTACATACTACCTCAATTAGCCTGACTAACCGGTGCCTGTATATTGCCTCGCTACTGTTATTTTTCACTGTCTTTTTACTGTTGCTTTTGTTTCTTTGCTTATCGATTGGTCACCTAATACATATGTTTTACTTTAAAAATTGCACTGTTGGTTAGGGCCTGTAAAGTAAGCATTCTACACCTGTTGTATTCGGCACACGTGACAATTAAACGTTGATTTGATTTGATGCCGTGCAGGTGTTTGTACACATGCAATATACACACTCGCATTCCAATGCACACATACACGGACACACACATGGTAAATAGTGCCATACATGCACTCAAACATATTCAGTTGGCCTTGCTGTTAGGATTTTTGTTGAGCTTGATGTCTTTTGTTTTTTTTTGCATTGTTCTCTTCCTTTGTCTTTCTCTTTGATCCTCTTTTGTTCATTTTGTTGGTGCATTGGGGGGGTGGGGAATGGAATTATTTTATAACTTTTTTTCTCGGGGGGGGTACTTGGATGGTTGAGGGGCAGCTCTTGGGGAACTGTGGGGGGGGGGGTCTTGGAGGGCTGGTAGGAGATCTGTCGACGTGCCCTTGAGCTGGGCATTAACCCTGGTTGCTTCTGTGTGGCGCTCTGAATGGGAGGCTGTTAGATGACTAATGTGATGTAGTTGTTGAACGACTTCACTGCAAGTATATTGTATGTTTTAAATATTCAATAACAAAATAAACTATCAACACCAACCAACCAACAACACCAACTACCATCATACCCACAGAGAAACACCCAGACAGCCAGGAGAACAGTTTGACGTTATAGTAGTTGTATTCAAAGCGTTAAAGTAAATTCAGATTGCACACATTACACTATAGTTTACGACCTTGCAAAGATTTTACGCCAAAATCAATAGACATTCTCTGCTCTTTTCCCTACTAAAATACATTTGAAACACATATTGTAGTTGGAAGCACAGTGCACATACAGTATCTCACCGCTAGAGTGGAAGAGGGTCAAATGGATCTGTGCATAAAGGACATACCCTACGACAAAGTAAATCTTACAGTGAACTTCAAATGACCCCGTGTTATAATCGATACCGGATCATTAGGAAGCCTTCCTTAACCCTTGTTCCTCATATCTCCATCATCAGTAGCCAATTCCTCAACACTCTGACAATACTGTGAGAGCATTAAGAAATTGGCCACGTCATCAGTTGTTCTTCAGTTGCCCCTAGTCTCTCCCTGAATCCCAAATCATCCCCTAGTCCCTACCACCTAGGCACTTGTGCAGATGTGAAAGGATTGGATCACTGCAAGTAATATGGTTGTTGCGCCATTCTTCCCTCTGATAGGCCAGGTAGAATTGTTGCTATATTGCTTACACCTGTCCGATCCTCTCATATCTACACAAGAGCCAAGGCCTAAGGGTAGTGTCTAAGGGTTGATTTGGGATTAACCCTCTGTCTACCCCTAACCTCCCACCCCCCTGTACCCCTCCATACATACCGAGCAGTTCGGCCAGCGTGCGCATGTCCTTCTCCATCAGCTTGTAGACTTCCTCCTTGGAGAAGCGTCCGATGCCATGGCCGTACATCTCCCTTTGCACCATGCTGCTGTTCAGGTGGCCGAGGATCCACTTTAGCATGTCACTGAGAGGACCAGTGACTGGCAGCATCTTCTGGGTCTCCTCCAGATTGTCTACCCACTGGCAATAGGCTATTGTCCTGTATAGAAACACAAATATACAGGTTATAGTACAGTCTTATATAGAAACACACAGATAGCTTGTCTACTGGCAGTAAGCTATTGTCTTGTATAGTTACACAAACATAATACAGGTTATTAACCCAGTGGTAGTATAGTGTAACCATATGAAAACACATACACTATGTGTACAAAACATTAGAATCACCTGCTCTTTCCATGACATAGACTGACCAGGTGAATACAGGCTGGCTGATATACACTGTAGGTGTATACACACTACCGTTCAAAAGTTTTGGGTCACGTAGAACTGTCTTTGTTTTCCACGAAAACATACATGAAATGAGTTGCAAAATGAATAGGAAATATAGTCAAGACGTTAACAAAAGGTTATAAATAATGATTTTTCATTTGAACAATAATTGTGTCCTTTGCTTTGTCAAAGAATCCTCCATTTTCAGCAATTACAGCCTTGCAGATCTTTGGCATTCTAGTTGTCAATTTGTAGAGTTAATCTGAAGAGATTTAACCCCATGCTTCCTGAAGCACCTCCCACAAGTTGGATTGGCTTGATCGGCACTTCTTACATACCATACGGCCAAAATACTCCCACAACAGCTCAATAGGGTTGAGATCCGGTGATTGTGCTGGCCACTCCATTAGACAGAATACCAGTTCTTGCATAGTTTGGAGCTGTGGTTTGGGTCATTGTCCTGTTGTATGAGGAAATTAGCTCTAATTAAGCACCATACAGGGTATGGCATGGAGTTGCAAAATGGAGTGATAGCCTTCCTTCTTCAAGATCCCTTTTACCCTGTACTAATCTCCCACTTTGTCACGCCCTGACCTTAGAGAGATGTTTTATTTCTCTATTTGGTTAGGTCAGGGTGTGATGTGGGGTGGGAATTCTGTTTTCTGTCTCTTTATTTCTATGTTTTGGCTGGGTATGGTTCTCAATCACGGACAGCTGTCTATCGTTGTCTCTGATTGGGAATCATACTTAGGTAGCCCTTTTTCCCCTCCTTCAGTGTGGGTAGTTAACAAAGTTAAGGGCACTTAGCCCTGTAAGCTTCGCGGCCGATTTGTATTGTTTATTGTTGGCGACATCATTTAAAAAAAAAAAGGAATATGTACGCTCACCACGCTGCACCTTGGTCCGCTTCTTAGGACGTCTGTGACACACGTTACCACCACCAAAGCACCCCCAGACCATCACATTGCCTCCACCATGCTTGATAGATGGTGTCAAGCACAGAGTGTGCAAAGCTGTCATCAAGGCAAAGGGTGACTATTTTGAAGAATCTCAAATATGTTTTGATTTGTTTAACACTTTTTGGGTTACTACATGATTCCATGTGTTATTTCATAGTTTTGTTTTCTTCACTATTATCCTACAATGTAGAAAATAATACAAGTAAGAAAAACCCTTGATTGAGTAGGTGCGTCCAAACTGTTGACTGGTACTGTATATACATATACACATCTTTCGAAAATATATTTTCCACTAATCGTACCACCGCTCCCCTAATTGGGGAGAACTAATGAACAACAACACTTGGGCTTCTAATTCCAGCTTAAACATACTATATACATTTTATGGACAGAAACTATTTTGCAATAGTTATCTTTTATTTGCTTTCCTTCTGCTACCCTCAACCCCTCCCATCTGTTTCTGAAGACCATCCAGCTTGATTTCTATTCGTCATATATTTTGTCATATATTTTTAACTGTGCTGTTTGACAAAAGTTCTGAACCTACACACATTTTTCAGACACAGTATATTTTACATTGGTTAATCTTGTTGTTATTAGTCCCACCCTTCAGCTTCACTCAACTCCTCCCATCTATCTCTTAACACCATCTATATTGGATTTCTATTTGTCATATTTTTCAACTGTGCTGTGATGCTTCACAAAGTTATGAAACGTTCTATTCTCATAGTTGAGACCGATTTAGCAAAATGTTACATTTTTAATTTACAAAGTATTATTATATTATTAATCGATTTGATCGACTTTTCAAATCACCCAGTAGTGCTATCTGGAGAGTTAGCTCCGGGTAAATGTTTCAATTCTTCGGCCATTCCTGGATCTGTGACCAAAGATTAGCTACATCTGGACAAGTACCAAAATAAATCATCTAATGACTCTGCCACCTTGCAGCAAAATCTGCAGAGCTGGGAAGATGGTATCCCCCATATATATATATATATAACATTATATTGGTTGCAAGAATTTTGTATAATCATTTAAATTGAACAATTCTAAGTTTTGAATCCGGATTCGTCTTGCGTGTCAATTCATAAACCATGTGCAATGGAATCTCTACATCGAAAATCTCTTCCCAACTTTTGGGCTCCCGAGTGGCGCAGCGGTCTAAGGTACTGCATCTCAGTGTTAGAGGCGTCCCTACATACCCTGGTTCAATTCCAGGACATATCACAACCGGACGTGATTGGGAGTCCCATAGGGTGGCGCACAATTGGCCCAGCGTCGTCCGGGTTAGGGTTTGGCCAGTGTAGACAGTCATTGTAAATATGACTTTGTTCTTAACTGACTTGCCTAGTTAAATATATATATTTGTTGCAATATATATGGCACAGTTGTAAATGTTTTGATCCTTAAATGAAACTGGTATATATTTTTCTTTATCCAATTTCGGTCTGCAGTTTTCTGTTCCCAAAACTAGAATCTATTACAAACAGAGTGGACTAAGTTTTTTTTTAAATGACATTGTTTATAAGGAGTTCAAGTGCAAATTGAGTTATTGCACACTTGCACTTTACAGAGTAGGCGTTCCTTAACGGAATTTATGTATTTATTTTATTTAACCAGGTAGGCTATAGTTGAGAACAAGTTCTCATTTACAACTGCGACCTGGCCAAGATAAAGCAAAGCAGTGTCAACAGACAACAACACAGAGTTACACATGGAGAAAACAATAAACAAGTCAATAACACAGTAGAAATAAAACATTTTAAAAAAGAGTCTATATACATTGTGTGCAAAAGGCATGAGGAGGTAGGCAAATAATTACAATTTTGCAGATTAACACTGGAGTGATAAATGATCAGATGGTCATGTACAGGTAGAGATACTGGTGTGCAAAAGAGCAGAAAAGTAAATAAATATAAACAGTATGGGGTTGAGGTAGGTAAATTGGGTGGGCTATTTACCGATGGACTATGTACAGCTGCAGCGATCAGTTAGCTGCTCAGATAGGAGATGCTTAAAGTTGGTGAGGGAAATGTAACTCTCCAACTTCAGAGATTTTTGCAATTCGTTCCAGTCACTGGAAGCAAAGGCGGCCAAATGAGGTGTTGGCTTTAGGGATGATCAGTGAGATACACCTGCTGGAGCGTGTGCTATGGGTGGGTGTTGCCATCGTGACCAGTGAACTGAGATAAGGCGGAGCTTTACCTAGCATGGACTTGTAGATGACCTGGAGCCAGTGGGTCTGGCGACGAATACGTAGCGAGGGCCAGCCGACTAGAGCATACAGGTTGCAGTGGTGGGTGGTATAAGGTGCTTTAGTAACAAAACGGATGGCACTGTGATAAACTGCATCCAGTTTGCTGAGTAGAGTATTGGAAGCTATTTTACGTGCTAGAACGCACCAACAGGATCTCGCCATCTCGTGCTTGGATCTATCCCCTACTTGCTTGTTCTGCCCACTATGACTAATTTGTTCCAATTGGAAACGACAGGCTGTGCACTATCTTGGGTTAGTTCCAAAAAACATCTTTGCTGCCACTGTATATTGTGATGTTTTTTATTTTACCATACCATCTCCTGCTCCAACACTAAGGCAATGAGATCAGAGACATTCTGAATTCAGCTTTCACCTTCCAGTTATCAGGACAAAAGTAATGCATGTATTGTGATTGTTAATTAACAGTCAGCTCTCTAGACAAAAAAAGATTGGGCTGTCGAGAAAAGGATCTGAGGGAAAAATTTGCTTCAGAGGCTAAACCAGACAGACCTGAGATCAAATCATAATAACTATTTAAATGCTTTCAATACCATTAAACAGTGCACTTAATTATAACAACTTGAGCTCTACACAATAGGAATGGAAGACCAATGACAATCTTTAATAAAACCAAACATTGAATCTAATATACAGTACACGTACATTGTGACCAGCACAATCTCACATACCAGGGCCCAGATTCACAAAACACTTCTTACGCAAAATCATAAGAAGCTTCTTAAGAAAAAAAAAGAAAAAAATTTCATAAGATAATTCGTAAGTGCAATTCCTCAACATTATCTTTAGATGTTATGATTTTCTTGCGAACTTCTCAAATATCTTCTTAATTGGTTTGTTGCTAGGCAACCGATTTAGCGAGCTATCTAGCTAGTAATGGCAATCATGTTAACATATTTCCTACAGAGATTACTGTTCTAAGACATGTTCTTGGGTTTAAAATAATCAATACTGAAACTTTCAGATTAGGTTTGTGTGAATAAAACATGTTCAATTGCTTTCATGATCTTCTCTCACTGCCCTGAGTTTAAGACGAGGGTTTAGCTATAAGAAATAGCGCAAGAAATTTCCAACAACCTTTGAGGAATATCAACTTTGCTTAGCTTTCTTCATAAGTCCATAGCTAAGGAAAACATTGCAGTTGATAAGAAATGTCTTCTAAAGAAGGTTTTGTGAATCTGGGCCCTGAGGCATATCTCTGTCACAGAGCAGCCTCCCTCTCCATGTTGTCATAGCAACATCAATCAATAATTTACCAGCCTGAAGAGCTGTATATGATCTCAGCATGCTGTAACCTATGCTGCTAACCTCAGCTGGCCAAACAGAACAACAAGCAGCCCAATAGTCCTGCACAGCCATAAATAATGTAATCAATAGTAAACCTAGCCTGTGAGGGGGAGGGGGGTAAGAGGAGAGAGACTAGAGAAGGAGGTGATATGGGAAAAAGAAGACAGGAGAAAAACCGAGAGAAAAGAGAGAGTGAGAGAAAGGTAGTGGAAAAGAGAGTTATATGAATGACCCTTACTCTACAGAAACAAATGCTTTTAGATGTGTCATTCATCAGACTACCTCTCCCTGGGCCCCAACCAGGAAAGGACCAGGCTGCGTCCAAAATGGCACCCTATTCCTTACAAAGAAGTGCACTATATCAGGAATAGGGTGCCATTTGGGATGCAGTATCAGTGACTTCCCAGCAGAAGCCTCACTAGGACAGATGCCCGACAGTGACTCACCGATAATGTAGACTCCCAGGCATTTACTGTAAGTAAATCCGTAATGTAGCTGTGGATGACCACTTGGGAATACTATAGTGAGTGACCTTAGCCGGTCCCAATTCATTCCCAACCCTCCCCTTGGCACTAACCCTTCAATCTTTGCAGACCTTGAAGATGGAAGCAATATGGTGGGAACTTTACCACTACACTGCTTATACACTACATGACCAAAGTTCGTCAAACTTCTCATTCTAAAATCATGTGCATTAATGTGGAGTTGTTCTCCACATTGCTGCTATAAAAGCCTTCACTCTTCTGTGAAGGCTTTCCACTAGATGTTGGAACATTGCTGCGGGTACTTGCTTTCATTCAGCCACAAGAGCATTAGTGAGGTCGGGCACTGATGTTGGGCGATTAGGCCTGGCTCGCAGTCAGCATTCCAATTCCTCCCAAAGGTGTTCGATGGGGTTGAGATCAGGGCTCTATGCAGGCCAGTCAAGTTCTTCCACACCGATCTCTGCAAACCGTTTTTGTATGGACCTCGCTTTGTGCATGAGGGCATTGTCATGCTGAAACATGAAAGGGCCTTCCCCAAACTGTTGCCACAAAGTTGGAAGCACAGAATCGTCTAAATTGTCATTGTGTGCTGTAGCGTTAAGACTTCCCTTCACTGGAACTAAGGGGTCTAGTCCGAACTATGAAAAACAGCCCCAGACCATTATTCCTCTTCCACCAAACTTTACAGATGACAGTATGCATTGGGGCAGGTAGCATTCTCCTGGCATCCGCCAAACACAGACTTGTCCGTTGGATTGTCAGATGGGCTAGGGTGATTCATCACTCTAGAGAACGCTTTCCCATTGCTCCAGAGTCCAATGGCTGCGAGCTTTACATTAACTTGCCGACGCTTGGCATTGCGCATGGTGTTCTTAGGCTTGTGTGTGGCTGCTCGGCCATGGAAACCCTTTTCATGAAGCTTCTGACGAGCAGTTCTTGTGCTGACGTTGCTTTTAGAGGCAGTTTGGAACTCGGTAGGGAGTGTTGCAACCGAGGAAAGACCATTTTTACGCTCCTGCACTTGGTGGTCCCGTTTTGTGAGCTTGTGTGGTCTACCGCTTCGCGGCTGTGCCGTTGTTGCTTCTAGTTGTTTCCACTTCACAATAACAGCACTTACGGTTGACCGGGGCAGCTCTAGCAGGGCAAAAATTTGACGAACTGACTTGTTGGAAAGGTGGCATCCTATGACCGTGCCACGTTGAAATTCACTGAGCTCTTCAGTTAGGCTATTCTATTGCCACTAGTTGTCTATGGAGATTGCATGGCGGTGTGCTTGATTGTATACACCTGTCAGCAACGGGTATGGCTGAAATCCCTGAATCCACTCATTTGAAGGGGCGTCCACATACTTTTGTATATATAGTGTACCTATCTAGACTCTTCAGACATGCTAACATCAAGGGTTAAGGGCCAAGGGGGAGGGTAGGGAGCAATTTGGGAATGGCTGTGACATATATGGAGTCACCTCGGCCAACAGCTCCGCCCCCGCAGCTCCTCGCCCAAGCCTCTCCAGGTTCTCCTTTACCCAAATCCAGATAGCAGATGTTCTGAAAGAGCTGCAAAACCTGGACCCATACAAATCAGCTGGGCTTGACAATCTGGACCCTCTATTTCTGAAACTATCCGCCGCCATTGTCGCAACCCCTATTACCAGCCTGTTCAACCTCTCTTTCATATCGTCTGAGATCCCCAAGGATTGGAAAGCTGCCGCAGTCATCCCCCTCTTCAAAGGGGGAGACACCTTGGACCCAAACTGTTACAGACCTACAGTGCCTTGCGAAAGTATTCGGTCCCCTTGAACTTTGCGACCTTTTGCCACATTTCAGGCTTCAAACAAAGATATAAAACTGTATTTTTTTTGTGAAGAATCAACAACGAGTGGGACACAATCATGAAGTGGAATGACGTTTATTGGATATTTCAAACTTATTTAACGAATCAAAAACGGAAAAATTGGGCATGCAAAATTATTCAGCCCCATTAAGTTAATACTTTGTAGTGCCACCTTTTGCTGCAATTACAGCTGAAAGTCGCTTGGGGTATGTCTCTATCAGTTTTGCACATCGAGAGACTGAATTTTTTTCCCATTCCTCCTTGCAAAACAGCTCGAGCTCAGTGAGGTTGGATGGAGAGCATTTGTGAACAGCAATTTTCAGTTCTTTCCACAGATTCTTGATTGGATTCAGGTCTGGACTTTTACTTGGCCATTCTAACACCTAGATATGTTTATTTTTGAACCATTCCATTGTAGATTTTGCTTTATGTTTTGGATCATTGTCTTGTTGGAAGACAAATCTCCGTCCCAGTCTCAGGTCTTTTGCAGACTCCATCAGGTTTTCTTCCAGAATGGTCCTGTATTTAGCTCCATCCATCTTCCCATCAATTTTAACCATCTTCCTTGTCCCTGCTGAAGAAAAGCAGGCCCAAACCATGATGCTGCCACCACCATGTTTGACAGTGGGGATGGTGTGTTCAGGGTGATGAGCTGTGTTGCTTTTTACGCCAAACATAACGTTTTGCATTGTTGCCAAAAAGTTCAATTTTGGTTTCATCTGACCAGAGCACCTTCTTCCACATGTTTGGTGTGTCTCCCAGGTGGCTTGTGGCAAACTTTAAATTACACTTTTTATGGATATCTTTAAGAAATTGCTTTCTTCTTGCCACTCTTGCCACTCGGATTTGTGCAATATACGACTGATTGTTGTCCTATGGACAGAGTCTCCCACCTCAGCTGTAGATCTCTGCAGTTCATCCAGAGTGATCATGGGCCTCTTGGCTGCATCTCTGATCAGTCTTCTCCTTGTATGAGCTGAAAGTTTAGAGGGACGGCCAGGTCTTGGTAGATGTGCAGTGGTCTGATACTCCTTCCATTTCAATATTATCGCTTGCACAGTGCTCCTTGGGATGTTTAAAGCTTGCGAAATCTTTTTGTATCCAAATCCGGCTTTAAACTTCTTCACAACAGTATATCGGACCTGCCTGGTGTGTTCCTTGTTCTTCATGATGCTCTCTGCGCTTTTAACGGACCTCTGAGACTATCAAAGTTCAGGTGCATTTATACGGAGACTTAAATACAATCCACCTGTGTGTAATCATCATCATTAGTAATTTAGGTCAACATTGGATCATTCAGAGATCCTCACTGAACTTCTGGAGAGAGTTTGCTGCACTGAAAGTAAAGGGGCTGAATAATTTTTCACGCCCAATTTTTCAGTTTTTGATTTGTTAACATTTTTTAAATATCCAATAAATGTCGTTCCACTTCATGATTGTGTCCCACTTCAAGGGGGCCGAATACTTTCGCAAGGCACTGTATATCCATCCTGCCCTGTCTATCTCGTTCCAGTTCTCTGCTGCCTGTGACTGGAACGAATTGCAAAAATCGCTGAAGTTGGAGACTTTTATCTCCCTCACCAACTTCAAACATCAGCTATCTGAGCAGCTTACCGATCTCTGCAGCTGCACATAGTCTATTGGTAAATAGCCCACCCATTTTCACCTACCTCATCCCCATACTGTTTTTATTTATTTACTTTTCTGCTCTTTTGAACACCAATATCTCTACCTGTACATGACCATCTGATCATTTGTCACTCCAGTATTGATCTGCAAAGTTGTAGTTATTCGCCTACCTCCTCATGCCTTTTGCACACATTGTATATAGACTCCCCTTTTTTTCTACTGTGTTATTGACTTGTTGGTTGTTTACTCCATGTGTAACTCTGTGTTGTCTGTTCACACTGCTATGCTTTATCTTGGCCAGGTCGTAGTTGCAAATGAGAACTTGTTCTCAACTAGCCTACCTGGTTAAATAAAGGTGAAATAAAAAATAAAATAAAAATAAAAATATATGTAGCAGTGGAGGACAAGGGGTTATATTAATTGACTGAGTCACCAGTAGAGGTGCTCCTCCACCATCTTGGTGACAGCCTGGGACACGGCTCTTTCCTGGGGACTGAGGTTCTTGTTCAGGTTGACGCCCAGCTTCTCTTCCAGGAAGTCAATGATGAACTCTGACCCCGACACCTGCTGCCAGTTATACTCAATCCATGGCATCTTGCCCTGCGGAGAGAGCTTCCCATCAAAGTAGTTCTGCAAGGGGGAGAACAGAATGGGGTTCAGCAGTGGGAAATTGACACACTCTAGTTGTTTCTGAATATGTAGGACTGGTTTCCCAGACTCAGATTAATCCCTGGACATAAAACAACATGCATAAAGAGAATTTCCATTTAAAATGCTTTTTAGTCCAGGAATGTAAGCTTCATCTGTGTGAAGGAAACCAGTCCTACTTTTCAAGTTCTACTTTATCATACACAGGCTATTGTACCTGGTAGGGCAGGTCCACCATGCGTAGGTAGGTCTCCATCTTGAGGCAGAATGGTGAGAGGCTGGGGACCCCCGTGTTTGGCCTGGAGAACTGGTGGAGGATGATGGCATCTTTAGAGTCCAACTCCTGCTCCTTCCTAGAAAACACCCGGGGAGAAAAAGGCCAACTGAAAAGGTGTGCTATACTGAGGCAACAGCAAACTAGTACACAGGTGGGAGCCCCATGAGATAAAATACTTGAAAACAATTGTTTTATCTCTGTGGCAGCCACTTTAAAAGTCATCAACGTTTCTGTGACAACAGTACAGCTATTTCCAGGTCAGTTTGTGTTGTGAGAACAATATCGTAACTCGCCCTGATCAGAGAGGAGAGTGTAGGATTAGTTACATCTCTGTTTCAGGCTCTTAGTAATCTCACTGGGAGGATAGGGTCTCACCTGGTCCTATTATATAATGGTGACACAGCAGCGAGAGGAACAATTCTTCAATTCCCTTAGCTCTGTGTTACAGATGGAATTTCCATACAAGGACCAATGAGCACCAACATGTGAAGTTCATAGAACCATGTGAAATTGTTTGTCAAATGAAAGTGAAGTATTTTTGAGAAATTAAGGCATATATACAGTGGGGCAAAAAAGTATTTAGTCAGCCACCAATTGTGCAAGTTCTCCCACTTAAAAAGATGAGGCCTGTAATTTTCATCATAGGTACACTTCAACTATGACAGACAAAATGAGAAAAAAAAATCCAGAAAATCACATTGTAGGATTTTTAATGAATTTATTTGCAAATTGTGGTGGAAAATAAATATTTGGTCAATAACAAAAGTTTCTCAATACTTTGTTCTATACCCTTTGTTGGCAATGACAGAGGTCAAACGTTTTCTGTAAGTCTTCACAAGGTTTTCCCACACTGTTGCTGGTATTTTGGCCCATTCCTCCATGCAGATTTCCTCTAGAGCAGTGATGTTTTGGGGCTGTTGCTGGGCAACACGGACTTTCAACTCCCTCCAAAGATTGTCTATGGGGTTGAGATCTGGAGACTGGCTAGGCCACTCCAGGACCTTGAAATGCTTCTTACGAAGCCACTCCTTCGTTGCCCGGGCGGTGTGTTTGGGATCATTGTCATGCTGAAAGACCCAGCCACATTTCATCTTCAATGCCCTTCCTGATGGAAGGAGGTTTTCACTCAAAATCTCACGATACATGGCACCATTCATTCTTTCCTTTACACGGATCAGTCGTCCTGGTCCCTTTGCAGAAAAACAGCCCCAAAGCATGATGTTTCCACCCCCATGCTTCACAGTAGGTATGATGTTCTTTGGATGCAACTCAGCATTCTTTGTCCTCCAAACACGACAAGTTGGGTTTTTACCAAAAAGTTATAATTTGGTTTCATCTGACCATATGACATTCTCCCAATCTTCTTCTGGATCATCCATATGCTCTCTTGCAAACTTCAGACGGGCCTGGACATGTACTGGCTTAAGCAGGGGGACCCGTCTGGCACTGCAGGATTTGAGTCCCTTTCGGCGTAGTGTGTTACTGATGGTAGGCTTTGTTACTTTGGTTCCCAGCTCTCTGCAGGTCATTCACTAGGTCCCCCCGTGTGGTTATATCATTTTGACCCCACGGGGTGAGATCTTGCGTGGAGCCCCAGATCGAGGGAGATTATCAGTGGTCTTGTATGTCTTCCATTTCCTAATAATTGCTCCCACAGTTGATTTCTTCAAACCAAGCTGCTTACCTATTGCAGATTCAGTCTTCCCAGCCTGGTGCAGGTCTACAATTTTGTTTCTGGTGTCCTTTGACAGCTCTTTGGTCTTGGCCATAGTGGAGTTTGGAGTGTGACTGTTTGAGGTTGTGGACAGGTGTCTTTTATTCTGATAACAAGTTCAAACAGGTGCCATTAATACAGGTAACGAGTGGAGGACAGAGGAGCCTCTTAAAGAAGAAGTTACAGGTCTGTGAGAGCCAGAAATCTTGCTTGTTTGTAGGTGACCAAATACTTATTTTCCACCATAATTTGCAAATAAATTCATAAAAAATCCTATAATGTGATTTTCTGGATTTTATTTCTCATTGTCTGTCATAGTTGAAGTGTACCTATGATGAAAATTACAGGCATCTCTCATCTTTTTAAGTGGGAGAACTTGCACAATTGGTGGCTGGCTAAATACTTTTTTGCCCCACTGTACATTCCATTACCAAAAAACTCACATATCTTTAAGATGTTTGCTAATTTCTCTCCATAATGAGGGAGGATAATGACATTTCACAGAAGTAACAAGTATAGGTAGACCTACCAATTAGTTAGTGTTTTTACTGATATCAAGTTTGCCTATGAATTAAGTAATTGAAAATTCGTAATTCTGTTACCAAATCGGCAACAGAATTATTGCAAAATCAGTAACGGAATTACTGCAATTTAAATGGGAAATCATACTAGTCACGCATCACACTTGGGTCACCTGCTACTGTCCTCCCTTCAACTGGCATACTGTAATGTTTAGCACATAACTGTGTTTCCCTTTCTGTTCCCTGTTGGTCAAATCAGAGAGGAAAAGGCGAAGCGAGAGGGTTTATTGCTGTCAAAATCTGTCCATGATAAGCAGACCGATAAGCAGACTGCCTGCCTTCCCGCCTTTGGGACAACAACTCCCATTGTTAGGGCGGAGACAAGACCATCTTACAGCATCTCATTGAACGTTGAAAAGTAGTTGGAATTTGGTCATTCTGCCCTGGCTGGACCAAATCTGAACCAATCAAAGATGTCTATGTTTCACAAGTTTGGACAGCACAGTACAGCACAGTAGAGAACAATAGAGTACAGAATAGTACTGTAAAGAAAAGCGGAGTACTGTACTGTACAGTAGAGCACACAAGTACTCTGCTGAACTCTACTGTAATGTGCTGTGCTCTACTGTGATGTCCAAACATAGACGTCTATGATGGTTTCAGATTTGGTCTGGTCCGGACCAACCAAATGTGATTTTGTTTGGGGGTGGAGGTCAACACAATAATATTCAGTGTGTAGAATAATACCCAAATATGCAAAAGAAGGATATTGCATATTTCTACATTTGTTTACCTATTCAGGATACAGCACCATGAAAATATGATATTCATATATCAATCACATTTATTTATGAAGCCCTTATAACATCAGCTGATGTCACAAAGTGCTATACAGAAACCCAGCGTAAAACCCCAAACAGCAAGCAATGCAAATGTAGAAGCACAGTGGCTAGGAAAAACTCCCTAGAAAGGCAGGAACCTTGAAAAAAACCTAGAGAGGAACCAGGCTCTGAGGGGTGGCCAGTCCTCTTCTGGCTGTGCGGTGTGGATATTATAACAGTACATGGCCAAGATGTTCAAATGTTCATAGATGACCAGCAGGGTCAAATAATAATAATCACAGTGGTTGTAGAGGGTGCAACAGGCGAGCACCTCAGGAGTAAATGTCAGTAGGCTTTTCATAGCCGATCATTCAGAGTTAGAGACAGCCGGAGAGAGAGAGAGTCGAAAACAGCAGGTCCGGGACAAGGTAGCACTTCCGGTGAACAGGTTAGGGTTCCATAGCCGCAGGCAGAACAGTTGAAACTGGAGCAGCAGCAAGGCCAGGTGGACTGGGGACAGCAAGGAGTCATCAGGCCATGTATATATATCCATAATTATCCATTTTTGTATAGTACAGATCATGGACCCATGATGTAATTTAGTTACCGTAACTATATTACCAGTTGTAAATCCACTTCACCAACTGTAGTACAATAACAAACAAAACAATTCTAACTCAAGGTGTCATGTCATAGCTGACACCCCATTCTATCTGCAGAATTTTAAAAATCTTAATTCTGAGTAGATATTTAACCATTTTTGCATTAAAAACTGAGGGAATTTTTATGTTACAAAACTTTGCATCTGCACAGTTCTTCCAGTAAATGTAATTTTGTGAAATGTTCTGTGTAAATTGATCAAAGTTGTCTTTGTGCATAGAGTTGTATGGTTTGTTAAACTTCAATTTTTTTTTGGTTGGCATACATTTTAAAATGACTTATTTTCTAGAAGTCCAGGGCCTATGCCAACTGCAAAATGGGTATTTATTGTTGGTGCAGGCAAGTCTTCCATGAAGTGTGTGTGTAAGTCAAAGCGTAATTCTGTGACCGTTGAATTGCCCTAGAACAACCTGTCCCTTCACTATATTTAAGTCACCAGTCTAAACACTCATGCACACAAGTATACACAGATACAATACACAATTTCACGATAATGAGATAAATAATGAGATGGTAAAGTCCTCATCATATTACTGACTCCATGGTATTCAATGGGCCTACAGCAGGAAAAAGAAAACTCTGAACTTCTATTTCAATCCTCTACTACCCTTGAAATCAAGGCCTGTGAGGTGAATCATGCTTGTGAAAATCTGATAAGGGTCCTTGCATTTCAACCCCACCGTTTTTAATGGTGGGTGACTGACACTGACATAAATGTTGGCTTTAATAATTAAACATAACCTACAGTACAGGGGCATGCTGCCTTGCAATTACTCTAGTTCATACCTAAATGAATGTTATGAATTATAGCCTACATATGTCCAAGAGAGCAGGAATGGACTCCATCCAA
The DNA here is from genome assembly GCF_023373465.1 of Oncorhynchus keta. NCBI lineage: Eukaryota > Metazoa > Chordata > Actinopteri > Salmoniformes > Salmonidae > Oncorhynchus > Oncorhynchus keta. Next base: position 1,937,184 of record NC_068451.1, read on the forward strand.
AGTCAGTTACATCAGCAGGCATTTTGTAACACCTTGAAATTCGACTTGAATTTATGGAAATAAATATGCATGTATATAAATGATAGCCTACTTTGGCTAATCAAATGTATAGGACAGGTTTTCGGTACAATGATGTTGCGCAGGACAGTCTACGACAGAATAAACAACTCACATTCCCACAAAATGTCGCTCTCCACACAACTGTGGTGTTGAAACCATCGAAACGACGCAGGCTACGTCGCGGAAATTCTGGACCGTGCAAAAGAAACACTATTGTATTCAGGGGGTAGATACAGGGAGTTCCTTTGAGAATAATTACTCAAAGGGATTGCATAGAACAGACATGCTGCAGGTTTACAGTCAAAATGTCGTTTTCTATGGTAGAAGCATGATAATAGTAGGTTTATGCGACGTGATTCAGCAATGTTTCCAAATGAGGAAATGCAAAGCCATTCCTGTGACAGATTATATGGAGCCACTGTTACAGAATGTACCAAAACGCATAAATGCTTGAGATACGACTGTGCGGGGACAGGAGCGCCATTCATTATGTTAACAATAGGCCTGAATTAATCTTCCTTCTCAAAGATTAAAACAGACGCATTTCATTCAACATTAGGCTACAAACGTCCGCTTTCACTAAACATAAATCTTAAAATAGCTCACGTGAGAGGTTAGTAAAGGTAATCCTGACACCACTGCTGCAGTGCTAGAGAAATTCATATTTACGCTCAGGATATGGCATAAAACCTGACGCGTAATTTTCCACATTCCAATATTTTTGCATCTCCTGTCAGCTGCACATTCTAGCCTACAGTGCAGGAAGGGATGATTCCGCGAATATATGAACAAAGGTAAACGAACGACAGCAATATTCTGTTTTTTTCAGAGATGTCAAGAGCAGCTGTTCAAAAGTGACAGCAAGTGCGCACCCCCAGGAAACACACTCTCAGCCCATCCCCGAGGGTATGAATTATTTTATAAAGTTAGATTATTATTGTGAATATAGTAGATTAAGCCTACGCAAACACAGCCTAAGCATCACACAAATGCACACATTTGATCATGTGAACCAATACCCTTGCAGATTGTGTCATTGGAGCATATTTTTGCCATTGTAGCCTACCTGATGGCGAGCAGCTCGTGTAATAGGTAGGCAGCAGCAGCGAGGAGTGCACCGCCGGTGATATAGATGGTTTTCTTCCACCAGGAATCCGACCCCAATCCCGACATGGTCCCACCGTAGTCCTGTTGTAAAGGGAATGCGACGATATAGCCATATAGAGAGTGAGGCTCGTCGGAGCCACATATCCCCAAGGGCAGGCTGTGATTCCGCCCGAGTTCAACCACACACGGTCGGGACGAGGCGAAACCAGACCCCCACATACTCTATCAATCGCCGCGTGGCGCCTGCGTTCTCTCGCAAACCACTCTCGGCTTCATCAATATGTCACAACAGTCCTATGTTGCATGGCGATATGCTATTTAATATATGCTATCTGCCAAACATTAGAAATATACATATTCCGGCCTGATGGTTCCCGCACCCCCAGCTCGGCATCCTCCGCCAGCCCTCGGAGCCTTTGTCTGTTCCAATGGAAACTAGTGGCAGACTGAGTACTTCCCTAACATCTGAGCCTCATGACAACAAAACCACCACACAAGTTGATGGGGATAGTTTGGGTTTATGCGGTTTTTGATTTGAAATCATTTTTAAAAACGAAGGCTTTAATATAGGGCAATGGGCCAGGCCTTAAATGATGATTATAAAGACATATGCAAAATACATTGTATTTACATTGATTTCGAAATGCAAATTAAATGGTTTAAGCAATTGTGTTGTTTTCTTGGAGCAATGTTATATGGGCAATTTCACTATTCATTGTCACCAAGTCCTGCAATATCTCCATAGCAACATTTAGGCTTAGTGTTTAGCCATTATTGAATGCACAACACACTCTTCGAGTGCTATAACTACTGGTGCATGTTCAACAACAACGTGCTTGCATAGCAGGTGCATGCTTTTGGCTACTTTAGCTAAAGTCGGTTATACTCACATTGCAGTAACTTCGGAAGTGTAAAAAGGCATTCATCTTGGAGAATACTACATGCGACCAATGTGCTTTCCGTTGTGATTGTTTGGATCATACCTAATATTGCGAAACAACTTTACTTGAAAACTGGATTGCGCTTTCGTAAGAATTCTATAATGTAAGGTCAGTCACATCACTGGTACCCCTCAGTCTTGAGCTAGTGCCAACCAACAATGTATATAAACCCTGGATTGCTAATACTATGTATTGGCCATTGAGAGGCTTTGAAGCCACCGGTCGGGCAAATTGGCACTCCCCAGTTGGAACAGTCCTTCATAGGAATTAATGGAATTCTACAGTATTTCAATTTAATGTTAAGAACAAAATTACATGTATTTAATTATTTTTGTTGTTGTAGTGGGGACCGTAACATTAATCTCTAAAAAAAAAGATATACTTGGAAGAAAATGTTTTTATGTTTTATGTTCAGCTCACATAATAATTGAAAAGTGCATTACGGTGTATGTAATAGAATAAACGAGGCAAACACTAATGTATACATTAATAAATTGATTTCTATAGCTTCCAAAATATATTTTTTACAACGGTGGGAGAGTGCCAAGATGGAGGCCTATCAGTCATCGAGTGTATATATAAATTATTGGTGGCAACCCAGTGCCGCCTGCATCCATGCGCTCTGCTTTCCCCAAACCGGTTCGGGGTCAGCATCGCACCTCAGAATAAATGCTTTTCAAACAGATTCATTGTAGTTCTGAAATCGTATTCAATAATCCGTTTATTATAGCTTCCTGCTTATACATCCAATATCCTTACTGCACAGCCATACTGCAAGCGTGTGCACTCCAGCGGCGCTCACGTCAGTGGAGGTAGACTAGTCTATTGGACAGATTGTACATGTTCATCCTGGTCTGCTAAATTTATGGGAGAGCAATCTTATTCTGTTTATGTATGTGACTGAAAACCAGCCCTGGACTGTTCTACAGCCTACATTGACCCATAATCCAAGTTGGACATAAAATGAGCAGCTTTTAAATGCAAATTTGTTAGAAGCCAGTGGGGCATGTGACTAGAATAACAACATTTGTGTCATGAGGGTAAAAAAAAAACATATACCTTTTTACATTTCAACACAGTCCTGGGCGTGACAGAAACACAGACCATCTGTGGACGATCAAATACACTACTGTGACTGCACTTCTTGAAACATCCGGCCAATGATTGTGTCTGTTTTGAATAATAACTTGCAAGCATGATTTTAGTTGGGAGGCTTGTTTGAGTCTTATGTAATAGTTCAGCCAGAAGCCAATTATAATCTCAAAATCACCATGGCTACAGAGTAGAGAGAAAGAGAGCAAGAAAAGGCCGAAGCAGCCTGATCTCCCCCTCCTATATTTCAGGGATTAGCAGGAAATATGCGGACAGAAAATCTAAAGACTTTTCTAATATAAAAAGCCCTCAGATCCTGAATTTCAGCACAGGATTTACAACTGAAACACCACATCACTGATTTGGACTGTATCTTCACACTGTTGAAATGACACTAGAGAGGAATAATCGTCAGATCAGAGAATCTTAAAAGGAAACCATTTCATTTCCTAATGGAGGATATAATAAGCATGTCAAAGACAAACAATATCCATACAATGGATTTTGATGAACAGACATTGTGACTGTATTTGAAGAAAACATCCTGCTCAGTAGTAAATCAGAGACCTGAGATGTCAATCATGATGATGAACACTTCTACCATAACAGATGACATTGTAATGACAAGCCTTGAAAGCTTAAACAGTTCACGCAATTCAGAGGGACTCATTATGCTGTGAACTCACAGAATCATCATGGCCTGGCTGAAAGAAAACACTATGTATTTGTATCAAGCACTGAACTATAACTTTCTCAAATGCTTTGTGTTTTTCAGGTCCATTGCCTTTCCCTTCAGAGATCAGAGGATCTGTGTTGCAGCGGACCACTTATGACAACTCTCTCCCGCGGTCAAGTCAGTTGTACCAGCGTCTGGCCTTAGCTTGGGCCACTATCACGGTGGGGTCTTCGGGGTCGTCCTCGTCAAGGTTCGGTTCCTCCTCGAGTTTGACCGCGTGCAGGGCGTAGTTGATGCTGGTGCTCTCTGTCCAGCTCCAGGCCCCTGACAGAGGGTTATACAGCATCCCTCGGATAGACTCCACATGGAAACCATCTGGGACGGAGTAGAGATCGAGAGGAATAGGTCAGAGAGAAATAGAGAGGGATAGAGAAAGAATGGGTGAGAAAGAAGATGAGAAATAAGAAAATGGGACAATTGAAAAGACAGAAAGCGAGAATGGATGAGAAAGAGAGCGAGAGACAGAGGGTCACACACACACACACAACCTCCTATTGGAAAGTGAGAATGAAAGAACGAGACAGCCAAACATAGACACCAGTATGCCTTCAAAAAGAGGCACCAGCACAATAGTAAAATACCAAAAGGGACAGTAGAAAGAGCTAAGAGGAGAGTGAGGAAGAGAAGTAGCTGCATGTGAATGAAGAGCAGGCAGACTCACTGGACTCTAGCAGGCGCTCCAGCTCCATGGGGCTGACAAACTTGTCCCAGTCATGGGTCCCGCTGGGCACGATGCGTAGCACCTCCTCTGCTGCCACGATGGCCAGGGCGTACGACAGCTGGGTCTTGTTGATGGTCGTGATGAAGAGGGAGCCTCCTGGCTGCACACAGGAGGGAGACCGTTACAACCCAGGGCTGTGTTCACTTGGCACCAAAGCAAGAGAGACTACCCAGACTGGTACCTGGTCCAATAAGAAATGCTAATTTTCCTTTTCCGTTGCAAAATGTTTGTTGTTGTTGTTGTTGTGTACACTAATGAATGTGATCCAACAGATGTGTGTTGCTTCGGATGGCTCTATTATTGTCAATTGAGAGGCAGCAACACAGGTTTGATAAGATAAGAATTCAATAGAAGAAAAAAAAAACTACTAAAAGATCAGGTAAAGGGGACAGGCTTTGAATGCTTCATCTATAACACATCAGAGACTGTACACACAACTAACATGGAGAGATGAGAGCTGGTTTACATCTCAACCAATGAAGCTATTTTAAAACATGACATTGTACAGAACAAATGATCATTTATGATGGTCAGTGTTAAAAGAGCAGCTGAGAGATTTGGGCCAGAGAGAGTGAGAATCTGGATGCAATGGTATTAGAGGAGATTGGGAAGATTTGTGCTCTTTCAACTAATTTGTCCTCCAACACACTGACCCAGGAGATTGGAGGCATCTGGCCCTTGGACCGATAAAGAGGTCAACCCAAAAGATAGTCGATAGTACAAATCACACACACCCAAACACCACGGATAACTCAATGAAGCGACTGTTCTCTCAGAGAGAACCGTCATGAGTGTGTGAAATGTGAGACGAGTCACATGACCCACCTTGAGCACCTGGTTGCAGCAGAGTGTGAAGGTTTCCAGGTCAGCCAGATGTTCCACCACCTCCGAGGCCACCACTGCATCAAACTGCCCCGCTCCCTGCCCCCCCTTTTCAGAGAGCTCCTCCAGAGTGATGGCACGGTAGCGCACATTGCCACGCAGGTCTGGATCATGCCACGCATGTACCTCCGCTGTCCCAATACTGTCTGCCACCGGATCAATGCCTAGTACATCTGCCCCCAGTCTACCCAAGGGCTGGGAGAAAGTGAGTTTATACATAGTGACTTCAGAAAGTATTCACACCCCTTGAATTTTTACACATTTCGTTATGTTACAAAGTGGGATTAAAAGATATTTAATTGTCAAATTTTGTCAATGATCCCTATATCAAGGCCAAAGAAAAACATTTTAAAATTGTAGAATTTAAGTAAAACACTAATATATCTTGATTAAATAAGTATTCAACCCCCTGAGTCAATACATGTTAGCATCACCTTTGGTGTTTTTGTGTAAGTCTTCAGGATATTTGCATACCGGGATTGTACAATATTTTCCCATTCTTTTAAAAATTAAAAGCTCTGTCAAGTTGATTATTGCGATTTTCATATCTTGCCATAGATCCTCAAGCGGATTTAAGTCAAAACTAACTAGGCCACTCAGGATATTTTTTTGTCGCCTTGGTAAGCAACTCCAGTGTATATTTTGCCTTGTGTTTTAAGTTGGTCCTGCTGAAAGGTACATTTTTCTCCCAGTGTCTGGTGGAAAGCAGACAACCAGGATTTTCTTTTCCTCTAGGATTTTGCCTGTGTTTAGCTCTAATCCATCATTTAAAAAAAATCCTAAATAACTCCCTAATCTTTGCTGAAGACAAGCATAACCATAACATGATGCAGCCACCACCATGCTTGAAAATATAAAGAGTGGTACTCAGTGATGTGTTTGCCCCAAACATAACTCTTTGTATTCAGGACAAAAGTTAATTTCTTTGCCACTTCTGCTACTCCGCTCTCCTCTTTTTTGTTTTTGCCATATTGCAAACAGGATGCATGTTTTGGATTATTTTGATTCTGTACAGGCTTCCTTCTTTTCACTCTGTCATTGAGGTTAGTATTGTGGAGTAACTACGATTGTTGTTGATCCATCTTCAGTTTTCTGCCATCACAGCCATTAATATCATTGGCCTCATGGTGAAATCCCTGAGCAGTTTCCTTCCTCGCCGGTAACGGAGTTAGGAAGGACGTCTATCTTTGTAGTGACTGGGTGTATTGATACACCATCCAAAGTGTAATTAATAACTTCACCATGTGCAAAGTGTCTGCTTTTTAAAATGTTATTTACACCAATCTACCAATAGGTGCCCTTCTTTGTGAGTTATTGGAAATCCTCCCTGGTTTCTGTGGTTTAATCTGTGCTTGAAATTCACATATCGACTGAGGGACCTTACAGATAATTGTATGTGTGGGGTACAGAGATAGGGTAGTCAATTTTCGTATGCTGTTGACACCTGTGTTTACACCTTAGTGCTGCCTGCTCGCCCGCAGCCAATCTCCATCCTTCCACAGCTGATCTGTTCTGAAAAGAATTCCCCTAACTTCACGATCCTCTGAGACGGACTCATACAGTCCAAAGTCTAACAGACTGTGTGTGTGTGTGTATTTCTGTCTGTGTGATAGAGAGCTATATCAGACCTGAAGTTGTCTCCTCAAATCAAAACAAAATGGCTGGTATGTGTTCACTTCAAATAAGAGCAAGGAAACAAATGCAATCCTTTGTAGATGTGACGTTAACAAACACAAATGACCAACTGTCCTTTTCCACCAAACTCTGACCAGTGAAACTGAGAAGAAATATGAATGTATTTGACATTTCAAACATTATTAGCAACTGGTAGAGCAAGGAAAAGGTTTGCATCACAAGCAGAATTGTACCCTACAGGCTACATTCAGCTAAATCTGATTTGATAGCTTGCAATTTAAAAAGAAAAGTCATTTCCAAGCAGGTGTATGGGGATAGGAGTCAGTTGTCCACAGCAGCATCAGACTGCATATCTATCTCATTCATACACACAAAAAAAAGACACATTTTACCTCAGTGAGCAACCCCCCTCCACAGCCTACGTCCAGTATTCTGAGCCCTGCCAGGGGTTTCCCCGGGCGCCGCCCACCATGTGCGTTCAACAGATTATCCCTGAAAGAGGTCAGAGGTCACACTGTGAATACACACTACCACTCTTTCCACCCCATCCCCAAAGCCATACAGTGCATTCAAAGTATTCAGACCCATTGACTTTTCCCACATTTTGTTACCCTACAGCTTTATTCTAAACTTGATTAAATTGTTTGTTCTCAATCTACACAAAATTACTCCACAAAAAAAACATATCACCCCATAAAAAACAGATCACATTTCCATAAGTATTCAGACCCTTCACTCAGTACTTTGTTGAAGCACCTTTGGCAGAGATTACAGCCTCGAGTCTTCTTGGGTATGACGATACAAGCTTGGCACACTTGCATTTGAAGAGTTTCTCCCATTCTTCTCTGCAGATCCTCTCAAGCTCTGTCAGATTGGATGGGGAGTGTCGCTGCACAGCTATTTTCAGATCTCTCCAGAGATGTTCGATCGGGTTCAAGTCCAGGCTCTGGATGGGCCACTAAAGGAGCCGGCCAGCTCTAGGAAGAGTCTTGGCGATTCCAAACTTCTTCCATTTAAGAATGGAGGCCACTGTGTTCTTGGGGACCTTCAATGCCGCAGACATTTTTTGGTACCCTTCCCCAGATCTGTGCCTCGAAACACAATCCTGTCTCTGACAATTCCTTCGACCTCATGGCTTGGTTTTTGCTCCAACAGGCACTGTCAACTGTGGGACCTTTATATAGACAGGTGTGTGCCTTTCCAAATCATGTCCAATCAATTGTATTTACTCCAATCAAGGATGATCAATGGAAATAGGATGCACCAGAGCACAATTTCGAGTCAGGTAGCAAAAGGTCTGAATATGTATGTAAATAAAAGGTATGTTTTTTAATTGTAATGCATTGGCCAAAATGTCATAGGGAGGTAGTCAGACCTGACCGTGTGGTACAAGGACAACAACCTCTCCATCAACGCGATCAACACAAAGGAGATGATTGTGGACTACAGGAAAAGGAGGACCGAGCACGCCCCCATTCTCATCGACGGTGCTGCATTGGAGCAGGTTGAGCTTCAAGTTCCTTGGCGTCCACATTAACAAACTAGAATGGTCCAAGCACACCAAGACAGTCGTGAAGAGGGCACAAAAAAAACCTTTTAAAAACCTTTTTATTTTACCTTAATTTAACTAGGCAAGTCAGTTAAGAACAATTACTTAGTCTCCTTCTCAGGAGACTGAAAAGATTTGGCATGGGTCCTCAGATCCTCAAAGGATTTTACAGCTACACCATCAAGAGAATCCTGACAGGTTGCATCACTGCCTGGTATGGCAACTGCTCGGCCTCCGAAGGCACGGCACTACAGAGGGTAGTTGTTGGGAATTTTATGAATAATGACTAAACAATATCTACATTTTAAATAGAACTATAACTAATTAAACTCTGTTTTATTATATCTGATTAATAATGTTAATTCATAAGGAAGGGATTGTGTAGCATGAAACAGGGGGTAATTAAACATAATAAGTACCATTCCAGCTAGGTTGGGGAGGAAATGGATTGTGGGTTTTAAGTAAGCAGAAAGGATCGTTAACCTGTGGTTGAACCGACTCAACTTGTTTAGATAAGGCAGCGAGTGTTTTCCTGGGTTTTCCATGATCTGGAACTGTCTTCTAAATAGTGATGGATGAAGGTTGAAGACTCCAGAAGTTAATCTTGGTAATAGTGTGTGTTAGTGTGGAATAAACTTTTGAACCTGCTTTGTTCTGGTCGTTAGGAGGAAGGACATTTTATAACCTATAACATCATATTTTGTATATAAACTGTTGTTCGTGTTTACATGGGAGTGCGCTCTGAGAATAAATACTATGATCTCATTTTGATAAGACTGATCTCTGTCTATTTTATGCAAATAAGAATCTTACAAATTCTTATAACTAGACTGAGTGGTTTAATTAATGTACACATAACGGAATTATGAAATTCCAATGACAGTAGTGCGTACCACCCAGTACATCACTGGGGCACAGCAAGCGGTACCGGAGCGACAAGCTGGTGACACTGTCTATGACTTATTTAGAATTCAAGGCACACTTAACCAGCATAGCTCCCACACTCCGTAGCGATATGCCATCCCATATGGTTTGCGCTAAGTGGGACTATCATTTGTTTATCAACAGGACAATGACCTAACACACCTCCAGGCTGTGTAAGGGTTATTTGACCAAGGAGAGTGATGGAGTGCTGCATCAGATGACCTGTCCTCCACAATCACTCGACCTCAACCAAATTGAGATGGTTTGGGATGAGTTGGACCGCAGAGTGAAGGAAAAGCAGCCAACAAGTACTCAGCATATGTGGGAACTCTTTAAAGACTGTTGGAAAAGCATTCCATGTGAAGCTGGTTGAGAGAATGCCAAGAGTGCAAAGCTGTCATCAAGGCAACTTTGAAGAGCCTAAAATATATTTTGATCTGTTAAACACTTTTGGTTACTACATTATTCCATGTGTTATTTAATAGTTGATGTCTTCACTATTCTTCTACAACATAGAAAGTTTTAAAAAATAAAGAAAAACCTGTGAATTAGTAGGTGTGTCCAAACGTTTGACTGGTACTGTATATTCACCAAAAAAAAATACATGGGGGATTGGAAATGATGCAGAGAATTAATGATAGAAGCCACAATATTAAAGCTGATCTACCCCCTAAATTAAAATATATATATGTTTAACAAAAAGCTATGATCCCTTATTGATGTCCCTTGTTAAATCCACTTCAAATCAGTGTAGATAAAGGGGAGGAGACAGGTGAAAGAAGGATTTTTAAGCCTTGAGACATAATGACAAAGTGAAAACATGTTTTTGGAAATTTGCGAAATATGTAATTCACATAAGTATTCACGGCACTGAGTCAATACTTTGTAGGCTTTTTTTTGCAGCGATTACAGCTTTGAGTCGTCTTGGGTCGTCTATCAGCTTTGCACGTCTGGATTTTTTTTCTCCCATTCAAGAACTCAAACAGTCAAAAAATGTCAAATTCCTGCCTATCCCTAGTCTGTTTGTGTGTGTGCTCTCCATGTTTCCCAACACCTCCTACTGTCACAATCCCCTTGGCTACACAGTCGTCAGGACAAACGCTGCCCTCCAATAATCCCCCAGCTAAATTACAACTTGAATCTCACAGCACCATCCCCTCCATCTCCATTCCCCTCCGTTGACCCCCATCTCCATCCCCTACACTCTGGCTGCTGTCCCCCTAGGCAAGATGTACATGGAGCGGGCGAGGAGTCACACGTGTCCCCTTCATTACTGCCCTGCCACTAGATCTCCCACAGCCTTGGCACAGAGAGCGGAAGAGAAAGCCTGAGTGGGCTGCAGGGAGAGAGCTTTAGCCTGGACGCCCTTCAGAAACTCTAACTCTACCCATCCGGCCCATCTCACCACACAACTCTAATGCTTTTGATGAGGGACCATGTAGCCTACCGCTGCGCTTCCTTCTGGTTTCTGCTAGCAAGCTACACTAGCGTAAGTAAATAAACAAATAATATCCCCCCAAAAAGGAGGATTCTGATGCTAAACCAACCAAATCAGTGCTTGTTGTCCCCTCGTTTAAACAACCTGAGGGCAGAGACACGTCAGTGTTGAGTGTGACATCCCTCAGTCACACTGTCACCACAGACTCATCACCGCCGGGTCACAAACAGGAAGGAAAGGGATTTGCTACTACAGGCTGGATGACTGATATGCTATATTCTTCACAGCTAATCTTATCAATCTAAATACCCTCAGATTTGCCGAGGCAGAATCAACTCTTTCCATATCATCTGCCCTTGTATCATCCATATACATTATTATTAATAATTAAGGATAGGAATGATGATGGTGTCTAAGAATCGTTGACAGACATGTTCTCCACTTGGTTCTGGAGCTGGTCTCCACCTCCCTGTTTCTTCTTCTTCCCTCCATCCTGCTGCTTCTTCTGCTTCTTGGACGTCTGAATGACTAACCATCTGAATTCTTTAAATGGCATATATTACTTTAGCAATACAAGACCATCGTCTGACCATCGCTTAATGAGAGGTCTGGTTAGCAGATATCACTGAATTTGTTCAGGAAATGTGTCATTCTAATGCTTATATATATATATATATATATATATACACAAAGTATATCACAAAAGTGAGTACACCACTCACATTTTTGTAAATATTTGAGTATATCTTTTCATGTGACAACACTGAAGAAATGACACTTTGCTACAATGTAAAGTAGTGAGTGTACAGCTTGTATAACAGTGTAAATTTGCTGTCCCCTCAAAATAACTCAACACACAGCCATTAATGTCTAAACTGCTTGGCCAACAACAAGGTACACACGCCACTCTCGTGAAAAGCAAGAGCATTATCATAATTTAACAAATCTCTCTCCGTGTTCGGATCTGTATGGGCTCTTCTGGACACAGTTCAAATTACACATACCATAGACCCGTGTCAATAATATCAGACCCATGACATTCATTTAGAATTATGGAGCCAGACCCACTCAGGTCTCGAGTATTCGGGTACAGGTGGATCTGGGAAGAATTGTAACTGACTCTCACATGGATTCTACGTCTAAATTAGCCCTAAAGCGGTGGATGATTTGTGGCATCTTTAATATGCAATTGGGTGAATAAACTACAGGCATACACACACACGCACCGTATGAAAGGCACCCTGAGGTCATTCATGGAGTGGAGGGCTGCGAAGTCTCCCTGCTCATTCCACCACTTGTTGGCGAGAAGCTGGAACCTCTTCACCTCATTTGGGTCCACAGTGGTCTTGGAGGCAGAGCGAATCCTACAGATGCAAAACAGTTGTCACCAAGCACTCAAATACTGACATGTATTAGACATTGGGGACGTCCCAGGTCGTCTCTATTGCAGTTACATAACGTAGATCTCACAATGCCCGAGTCATATTCGTTAGTGCACACACCAGACCCAACAGCAGGATGAATTGACTACAGGGGCAGTGAGGGCACACAATTTGAGTGTTCATCATGCATTGGAATTATATTGAATTATTCTTATAACATGCTATACTACATTAAACATCAAGTTAAAATGCTGAGACTCCGAGACCATTAATTGAGTGCTTTTGAAGTGACAGGTTGGTGCAAAATCTGTAGCCTATCTCCGTTGCACTGTAGCAGCACAATGGACAGTGCCCTACACACTTAAACAAGGCTATTTTGGTCCTAAATATAGGCTACAAGATAGATAGGGTAATTCACCCATTACAAACAGCCCATGTGAATGTCTTACCAAAATAATGCAACTTAAATGCTGAAAGAAGTGACAGGTTGGTGTGAAATCACCACTGCGCTCTATCAGCACCATGGACAGCGCCCTACACACTACAGAAAGACCTCTGAAAACCCATTTGCTGAAATGACACCACTGGCTATACAACCAAGATTTGGATTAAAACCAACTAGCTAGATTGTTTACCTTTTCAGAAGAGTTTCCGCCTCTGTGATGCTCTGTGGAACTTCAGTAATCGATGAGTAATCGATCATTCTATTCTACCCGAAATCTTTCCCCTCAAATGCCAGTTGGATTAGTCAAACTTTCCTAGGGTGTAGCATGCTTCTCCTGTGCTGACTGAACACATCTGTCAAAGTGGATGTAGCCCCCCTCATGAGCCCTGTGATTTCATTTTGAATATTGAATGAATACATTCTTCCATTGCAAAACTACCATTCCAGTGTTTTACTTGCAATATTGTATTTACTTTGCCACCATGGCCTTTTTTGCCTTTACCTCCCTTCTCACCTAATTTGCTCACATTGTATATAGACTTGTTTATACTGTATTATTGACTGTATGTTTGTTTTACTCCATGTGTAACTCTGTGTTGTTGTATCTGTCGAACTGCTTTGCTTTATCTTGGCCAGGTCGCAATTGTAAATGAGAACTTGTTCTCAACTTGCCTACCTGGTTAAATAAAGGTGAAATAAAATAAAATAAATATTGTGTGACATGTATGTGGCGTTGTGGGTTATGGTGCTAAACACCTTGCCAAGTTCCTCCTCATTCGGAGAGTATATTCCATCATAGACAAAGTCCACTGCCACCCTCTTACTCAACGTTTATGTCCAATGTCCCCCTCAGTGGTTACTGGTTTGAATTAAGGAAGTCAATGATGTCCACAATCGCCAAAATTGTGCGATTTCTTGCCAGCTGCCCGTCACTAAAAAGTGTTGACACCAATGTTCCCATAGCACTTCAAAATAGTTTCTTTTCACAGTGTATTTCAAATGCTCTTTGCTTAAACTTCGAGATAGGGGGCGCTCTTAATTTTTGGATAAAAAAACGTTCCCGTTTTAAACAAGATATTTTGTCACGAAAAGATGCTCGACTATGCATGTAATTGACAGCTTTGGAAAGAAAAAACTCTGACGTTTCCAAAACTGCAAAGATATTATCCGTGAGTGCCCCAGAACTAATGCTACAGGCGAAACCAAGATGAAGTTTCATACAGGAAATGCCCCAGATTCTGAAGGCGCTGTGTTCCAATGTCTCCTTATATGGCTGTGAATGCGCCAGGAATGAGCCTGCCCTTTGTGTCGTTTCTCCAAGGTGTCTGCAGCATTGTGACGTATTTGTAGGCATATCATTGGAAGATTGACCATAAGAGACTACACATTTACCAGGTGTCCGCCCGGTGTCCTGTGTCAAAATTATTGCGTAATCTTTAGGTCCATGCGCGTTCCATTTCTTCAGAAGAGAAAGTCAACTGCCACGATGGATTTATCGTCGATAGATATGTGAAAAACACCTTGAGGATTGATTCTAAACATCGGTTTGCCACGTTTCTGTCGATATTATGGAGTTCATTTGGAAAAAAGTGAAACTTAATTTTCGTTTTTTTTCTTTACCCAAACGTGAAGAAAACGGAGCGATTTGTTAAAACAAATAATCTTTTTGTAAAAACTGAACATTTGCTATCTAACTGAGAGTCTCCTCATTGAAAACATCCGAAGTTCTTCAAAGGTAAATGATTTTATTTGAATGCTTTTCTGGTTTTTGAAAATGTTGCCGCCTGCTGAATGCTAACGCTAAATGCTACGCTAGCTATCAATACTGTTACACAAATGCTTGTTTTGCTATGGTTGAGAAGCATATTTTGAAAATCTGAGATGACAGTGTTGTTAACAAAAATCTAAGCTCGAGAGCTAGCATATTGATTTCATTTCATTTGCGATTTTCATGAATAGTTAACGTTGCGTTATGGTAATGAGCTTGAGGCTGTATTCACGATCCCGGATCCGGGATGGCTCGTCGCAACAGGTTAATGCGTGCCTAGCAAATCAAATCAAATTGTATTTGTCACATGTTCAGCAGATGTTACTGCGGGTGTAGCAAAATGCTTGTGTTTCTTAGCTCCAACAGTGCAGTAATATCTAACAACACACATCTAAAAGTAAAGGAATGGAATTAAGAATATATAAGTATTTGGGCGAGCAGTGTCAGATCCTTTGGTACCATCAATAGCATGCTACTAGTTAGAATACCCAGCTTGGGTGAAGGCCTGGTCTGCGTTAGCATTGGCCCCAACACAGAACTCTCGACATGGGAAACAAAATGACACATCTGCAGTAACATAGTATTCCAGCCACTCTCTTCCTATGAACCAGTTGCTATTAAATTTACGTTTTTGGATTGAAAACCTGCAGCTTGGGCAGGATTCTAAGCTAACCCGGGCTTTCTACTCTGTTCCAAGACCATCAGGAACAGTCGGAGGTGGCGGGGCTGTGGAGCCGTTATCCTTGTGGCGCTTGTGGAAGGGTGGGTAAGCTCTGCATCTGGAGCTCGATACCATCATTGCCGCTAGGCTTGGCGGTGGCCTCAGTGGTTGACGCTGCTGCTCATTACTCTCCTTCTTTTGGCTTTGTTTGGGTACTTTGGCAAACAGCAATTTCTGATATCCATCGTGGCAGATCAGTTGGTTTGAGCTAGCTAAATAGGCTAAAGCGATTCTAATAAACATTTTTTTTACAGCTAACTAAGACTAGCTAAACTCTGTAGCAGTGGAGAGTGAGGAAGAGCTGAGTGAAGCAGCTTCAATGGTAAACATGACACCACCTTACAAATAAAAAATTACAGGCATCACTTAGCCTACCACAGATGATAAGCATTTTCTCCTACTTTTTATGGAAACCTATGGGGGGTGATTGGCTGTTGCCTAGCATTGAACGTCTGACTGACATGACACCAACGCCTTACTAACATCTGCGTTGTGTGTTAATGAAAGTCATAATGTGCATAGTTTATATTTATATTAATTAAATCTCAACCATAAATGTTAGAAACATACTCTTTTTCCGTGCAAGCAGACATTCCGACGTAACCACCTTGAGCTATAGTGTAGCCTACAGTTTGTGTATTTCCTGTTATCGCTAATGGCCTAGAAAAGATTATGTCCAATCTATAGGTAATCTGTCTTTCCTTCAACACCTCATGGCATGGTATCTCGCTGTATACGGATCTAAATGTTGTTAGCCAATCAGACTGTGTTGTTACCAGTTCCCAGTAGCCTACATCAGACAACCAATAATAGTTTGTGTCCATGGCTTTCAGAAGAATAGAGGAGTTCAAAGGGTGCTATTTGGGATCCTTGGGATATCCCTTCAGTCGAATAAAGCAGTTTTCCCAGATGGTCCCTGCAAATCTGGATGCTTGGGATGTCCCTACCAACTATACATGTAAAATGTTTGATTTTAGTGTTAGCAGTGAACGTTCATAGAGTGAGAGTCTGGCTTGGTATTTGAGAGCTAGACAGCAACATAAAAAAGAATGTCTATTTTACAAGTGGCAGAAACAATTTTCAAGTGTCTGCCCCAGATATTTTCCTTTTAGACGATGAAAATAATGATCAAGATGTCCATGATCCAATTGAGGAGTAAAAGTAGGCTATATTTAAGTTGTGATTATCGTTAGGAAATATGTAGGTCTACTGTGTTAAGGCAAATTTGGTTTTTGAAAATACATTTTGTTGATAACGTATTGTCGAAAGCACATAGGCAATGTTATTTACTGTGTCGATAGCGGAGTAGGCTAGTGTAGAATAACGTAATTTGATGTGCTAGTATTATTTAATGGATGAATTCAATTGTAAATTAAATTATACACACGTAAGCAATATTATTTACATTGTAATTACATTGTACTATAGCAGTAGTCATCAACCTTTGAGTCAAAATCACTTTGAGTCAAAATGTATGCTGAGATCTTACCACTCTGGTTTTTTATTAACATGACTTAATAAATCCTCTTTAGGATTGGACCCTTTAAAAAAAAACAAATTCACCTAAAATGACATACCCAAATCTAACTGCATGTAGCTCAGGTGCTGAAGCAAGGATATGCATATTCTTGGTACCATTTGAAAGGAAACACTTTCAAATTTGTGGAAATGTGAAAGGAATGTAAGAGAATAACACATTAGATCGGGTAACAGATAATACAAGGTACAAATAAAATACAAAAAAATGTTTGTTTTTTTCCCTATCATCTTTGAAATGCAAGAGATACATTTGTAATAATACGAAATATAATTGAATGTATTTCTATTATAATCAAGGTGAGACTGAACATGGATAGGGCGCATGAGAAAAAGGAGCCACCAGAGAAGAATCAAAAGGGACCAAATGCTTCGACATCCGGGGGCGATTGACTTGGCTTGGAAAGCTTGGTGCTCCTAGCTGGGGTCTGTCTACTCCATTAAGGTGAATTTAAGAACCTCAGATGATAATAATTTGTCACCTTGTGGTGGGTGGCATCGCCACGCTGTCAGCAGTAACAACACTGGCCCAGGGGTTTCTCCAAATAGTCCATTTCAAAGCTAACCACCGGGTCACATTAAATAACCGCCACTTTCAGTGTAGGAAAGACCATTGAGAGTAAATATTACTTCATCGTAGGAGAGCTGTAGCTCCGCCCACCAGTGATGTGGAGCAGAGCATGCTGGGCAATCTCTAAGGTGAAGGAAGTAACTAGAGAAAGTACACAAGCCGTGATAAGTTCCAGCCATCTCTTGTGATTACCTATATAGTTAGCATTCTTTGTTTTAGCAAAGGCCAGTGTGCGTCCTTCAGAAATGTGAGTTCATATTTCTTACAATTCATGTGTTGTCGACGCACTCCTTTGTTATGCCAATGAGCACGTTTACCGCGAGCAAGCAACTGTAAGCTTGCTAACCCTGTTGTTTGTCATCTCATTTCAGACATTTAACATTAGCATTTCAGTCTTATATGCCCTGTGGTAACATGGATGTATACTGATTATCTAGGTATTTTGTTAGCTAAGAGCCTTGGGGATACATTATACATTCAAGTGCATGCAGTTGTGTGAGGATGATAGTGCTGCTCAGTACTGCTGTGTAATTGCACTCCTCTGATCATTCATTAGTAAAGTCACAGCCATGCTGTATTGCCCTGTGCAGCAGAACCAATTGTAGCCATTATTTAGAGCTTATGTAATTGGAGGTTGTATTAAACCTACACCTGACATTTACTATTGTATTTCATTTACCACTTTTCAGAACCACACACTCTTAGTTAACACACTTGTCAAGCCATACACTGTGCTGTGCCGTTACTGCTCTGTAAATCATCGTCATTAAACAACCTCAACTGGCATCCGACTGGTCTGTCATCTGTGCCCTTACAAGCACCTGGGAGAGAACACGCAGTGCTAAGTAAAAACCTAACCCTAAAGAATATACAGTCCACCAAGTCCCTCAACTACACCCAGGTAGGTGCTGTTAAGGTGTATGACACCACCCTGGAGTTTCTCTCACAACTCATCTCTCCATCTTTTCCAGGGACCATCCCTTGCCTCCCTTATCAACCCCACTGACATAAAAAGAAATTGACATGTATCCTTTCTTTTCTGTCTGTCATTAACATTATTGCATGTCTAATCAAACATTTAAATCATTCAATAACTGTATTTTTACATACCTGATCATCCTTTAACCTGTGTGTTTGCTTTTTTAAGTCTCTCCTTCCCTTTTCTGTTAACTCTGCTCCTGTTCTCCATGACCTAGGGGGTTCTGCCTAATACCCAGACATGGATCCACCAGATTTCCTCCATTACCAACCACCCTCCAACTTTTCATTACATCAGCTCCTGTTATCATTATTTGCTAAGAAAGAGCAAGAAAACTATCATACTGGGCCCATAATGTGAGATGCACAGATGAGCTAAAAACACTAGCACTGCTGGGCAGCAGCACATGTACTTTGCAGTTTCCCTCTTCCAAGACTGACTGACTACCTGATGAAAACAAGTGACCGGCAGAACCCAAACAACAAATCTGAAAGTAAATCGACACACATGTACCAACAAAAGTATCAAAGTTTGTATTTAAATGTCAAATATTGCCAGATTGGTTTTCACAGCTGTTTCGTAAGATGTTCATTATTGTAAACTGTAACGTATCCCTTGATGGTATTTGTTAGTTCAACATTGTTGTATTATAAGACATACAATAGATATATTCAACCACAAGGGTGCACTAATGAGCTAAATCAGAGGACTAATATTACTTCAGTGTAGATAAGTGTAAGTGTAGGCCTGTTAAAATTAAAACATGCCAGCCAGACAAGCCAGTGTATGAATCAAATGTATTTGCATACGAACAGAGTGGAAATTGGCTGACTTTGATCTGTAAGGTAAGCAACATTAATGTGTGGGGAGGGGCATTGAAATTATATTTTTTTTACCCTGATGCCTGTTTATTCATAAAAATCATAAGATTAAGCATAACATTCATCGCAATGGTTAGCATATGCAAATTAATAGGAATTACATTTAGCCTAATTGATAACAAATATGACATGGAAAGTCAGGATCCTAATCAGGTTTTTGTTTGTCAAATCCAGATTAAATAAAGGTCTTTATGTGTGTCAAATCTGTAGGTGCTTGTGGACTAAAATCGATGACAAACAGCTGAAATGTTCAGGCTTCATCATGATCTGTGATCAGAACAGACTGGGGTGTTTTCGGTTCAGTTTAGTCTAACGATATGTGTGTAAGAACGCAACTGCATTGAAATGAATAGCCTGATTCAATGGAATTCTCCTGAATAATAAAATGTTTTTATCTCTAAATTGCAGAGCATTTAATTAACCATCATCTTCCTGTGATGTTGAGGCTGAGCAAGACTTATAGGCTAGTAGACTATGCAGAAAGAATCATGGAGTTATTCATTGTTATAGCCTAGATTGCTTTATATAACCTGGACCATAGGACCATTTCCTATGGCTAAGAAAACAAGTAGTAGCATATGCTTTTTGCCTCTCTATGACAAGGGTTTGGCCTATATCCTCACACACACCTTCAATTTGAACCCTGCTTTTAACCATAAGACATCGCCACAGAAATGTAGCCTAATGATTTCATGGTGACAGTGATTGTGTCTGATAACCTCTTGTTTCTGAATAGGGCTACCTCCAACAAAGAAGCCCATGTGTCTGTATTGATGTGAGAAATAGGCATATCTACACAGTAATAGTGGCTGGCTGCGATATCAACTAGCCTAATAAGTTTTGCATTGAGCCCTATTTTATCAAAAATCGACTAATTAAATTGATTAGATTACTATGGCAATGAAAAATATTGTTTGCAAAATCATGTAGACGTTTGTAAGCCGTTCATGGGTTGATCTTTGATAATAAACTAAACAGACCCTTAAACTAACGTGTGAAACACATGTAGATGTTTTTGGCGTGCTCGAGAGTCGCAAAATAAATGTAGAAATCCATATTATTCTATTATTGCACACCAACGAGCATCTATCTGGGTTGCCAAGGGCTAAAATAGAAGTCATCCCTATTTCTGATGCAGATCACGCTGCGAGTCCTGCCTCTCCCATCTCCTCATTGGTTTATAGAAGCAGGTACCTACGTGCCATCTCATTGGTTATACCCACGTGGGTGATTGAAAGACAAAATGTTTTGCCAGTTGTGGTAATACTATGAAAGTGTAGATGCCAATCACCATTTTTTTTTTTTTACCTTTATTTAACTAGGCAAGTCAGTTAAGAACAAATTCTTATTTTCAATGACGGCCTAGGAACAGTGGGTTAACTGCCTGTTCAGGGACAGAATGACAGATTTTGTACCTTGTCAGCTCAGGGATTTGAACTTGCAACCTTTCGGTAGCCATACATGTCTAATGCTTTTCGACCTGTCCCCAAATGAATGTCATTGGTTCAGAGTTTGTTTTGATATTTTAACCTGCATGTCGTGATCGCTTGGTGTTGGGGCACAAAATACACTTATGCACGATAAGCGCACGCGCGCAGCCGGTTTGGTGCATAAATTGTCAGGTCTGGTCAACATGTTACACGCAAACTGACACGTGACGCGATCACCACGTGAACACTACATCTACATGACGTGTCGTGAACTTGTCGGTAGGGCATGGCACAAACAGAAGCTAAAACAGTCTACATAACACTGGAGAGTATTTGGAATAATCCGTTTTTCTAATGCTTGCAATTATGAATACAACCCTGGGGTGTAATAATTAGTGCACAGTGGCAAAACGTTTGGCAACGAAAACTAGTTTCTATTCACGTAGGCCCCTCCCCGTTTGCATTGCATTCTTGTCTAGTGATAAAAACCCACGCAGCGCCCTTCTGAGATGCTCAGTACGACTGCAAAAAAGACAACCTGGAACGAAACCATTTCCCGTTAGCATGGAGTTAGTTAGAGAAACTGAGTCCACGTGCAATCGCTAAGACCCTCATACCACATCTGCAAACTAAAATGTAATTGTACCATACCTCACATGCGCGAAACCCATTTGAGAGCGACGCTCCAGAAACTGCGTGTGATGTTTACATACTGAAGTCCAGCTGACTGTAGTCCGAGTTGAAGTAGGAGTGCCATTCACCACACTTGTTGAACAGCGGGTGCAAAACCCTAAGATGAGACGTCCAAACTTCTTTGAATACATGTCTGTTTTTTATATTTATATTTGTGTTCGGTAGACAGGTCAATGTGACCGTGGTGTACTCATTATCTTACTGTTCGAGTGGAAACACTGCTGTGCATAGAAAGTTCCTACTGGCTACTGGTTCCCTGGCAAAATCTACTTCAGTCCCAAATTATTAGTGTATAAATACTCAATTAAACAAACACTGAGTTCAGTAATATATCAACGATTAAACAATTGTAACGTAGCCTGTTGTAAGGTGGGGGTTATCCATTTTGATGATTGGTGTTGAACATACATTTGTATATATTGTGTATGTGGACACCCCATTCATACGAGTGGATTCTGCTATTTCAGCCACACCCGTCGCTGACATTGTGTATAAAATCAAACACACAGGCATGTAATCTCCTTTCCAACAAGTCAGTTCATCAAATGTCTGCCCCGCTAGAGCTGCTTCGGTCAACTGTAAGTGCTGTTATTGTGAAGTGGAAACTTCTAGGAGAAACAGCACCCCAGTGAAGCAGGTACGCCGAGCACAGAAAGCCACCATCGCGCGCATAACGAACTCTGAACCAACTATATTAATTTGGGGACAGGTCGAAAAGCATTAAACGTTTATAGCAATTTAGCTTGCTGTTGCTAGCTAATTTGTCCTGGGATATCAACATTGGGTTGTTATTTTACCTGAAATGTACAAGATCCTCTACTCCGGCAATTAAGCCACAGATAAAAGGGTAAACCACTTTTTTTCTTTCTAGTAATCTCTCTTCCAAGCTTCTTCTTTGAACGGTTGGCAACCAACTTTAAGGTGCATTACCACCACCAACTAGACTAGAGTGTGGACCTCAGTTCATATTTCAATCACCCACGTGGGTATATGCTCCTAAAAAACTAGATGAGAGGCCGGACTTGCAGTACTTTAAGCGTCACAAATAGAAAGCATTTTGCATCGCCCTGGTCAGCAGATCACCATGCGCATTGCAGAGCTTTGGCTGGATGTTCCAACATCTAGTGGAAAGCCTTCGCAGAAGAGTGGAGGCTGTTATCAGCAGCAAAGAGGGGACCAACTCCATATTAATACCCATGATTTTGGAATCAGATGTTCAACGAGCAGGTGTCCACATAGTGAAAATGTAACAGTATAGACTTTACGTCCGTCCCCTCGCCCCGAACTGGGTGCGACGCAGGGACGCTCAGCACACGTTAGTCACCCTCGAAGCATCGTTACCCATCGCTCCACAAAAGCCGCAGCCCTTGCAGAGCAAGGGGAACCACTACGTCAAGGTCTCAGAGCAAGTGAAGTCACCGATTGAAACGCCACTAGCGCGCACCACCGCTAACTAGCTAGCCATTTCACATCGGCTACACTCACCCCCCTTTCCACCTCCTCTTTCCGCAGCAACCAGTGATCCGGGTCACGGCACCAGTGTAACATATGTATATGTACTCTCCATGCGTTGTGTTTTCTCAAAATAAATCACTTCGGCCAGTGGTCCCAGTTGAGCATCATTTATTTCTGCTGTTGTTAAATGGGAAACAGCACGTTAGTTGTGCAGGGCTTAATATTGATGGCTGTCGATGGCAAAATCCCTTGCATCATTTTCATACTGGGCGAACAAAATACAACACATGTGTAAATACCAGTTGTTAAATGGGAAACAGCACTTTAGTTGTGCAGGGCTTAACGGTATTGATGGCAAAATCTGTAGCATGAAGACAACTGTGTTAGCAGTGGCTTATGTGACCATTACATCGGTGTATGCTAGCTAACACACTTATTTACAGCAATCATATGCCAAAGCACATCCCAGAAAGCCCCTCAATCCCTAACAGGTATCATATACCCACACATGTATAAATCAGTAACGTACAGCAAACGTGTACACATTGTAAAATAGTAGTCAAAACGTGACCTACCCCTTGCATCACATTTTCATACTGTGAAGACCTGACGTTCACGTTCTCCCCCTATCTGCAAGCGGGGCGATCACAACACACCTTATTGTCATAAGAGTTGAACTAACCAATAAGAATGCTTGAACATTAACTACACATTTCTTTAGAGGCAAGTGGAAACATAACCAACCCTGTTTATACATATAACACTAAATCAAACACTGTCAGATGGCGATAGTTGTTTCAGCTGAATGGAGAAAGTGTTATGTATGAACTGGTCAGTCCACGGGGGATACATGTATAGCCGGCTGCATACGTTCCCTTTGGACGGTAAGATTAAACGAGTCAATATCGCCATCTGCAGGAATTCAGGCTAATATAAATCTTGTGTACTGTATTGTTGTATATTTCATGCATAACATAAAGCTGAAATTGGACCGTGCCAGTAATATATACTTAAAAATATAAACACAACAAATTCAACTATTTTACTGAGCTACAGTTCATATAAGGAAATCAGTCAATTGATATAAATTAGGCCCTAATCTATAGATTTCACATGACTGGGCAGGGGTGCAGCCATGTGTGGACCTGGAAGGGCATAGGCAAAGAGGCAGTATTAACATTACATTCTCTGGTGGACATTCCTGCAGTCAGCATGACAATTGCGCACTCCCTCAAAATGTAGACATCTGTGGCATTGTGTTGTGACAAAACTGCACATTTAAGAGTTGCCTTTTATTGTACTCAGCACAAGGTGCAGCTGTGTAATGATCATGCTGTTTCATCAGCTTCTAGATAAGCCACACCTGTCAGGTGTATGAATTATCTTGGCTAAGGAGAAATGCTCATGAACAGAGATGTAAACAATATTGTGGACAAAAATGAGAGAAAAAAGCTTTTATTTCAACTCATCAAATCAACACTTTACATGGTGCGTTTATTTTTGTTCAGTATGTATAAAATATGGTGAATTTGTAGTGTTCATATAGCTGAAATACAAAAATGTTCCTCTTTGCCATTAGAATTTCGAAAAGACTATTCCAAATTATATGAATTAAACGCAATTAATAATGGCATGTTATCAATTGCACTCAATCCAAATTACTGCAGGTTTAATGATAACCCTCAAAAAAATCATAAAGTAATGATTTGAAAGTCAGTTGCACATATGTCAATCTCATTTTATTTTTTAAAATAAATGCATCTACTCCACTAACAAATGAGTGACATTCAACACTTCAGTCATGCCTTTAGTGTGGTACATAAATTGTGTTTCCCATGCAGTCCTGGATGAGTTCATCATCACCATTGGGGAACAGTTATACAGTAGACAAAGAAAATACCCAGAACAAGGGATCATTTCAGTTTTATTGGACAATTTACATTAATACGTTTATTCTGTTAAGCTTTTTAAAATGACATCTTTCCAAGATTCTACTGACTACAAAGCCTCCGAGCTTTGCATGATAGAAGGCAAAAACCTAGCATTCAAAATGTCCTGTTTGCCAACTTGCACTTAAAAATCACATATTTACAAAGATAGAAGGTGGGGGGTGGGGGGGTGGGAGTGGAGAGTTCACCTACACCGTTGCCTCTATAATGAGACAAGCCTGTTAAACTCATGGAATTTAAATGTAAGTGCACAGATCAGGGAGCCCTGCGCTCCTTAACGCCTGCGCCTGGTGGGAGACGTGGACCTGAAACAGAGACGCAAAGGGGAACATTAATGGTGCTACACCACTCTCACACACACTCATGCAAAATGACACACAGGCAAAATAAACACACCCTCACTGGGGCCCTGTTAACATCAGCTCATCATGAGGACAATATATTGCATTGATTCCCGAATGAACTTGGTCACTCTCCTTTGGGAAGAACAGTTACGACATTCACACAAGGCATTAAAATGGATTGATATGCTGCACATGGCCAACAGTGGGCACTACGGAGACAGTCTGAGGAACAGAAACTTGGCTACAAATGGTTCCTTTTTTAAACACATGAAAATATTTATTATTTCACTTTGTAAGGTAGCCTTGAGCCCTGACAGAAAACAAGGAAAGTTGTGCTAAAAAAAATATTACTGGGCAGTAGGCCTCAAATACGACACACACAACATGATACAACAGAAAAAGAGATGGTAAAAAATGGAATACTACCTTGATCGTGACTTAGACTTGTTTTTGCGGCTTGCCTTCTTACCAGACTTGTGAGATTTTTCCGTTGATCTTGAGCGACTACGTTTGGATTTCTTAGACTTCTTTTCCTTGCTAAGCTCGGGGGTGGGGGACCTGCTCGACTCTGAGTCAGAGTACCTCTTGCTAGATTTGGTAGAGCCCTTCTTGCTAGCCTTGCTACCCTGATGGGAGTGCTTGTCACCCTGAGGGTCTGTGTGATCGCTGCTCTCTTTCCTTTTCTTGGATTTGGCGTTGCTCTCCTCCGCCACCACAGAGCTCACCTCCCTATCCCTATCCCTCTCCTTTTCCTTCGCTCTCTCCTTTTCCCTCTCTTTCTCTTTGGCTTTCTGCTTCTTCCTATCTGACTCTTTCTCCTTCTCCTTCTTCTCTCTCTCCTTCTTGTCGTGGCTGCCGCTCCGGTCTTTCTTCCTGTCCCTATCCTTGGAGGCTTTCTGCTTGTGCTTGCTGCTGCGGCTGTCCCTGCTCCTCTTCCTGTCTCTGTCCCTCTCCTTGTCCCTGCTCTTGCTGCGGCTGTCCCTGCGCTCCCTGCTCCTCTTCCTGTCTCTGTCCCTGCTCTTGCTGCGGCTGTGACTGTCCCTGCGCTCCCTACTCCTCTTCCGGTCTCTGTCCCTGCTCTTGCTACGGCTGGCCCTGTCCTTGGACCTGCTCTTGCCTCCTCTGCTGACCCTTCGCTCTCGAGAGTGGCTACGGTTCCGGTGGCGGGTTAAGCGCTCTGCGCTGTGGTTCCTGCTGCCCTTCCTCCTCTCTCGGGCCTTGTCGACGCTGCGCTCTCCGTGACGTCTGTGGGAGCTGCGACTGTGGCTGCGCCGGCCACCAACACGGGCCCTGTGTGAGGAGGAGCGGCTGCGCCTCCTCTTCCTCCGGGGCGAGGAGGAGCGCGAAGAGGAGCGTGAGGAGGCCGAGGATGATGAGGAGAAGGAAGACGATTGGCTGCTGGCACTGCTGGAGCTGGAATGGGAGCTGCTGCTGCGTCCGTTGCTAGGGGAACCACTGGTGCCCCGCCCTGCGCCACGCTCCTTACCCCGGCCCGCCTGCCTGACCTCGCTGATAACCTCAGTCTCACTGCGGGATCTGCGTCTCTCTGCTGTGGGTTCCGCCTCCCTCTCTCTCACTTCCTGTTTGTGGAGGCTCTCTAACTGGCCCTCGTCATAATCCCCCCTCTCTCTGCTCACTCTGTCCAGCGCCATCTCTTCTGGGAGACACACAGAAAACAAAACATTTATGTTAAACTCAAAGACAACATCACCACTGCTAATTGATATTGCGTTTAGTTCCCTCACCACGTGCGTGCTGCGCCTCCTGCGCTTGTCTCTCCTGCAGCTCCCTCTCCTTGCGTCGGAAGGCGTCTATCTTCTCCCGGATACGGTGGTGCAGCTCCTCCTCGTCCGTGTCAGAGGACTCGGACGCCTGGGCACTGTGCTCCTCCTCGTTCTCACTCATGTCTGAGCCATAGTCACCAAGTCCACCTGCCACAACAGAGCCCCCAGCTTTTTGAGCAAGACCGCAGCAACTAGCCATATACCCAACCAAGCTTCCCGTCAAAGACGCAGCCACTGTCTATGTTTTCAACTTAACTACACACTAGAAACCCATTGACACTTCACTTACTGTGAGATGGCATGCTCTTTAGTGTTCTGATAAGAAATTACTTAGTAAAGCTAAGACACTCAAACTGTGCTGTGAAGGGTTGCAAAATTTCAGAAACGTTCCCCAAATTCCCAGTTTTATCAGAAATCTCAGTAGAACAATTCCAGGTAGGAGGATTCCCTCACAGACAGCTTATTCCCTTCCAACTGGAATAAAACAAATATATATTTTTGGAAATGTTTGGGGAATTTTGCAACCCTAGCTGTGAGGTGGACCCTTCCCTTCGGCTGCCTCAGTCACTCTTCTGAGCTACTAAAGCAGTGAGGGGACAGGGGTTTGAGCTCTGATTCTTACCCCCCCCGCCTGGAAGAAAAGAGGGGGAACTCACCAATGCCGATCAGAGAAGTCAGTGCACTTGACTGTGCCAGCTGTTTGGCAGGAGCTTTGATTCACATCAACAACAGGAACAACATGTTAAAACACATAGAGCCACCATAGAGACAGCCACCATAGAGAAGTCTCTAGAGAAGGGGGCACACTATTCACAAGAGCGGTCTTTGGCCCCCAAAAAATAAAAGAGACAAACGGAGAGAAGAGAAGGGGTTAACAAACAAAGTCTGTCACACACATTCAAAGTCAAGACAGTTGGAATGGGGGATCAGAACCACTCTGTACTAATGCACTAGTGTCAGATAAACAGGGACAAGTCACTTGAATCTGATCGATAGGTGAGCATTTGTTATAAAGTCAATGGGTTCAGAAACAGTCATTCAGTAGGACCTTCAGGAGCAGGAACCAGGGAAAACAGTTTAGGTTACTGTTGTTTTGTTTTAAAAATACACCAGCTGCTCTGCTGTCTTTTTTACCGGGGACATTTTCTTTTTCTTCCGTTGCATTAGCAGAGAATGGTCGAAGATGCATATGAACACATTTTGAAAATACTCCAAGTTTGCCACACAATTACCCTGACTTACGGAGATGAATTGAGTGACGTTTTCAGACTATATAAAACAGGCTTAAACATGATGTCTTTGTGAAAGGCACAGATGATGCGTGGTCTCGAGGAGATGGGGGTAAGCAGACCTTTGGTGGCTTTGCGGTGTGTCTCTTTTGCCACAGTTTGGATCTCTTCGTTGGTGACCTCCAGCAGGATTTCCGTCAGCAGAGTTTTAGTCACAATCATCTTTGGAGAGAAATGTGAGAAAAGGCTCTGACATTAATGTTAATCATTTGTTTGTCAAGAGGGCTATTTTTGCAGTCTTGAATAGGATGGTTCTTACAAATTGAAAATAGTGAACAGGGCCACAAATTTCAGAGCTGCCATTTGAGCATCAGGGCTCTATAACATAAATGAAAAAAATGTATAAAATGTATTAAAAAAATGTATGAAATGTAAAAATGTATAACAAAAGACAACCTCGACGATATGGCCGAAAAATTATATATATATTTTTTTCAAACTTATAGGCGATTCACGATATATAAAGTTGAAGTCTGAAGTTTACATACACCTTAGCCAAATACATTAAAACTCAGTTTCACAATTCCTGACATTTAATCAGAGTAAAAATTCCTTATCTTAGGTTAGTTAGAATCACCACTTTATTTTAAGAATGCGAAATGTCAGAATAATAGTAAGAGATTTATTTCAGCTGTTAGTTATTTCATCACATTCCCAGTGGGTCAGAAGTTTACATACACTCAATTAGTATTTGGTAGCATTGCCTTTAAATTGTTTAACTTGGGTCAAACATTTCAGGTAGCGTTCCACAAGCTTCCCACAATAAAGTTGGGTGAATTTTGGCCCATTCCTTCTGACAGAGCAGGTGTAACTGACTCAGGGTTGTAGGCCTTCTTCAGTTCTGCCCACAAATCTTCTATAGGATTGAGGTCAGGGCTTTGTGATGGCCAATCCAATACCTTGACTTTGTTGTCCTTAAGCCATTTTGCCACAACTTTGGAAGTATGCTTAGGGTCACTGTGCATTTGGTAGACCCATTTGCGACCAAGCTTCAACTTCCTGACTCATGTCTTGAGATGTTTCTTCAATATATCCACATTTTCCTCGTCATGATGCCATCTATTTTGTGAAGTGCACCAGTCCCTCCTGCAACAAAGCACCCCCACAACATGATGCTTCTACCCCCGAGCTTCACGTTTGGGATGGTGTTTTTCGGGTTGCAAGCCTCCCCCTTTATCCTGCAAACATAACGATTGGTCATTATGGCCATACAGTTCTATTTTTGTTTCATCAGACCAGAGGACATTTCTCCAAAAAGTACGATCTTTGTCCCCATGTGCAGTTGCTAACCGTAGTCTGGCTTTTTTATGGCGGTTTTGGAGCAGTGGCTTCTTCCTTGCTGAGCGGCCTTTCAGGTTATGTCGATATAGGACTCGTTTTACTGTGGATATAGATACTTTTGTACCCGTTTCCTCCAGCATCTTCACAGTAAAGGTCCTTTACTGTTGTTCTGGGATTGATTTGCACAGTATGTTCATCTCTAGGAGACAGAACACGTCTGCTTCCTGAGCGTTATGACGGCTGCGTGGTCCCATGGTGTTTATACTTGCGTGCTATTGCTTGTACAGATGAACGTGGTACCTTCAAGCGTTTGGAAATTGCTCCCAAGGATGAACCAGATTAATGGAGGTCCACAAAAACAAATTCTGGGGTGTTGGCTGATTTCTTTTGATTTTCCCATGATGTCAAGCAAAGAGGAGCTGAGTTTGAAGGTAGGCCTTGAAATACATGAACAAGTACACCTCCAATTGACTCAAATTATGTCAATTAGCCTATCAGAAGCTTCTAAAGCCCTGACACAATGTACTGGAATTTTCCAAGCTGTTTAAAGGCAAAGTCAACTTAGTGTATGTAACCTTCTGACCCACTGGAATTGTGATACAGTGAATTATAAGTGAAATAATCTGTAAACAATTGTTGGGAATATTACTTGCATCATGCACAAAGTAGATGACCTAACCGACTTGCCGAAAGTATAGTTTGTTAACAAGAAATTTGTGGAGTGGTTGAAAAACGAGTTAATGACTCCAACCTAAATGTATGTAAACCTCCGACTTCAACTGTACATCTAATTGTTTTTTGTTTATGTTTTCTCCAAATAAACTGTGCTGCACAATTAAAGGTCCAATACATTGATCTAATGAATTCATGGATTGTGAAATTATACCTAGGCTAAATGTAAGCCTTCCACAACCCACTAATAATTTAAATATTTTATCAAGAGTTTAACTTGCAATAATAACTGATCTGGCGTTCAAGTCTGTCTATTAAAATGTCATTTTTGTTACAAATTTAACCAGAACCATGCATAATGCACATTCACTAAAAATGACTAACTTCTTGGGAGCAGGCATTATAGAAAATGAACGCAGGTCTCAAAGAATCTCTCAAGCACAAGCCCACGTGCTAGTGAGTAGCTAGCTCATCTTTCTATTTCAAGTTAACTTTAATCTATTTTCTAGCTAACAAGGCAGAACAGTTGAATTGCTATAAACACACTTCTGTCCGTCTCCAAATGTTTGAACAGCGTGCTAGCCTGTTCATTTTGTTGAGAATGGCATGCCTTATTTCTCAGAATGAGAACAAATTGCCAATTCCTTATATAACTAGTGTTTTATGCTTATTGCAGATGTATAAAACACACACAGACAGTTAGTATAATGGTATTTGGCTAAAATGCTGCTAGTGATTCCGCAATGCCACGCCTACATACTGAGCATTCATTTTCCATTTTAGTAGTGTGTGCACTACATGCAATTTGAGGAGTTGAGACCTAAAAAGGTTATTGTTAGATCGGTTAACTTCTTTATTACAGTAAAATAATGTATCAATGTGTTTCGGTGTCCATATGACCGATTCTGTTTGACCAAACCTCAAATCCAAATAGTAAGTTGAAACCGCTTGTCAGAGATGAAGAAGTGACCGCTCATCTTTGTTGTTGTGAGTGGCTGGCGGAGGGGCTTGGTGTGTGTGTGTGTAAACACAGAGGGAGATGCGAAGCGAGCAGTTTCGCTCTCGCCAAAATCTGTCCAAAATCAGCCCAATGCGTTACTATGGGTTTACTTTAGACATAAGCTTGTCACATGACTTCACGCCCTTGGGACGATTCCCATTGTTAGGGAGGAGACATGAGCATCTCGTCATTATATACAGATCTCTGGTGTAAATGGGAAGGTTCACACAGCACAGAAGGAGCAAAAGAGACAATATTTAAAAAAAGAAAGACACGAGTATCCTACAAAAAAGTAGATTCTTGCGATACAGGCATTTAGAATATTGCTTAAGAACATTCATTAGAATTAGATATATCGCCCAGCCCTACACGCACCCCAATGTGTCAGAATAGTAGCTGTAGGTCAAAACTAACCAGCTGGAACTCTCTCTCCTCCTCGGTCATCTCTGGTTCGCTCTGGTCCTCCAGTGGAGGTGACGGGCTCCTGCTGGCCAGCTCCTGCTTCCTGGTCAGGTCCTCATCTTCCCTCTCCTCTTCATCACCCTCTTCATCATCATCATCACTGTCCTATTACAGGGGAGGGAAAGGGGTGGTAGGTCAGATATACAAAGACACGACAACAGGACCTCCTGAAAGATCACCAGTGTCACAGTTTTACAGAAATATAATGAAATTATTTGGGGGATTTTTCAACTCATTGTTCTGTTCATAAGATTAATGGGATTCATGACACCATGGAAACAAAAAGATTGATGCTTACAAATTTACTCTTGCGGGGTAAACGAGGCCCATCGCCTCCCTCGTCCACTGTGTCACTCTCTTTGTCTTCATCTTTAGCCATTTCGGCACGCTGTTTCTCCATGCGCTCCTTCTCCAGCTTCTTCTGTTTCTCCCTGTCCATCTTCTCCAGGCCCTCTCGGATCCAGGCCGGCAGGGTGCGCCTCTTCACCGCATCTGAGAGGAGTGCCAGGTCATTGGACGCTGTGTGTGTGTGTCTGTTTTCCTGCGTGCCTGGGAAAGCTAATTAAGAAAAGTAGAGAGCAACACTGAGATACAAAACATGGTGAGATACAACATTTTGGATGGTGTGGGTATGAACGGAAAGAGAGTTGAAGTAAGCCTGTGCCTCTGTTACAGCAGTAAGTGTCCAAGGATGAAATCCTGATCACCACCCATTTAATGGTCCTTCTGTAGCTCAGTTGGTAGAGCATGGCGCTTGTAACGCCAGGGTAGTGGGTTCGATCCCCGGGACCACCCATACGTAGAATGTATGCACACATGACTGTAAGTCGCTTTGGATAAAAGCGTCTGATAAATGGCATATATTAATGAGGACGTTTTTGTACCCGTGTGTTGGTGAAGATGCTCACCGAGGGCAGCAGCAGGAGCATCTTGTTTGGGGATCTGGATGGGGGATCTCTGGCGGTCCCTAAAGCCTGGGGGCCTGTCCCGTCTGTTCTGTGGGTGACCCTGCTGCCAGTATGGAGGGTGGAACCCTGTGGGAGTGGGGCCGTAGGTGGCAGCCGCCCCATGCTACAGAGGGCGAGACAATGAGAAATGAGGACCATCCAAAATAGTTGAATGACAGAGCAGCCATGAAACTCTACTGTAAGTGTGTGTGTGTGTGTGTACCTGATAATCAAACTGGTTTATGGCCATTGGGTTCATGGCGTAGTTGTCGGGCTGACCCCCGAAGCCGTGGCTGTTCTGGGGGAAGACCCTGTGGTGGCCTTCAGAGAACTCTAGACTGTCCTGGCTGTTGCTGTCCTCAGAGGGAGCCACTACATCCATAGGCCCAGTCCCCATGGGTCCTGTTCCTGGGGGGATCCACGCCTGGTCTATGGGAGGAGGAGGGGGCTGACCATGCATCCCCCATTCTGTAAACAACAACACATGTGCATTGTTATTGTTCATTAGGATCTCTTTAATCCCACCAAAAGGCTTGTGTTACAAGAGACCATCCAAAAATCAAAACGTACACTTGCAGTCATGCTATTCTAACATTAAACTACTGGACTGCAGGGGAACTAAGTTGATTGGGGCAGAGCCATGTTAATGTAGTGGATGTGAAATTCGCCTATGACATGTTTGTTTGAGTACATCGATAAAGTCACTCCATCCCTGAGATATAAAGACAAATGATGTACATACTGAGTATAGCAAGCATGATGGTCTTGCAACGTGAGAAAACTGATCACGGACATAAGCCTTAGATATTCTCCATCCCCAGAAAATTATGTTTAGAGTTTACCAGGTTGCCACATTCTGCCAAAATTGGTGTCACCCTGGAAGGAGCCATGGTTATTAGGCATCACAGGATCCATGCCAGGGATGTCCTGTCCATTTGGATGAATGTTCTGCTGGTCCACTGTAGGGCCTGTAGACTCTTTCTGAGCAATCCAGGCCTGGGCCAATGCTGCCCAGTCCACTTGGCCTACACAACACAGAAAGACAACAAGAGAAGCATTGCTTAGGGTGTAATTTTGTAAAATTGTAAGTAATGCAATGATTAAGCTGTCATGCATACAGGTGATGTCACCCACTTGGATCTTGCTGGTGCTGGAAGGACTGCATCCACTGCTGCTGGTTCATTGGCCATTGTGGCCAGGGCTGTCCACCCTGGTCCCACATCTTTCACCCTGTAGTTCCTACACCTGGAGCCTGCCAATGTGGGACAAAAGCATGATACTGTGAGTGAATAATGATATTCTCAATATGAACTGTACTTATAATGATGAATAGCCGTGGTAGTACGTAATTTTAAAATAAGAATTTGTTCTTAACTGACTTGCCTAGTTAAATAAATAGAAATAAGTGTTAGCAAGCTAGTTATGTAGCCAGTGGCTATTTAGAAATCAGATCAAACAAGTAACGTTAGTTTGATATCGATGCAGATGCTTTTTATTGACAGTGCAGAAACCAGCTAATAAAAAATGCTCAGCTAAATTGCTAACCTTGAAAGCTAATTGAGATCTGCGTAATTGTGGCTAGCTAGCTAGCGGGAGTTAGGGGCATGAATGTTCGTTAGCTCAGCTGGCTATGGATGTTTGCTGGGTGGTGCTAGCTAGCGTTTGCACTTCATTCTACAAATGTATTTCATTTACATTGCATGCAGTACATTGTGATATCTATGTGGATAAAATTATATAACGCGAGCATGTGTATCTAAAAGATTGTGCATTACTCGTCTGCTTCTTCAGTCAATGTTTCCCAAATTCCCCGGGCTCGGTGCGAAATGAAACTGGCTAACGTTAGCCAGCTAACTCTTAGCTAGCGCCAGTTTGCTTGTTTTCAAGATTTGGGTTGGAAAGTAAAAACATTGCTAGCTATAGTTTGGAATACTGCTTCAAAGAATAGCAGCTAACATAATCTACTATAGAATCAGGAGAATGGACACAAACTAAACAGCATAACACGCTTGAGCGATTCCCACCTCTCCAACTTGGTTCGTCTTCACCGTCAAGCACTCAAAATGGCTACGACCTGGAAGTAGTCTGGCTGGCAGCCACAGAGGCAACTCTCGTCACAAACCATTGTGGGCTCTATGGGACCAAAAGTAGGCCTAGTGATAGTACATTAGGGCCAAATATCATATTGGACCGATTTACACGTTTTCTCTCTGAAAAATGTAGTTAATTTAATCGGATTGTCATAAGGTTCCATGATTTGAGGTCATTAAAGATCCCATGGCACTTATCGTAAGAGTAGGGGTGTTAACCCCAGTGTCCTGGCTAAATTCCCAATCTGGCCCTCAAACCATCACGGTCACCTAATAATCCCCAGTTTACAATTGGCTCATTCATCCCCCTCCTCTCCCCTGTAACTATTCCCCAGGTCGTTGCTGCAAATGATAACATGTTCTCAAGTCAATTTACCTGGTAAAATAACGGATAAATAAAAATCAAATTGTCCACACAGGACGTCTGAACACACGAAATACATTTAGATGATTTTCATTACATTTTGAGTGTTTTATTTAACTTTTGTACACCAGTGGTGTTCCCGGTTAAAAATGACCAGTCATTAGAAATGAATTAGTGAGACTACAATTAGTGTATAATATTGAGTTCAGGCATCTGATGATGCCCATTCATCAGATGGACACACTTCCTCTCCCAGACCCCCACATGCATGTGTGTTTGAGCACACATACACCTCACTCCCTTTCTTGGCCCCCACAGGAATCACACCTGTTGGCATTCTCACAAATAATTGCAACATTATTTCAATAATATATAGAACTTTTCTAGCAACTCTGGCATATAAAGCTTTTTTGAGGCCTTTTTTGAGGCCCACAATTAATTCTGTGGCAGCACAATGACTAAACAATATACTATATGTGAGGCTCTTGATCATATCGTTGATCATGACACTGGTGAGGAGGAGAGAGTCCTTGTTAAACTTTGACCCAAAGTAGTCTTTGAAAAATAGAACAATATGTTTCATCTGAGTATTTGTTATTGTCAAAATAATCCATACATTCTCCTTTTTTTCCTAAAAAACGAGTTGTATGAGCTCAGGTCAATAAGGCCTACAGGCCATAAACTGCTAATATAAGTTTGAAACTTGTAATGTTCACAAGAACGTAAGTTGATAAAAAAAGATCAAACACAACTTTAGGTGATAATATATGTATTATTATGGATTTATGATCAGCTATAATGGGGCGGTGATTTTGGACTGGGAATACATAACTAATTAACATGAAACGAACACAACACGAGGGTTAAAACAATTCCTCAGAAATTATGTCATGTCATTCGTCTGGTACATATTACAGGCTGGTCCTTCTGTAGCTCAGTTGGTAGAGCATGGCGCTTGTAACGCCAGGGTAGTGGGTTCGATTCCCGGGACCACCCATACGTAGAATGTATGCACACATGACTGTAAGTCGCTTTGGATAAAAGCATCTGCTAAATGGCATATATATTATATTATTATATTATTTCCAAGTAATAATTTGTCACAAATTTGATTTAGTAGAGTAATTGTAAATATTTTAAAGTGAATGTTATGAAATTGAATTTGTCTGACCACAGTTGTGCTGCTCTTAGGCTGTGTTTACATCTGAACAGCTACTCAAAGAGCTACCCAGACCCCTCTGTTACACTGCGGCTACTCTCTGTTTATTATCTATACATAGTCACTTTAACTCTACCTACATGTACATTTAAAGTCCGAAGTACACTTAGGTTGGAGTCATTAAAACTTGTTTTTCAACCACTCCACAAACTATACTTTTGGCAATCGACTTTGTACATGACGCAAGTAATTTTTCCAACAATTGTTTACAGACAGATTATTTCACTTATAATTCACTGTATCACAATTCCAGCGGATCAGAAGTTTACATGCACTAAGTTGACTGTGCCTTTAAACAGCTTGGACAATTCCAGAAAGTGATGTCATGGCTTTAGAAGCTTCTGATAGGCTAATTGACATAATTTGAGTCAATTGGAGGTGTACTTGTTCGTGCATTTCAAGGCCTACCTTCAAACTCAGCTCCTCTTTGCTTGACATCATGGGAAAATCAAAAGAAATCAGCCAAGACCTCAGAAAAAAAAGTAGACCTCCACAAGTCTGGTTCATCCTTGGGAGCAATTTACAAACGCCTGAAGGTACCACGTTCATCTGTACAAACAATAGTACGCAAGTACGCAACACCATGGGACCACGCACCCGTCATACCTCTCAGGAAAGAGATGCGTTCTGTCTCCTAGAGAAGAACGTACATTGTTGCGATAAGTGCAAATCAATCCCAGAACAACAGTAAAGGACCTTGTGAAGATGCTGGAGGAAACCGATACAAAAGTATTTATATAACAAAAATAGAACTGTTTGGCTATAATGACCATCGTTATGTTTGGAGGAAAAAGGGGGACGCTTGCAAGCCGAAGAACATCATCCCAACCGTGAAGCATGGGGGTGGCACCATCATGTTGTGGGGGTTCTTTACTGCAGGAGGGACTGGAGCACTTCACAAAATAGATGGCATCACGAGGATGGAAAATGTTGTGTATATATTGAAGCAACATCTCAAGACATCAGTCAGGAAATTAAAGCTTGGTCGCAAATGGGTCTTCCAAACGGACAATGACCCCAAGCATACTTCTAAAGTCAAGGTATTGGAGTGGCCATCACAAAGACTTGACCTCAATCCTATAGAAAATTTGTGGGCAGAACTGAAAAAGTGTATGCGAGCAAGGAGGCCTATAAACCTGACTCAGTTACACCAGCTCTGTCAGGAGGATTGGGCCAAAATTCAACCAACTTATTGTGGGAAGTTTGTGGAAGGCTACCGGAAACATTTGACCCAAGTTAAACAATTTGAAGGCCATGCTACTAAATACAAATTGAGTGTATGTAAACTTCTGACCCACTGGCAATGTGATGAAATAAATAAAGGCTGAAATAAATAATTCTGTCTACTATTATTCTGCCATTTCACATTCTTAAAATAACGTGGTGATTCTAACTGACCTAAAATAGGGAATTTTTACTAGGATTAAATGTCAGGAATTGTGAAAAACTGTTTTTAAATGTACTTGGCTAAGGTGTATGTAAATTTCCGACCTCAAATGTGCATATTGATATCTTACTGATGTTTAAATATGTTACTTATTTTGTATTTTAAATTTTTTACTCAACACTTTTTCTTAACTTCTTAAAGCTTTGTCGGTTAAGGGCTTGTAAGCATTTCACTGTTGTATTCAGGGAATGTGACATACAATTTGATTTGATTTTGATCTTTTCACATCAGATATTTTAGACCAATTAGTGAAAAAAATAGAGTTGGGTTGCCTGTGTAAACGCAGCCATTGTCTCTACAGGAAATAGGGTGTTATTTGGGCCACAGCCATGGAGGTTATTGTCAGCAAGTGATTGCATATAAACTAAACCAGTGGGCAACTTTTTATGTGTAAGACTAAGAGGTTGATACTGCAGCATACCCAGGGAGAGAGAGGACTCAGTAGGTGGAATCTTATTGTGAGTTTCACACACACCGGTGGTCTGAATGCAGTGTTGGGGAGTTTAGTTTATTAGGATCCCCATTAGCTACTGCACATGCAGCAGCTACTGTTCCTGGGATCGACATAAAATGTAGAAATATAAGACAAGGTACAGAACAGTAATAGACGAACAGCATAATATACATACAATTAAAAATAAAACAAGTTATATATAGGAAAGACACCAATAGAATACCAAAATAATATTTCCACACTATTGATATATTCACATCCTTATATACATCACATGGGAGTAGTGAACTACATGTAGTTAAACTTGTAATTTAATCACATTTTTCTGTAGCTTGGTAGTAGTTGATCTAAATTTCTGTAGTTAACTTTGCCATGTAGTGGTGTAGCTTACTACTGGAACTACACATTCCTTTTTTTTCTCCAAAAATAAAATAAGGGTAAAGTAGGCAAGAATTTCCATTCTTTTTTTGCATCAGACCTGCCTAATTCTCAATTGAAACATGTTTTGTTAAATAGGCTAAATATCACATTCTGTTAACATCTGACACCAGAGTGATCGGTTCATGCAATTTGTATTCTATGACATTTCAGATATAGGTATGCTAAATCGAACTACTTTATATATGTTTAAGGGTAGCATTAGTGTAGCTTAACTTCTTCCAATGTGAAGTAATTGGTAGCTTGGTAAACTATGTTTTCAGAGTAGCTTCCAACACTGGAAGACATATTCCCTTGAAATTAACACTGACGAAAAGAGAATATACATCTGAGGCCAGGATGGAAATAGTGGTATGTATTGGAATAGGTCATTTTTTTTTATTTAACCAGGTAGGCAAGTTGAGAACAAGTTCTCATTTACAATTGCAACCTGGCCAAGATAAAGCAAAGCAGTTCGACACATACAACAACACAGAGTTACACATGGAGTAAAACAAACATACAGTCAATAATACAGTAGAAAAATAAGTCTATATGCGATGTGAGCAAATGAGGTGATGGAGGGCTGTGCGGCCCCCCCAAAGAAATGCCACCCCACACCATGACTGACCCACCGCCAAACCGCTCATGCTGGAGGATGTTGCAGGCAGCAGAACGTTCTCCACGGCGTCTCCAGACTGTCACATGTGCTCAGTGTGAACCTGCTTTCATCTGTGAAGAGCACAGGGCGCCAGTGGCGAATTTGCCAATCTTGGTGTTCTCTGGCAAATGCCAAACGTCCTGCACGGTGTTGGGCTGTAAGCACAACCCCCACCTGTGGACGTCGGGCACTCATACCACCCTCATGGAGTCTGTTTCTGACTGTTTGAGCAGACACATGCACATTTGTGGCCTGCTGGAGGTAATTTTGCAGGGCTCTGGTAGTGCTCCTCCTGCCCCTCCTTGCACAAAGGCGGAGGTAGCGGTCCTGCTGCTGGGTTGTTGCCCTCCTACGGCCTCCTCCACATCTCCTGTTGTACTGGCCTGTCTCCTGGTAGCGCCTCCATGCTCTGGACACTACGCTTACAGACACAGCAAACCTTCTTGCCACAGCTCGCATTGATGTGCCATCATGGATGAGCTGCACTACCTGAGCCACTTGTGTGGGTTGTAGACTCCGTCTCATGTTACCGCTAGCGTGAAAGCACCGCCAGCATTCAAAAGTGACCAAAACATCAGCCAGGAAGCATAGGAACTGAGAAGTGGTCTGTGGTTATCACCTGCAGAACCACTCCTTTATTGGGGGTGTCTTGCTAATTGCCTATAATTTCCACCTGTTGTCTATTCCCTTTGCACAACAGCATGTGAAATTTATTGTCAATCAGCGTTGCTTCCTAAGTGGACAGTTTGATTTCACAGAAGTGTGATTAACTTGGAGTTACATTGTGTTGTTTAAGTGTTCCCTTTATTTTTGTGAGCAGTGTATAATTTCAAAAGTCATTTCATGATCTTTCAGACACACTTGAAACTAATTTTGAAATGAACCAGGATTTATTTTTTAAAGCAATTTCTAGAGAGGTAATTCTGATATGTACCCTGGACTCAAGGTCAACGTTCTGTTGACCTGAACATTCTGAAAATGTGTCTGATGGATAGCTGGGAATCTAAGCGTTCCAATGATATCTGATGAAAGGGGATATGTGAGCAATAACTTGTATACAACCATTGTTTGTCATAGGGTAAAATCTTAAATGTTTTTCTGCCATTCGGCTATCAGATTTGCCACCAATCCTGTTAAAGGTCCCACAAGCACACCGATCCCTGGGTCACTCCTCTTTTCAGTTCGCTGCAGCTAGTGACTGGAACGAGCTACAAAAAAACACTCAAACTGGACAGTTTTATCTCCATCTCTTTATTCAAAAACTCAATCATGGACACTTTTACGGAAAGTTGAGGCTGCTTCACGTGATGTATTGTTGTCTCTGCCTTCTTGCCCTTTTTGCTGTTGTCTGTGCCCAATAACGTTTGTACCATGTTTTGTGCTGCTACCATGTTTTGCTGCTGCAATGTTGTGTTGCTACCATGTTGTTGTCACTACCATGCTGCGTTGTCATGTGTTGCTGCCATGCTATGTTGTTTTAGGTCTCTCTTTATGTAGTGTTGTCGTGATGTGTGTTTTTAATCCCAGGCCCCCGTCCCCGCAGGAGGCCTTTTGGTAGGCCATCATTGTAAATAAGAATTTGTTCTTAACTGGCTTGCCTAGTGAAATAAAGGTTCAATCAAATCAAATTGTCTCATCGTTTTAAAGAATGACATGAAAATATTATTTTTCATGTTTCTTTCATTAGATTCGCACACAGTGAATTGTCTTAATGAAATGAAAGAAAAGATGGCGAGATGAAAGAGTGACAACACAGAGAAAGCTCCCATTGCTGCACTGCTATCACACATTTCCATAGACCGTCAAGTAAACCACTATGAGACATTGCACCCCAAGTGAACCTGAAGGTCCAAATTTGGGGGTCTGGCTCATGGACTAAACAACTGATTTTACTTGAAACGTCCAAACATTGCATTAGAACATTTTATATATATTTTTAAACAATGTCATGTAATCTATTTTCAGGGGGAATTGTTTTGATAAAATATCGCATCAGTTGTTTGTAAGATGAAACATGCATTGCTTGGCAAGAACATTAAAGGAATAAAAAAACGAATCATTGCATTTATATTTTTCGGACCTGAACTTATTTAGCAATATTTAGCAAGCAGCTGGGGACAAGGGGGTCTAGAAATACGAATACATCCATATCGTAATTATAGATGGACATAGTTAGAATTGAACCTCCCCATTCAGTTCCCTGTTTCGGTAGTTCACCCAAATAGAGAGCATGACCAGAGGGGAAAGAGCCCAGTGAGAACCGGTGGACACAGGATGTCAAATAAGGCTATTGGCCTGATCTTTATCAACGAGAGTCAATACCACTGGAAAGTCTTTTTTTCTTTTTTTCTTCCAGGTTAGATTGAAGTCATATTATACAATCTGTGTGTCTACCCTCTTTCAGTAGGCCTAAGCTATTGCATTCGAGACCAGGTCATTTTTTATTGATCTCAGTCAAGATCTGTAGCCTGTCATTTCTGTCATTTTTGTGGTTGGCTATTAAAAAGATGGATGTTTTCCTACTGCACGCAGTCCTGTTCAGTTCCAATGGCAAACACCTGTCTGTATCCAGTGTATGCAGCCATCTGGTGGACTGTCTGGGACAGAGCACATTGGCTCTATCTGAAAACCCCTTATCTTCAATTGATTGAATCCCGTCCAGTATTGTGATTGTCTTAAAACCTTGGAAATAAACATTTGAAACACAAGTCAAGACAATAACGCTATAGACTAAAATAAACACCCATGTACTGTAGGTCACTTAACACATATGCTGACAGAGAACATGGTTGTCAGAAACAAAACTCTTGGTATCATGTGACCAGTGCCCTGAAGGCAATACACTTCCAAGCTTGAAGGGGACACACTTCTATTTCTGCCAAGCAGGCCTTCCATGACAGTGACTAAATGTTACTTTGAGCCTGAGCACTGTCCCTTTGTATTGTACTGTTGTAAGAGATGAACACTGCAGCGGTCCCTTGTCACTGGTTTCCATGACCACCGTGACAGAGGAAAGAGGACGAGGCCCTTTCATTAACTGAGATTAAAATCACATCTCATCCTTCAAGAGAATGTCCCCAAGCGAGGGCCCCTGTTTTTAAAAATACATTTGAAAAAAGTGCTGTGTTGTTGGTGGGTGGCTTGACACTCTGTTTTAATGTTTTAACAGCTTGATTGGGATGTCACAGTGTATGGGACCAGGAGGGTGGAAGATGGGATACTTTTAGACGTTGCCCTTTTCCCGATTCCACACCCACCTCCTCTTCACCAGCTCACGACATGTTTCTCAAACAGCACTGCTTTGCACCCGTCACGGCACATCGCCACCACCGACAGAGTGAATATGGCAACTATGGGATTCACTGTGACAGCCCCTGACTAATGGCCGCCACAGTCTTCACACAGTAAACAGGGATGATACAAATTCCAGTGCGAAAACAACAGCCGTACTCATCCACTATCAAGTACTTTCCTTTGGGGGGGAGAAGAGAGGATTCAAACATCCAACCAAAATAAGAGCATGTAAGCTGAGCCTTGTTGGTTTCCCATTTCATAAATTAGATTTATTCTCTTCGATATATATGACTTCACATAACCCAACGGTGTACAGAGTTCCTTATTGAAATCGAATGACATTTTCAGAAGGAAAAGAACGGCTGAAGATAAACACTGTAGCCTGAGGCACCATATCTATATAGGGTTTAGTATTGTGGTAAAAACACAAAATTCTCATGGTTTTGCATATACATTTCACACAAGCTGTCTGTAAGCAAATATGTGTTCACCGTAATTATTTGTTCTTAACATGCAGAAGTGTAATAATCCTAGAGTGTAGGCACTGAGTGTATTTGTTTTGAAAGAAATTCATCAAACCGTATCTTTAATTAAAGTAATCCTTCACTTGACCAGAATAATTTGGCAATGTCCCAACAACCGACAGATAAAATATCTCCATTTCATTCCCCCCCCAAAATATTTGCAGAACGATTAACATAAATGGTGAGACACATTTGAATCTGAAGATTGATCAACACATTCACTGCCTTTAGTTTAACTACAGCAGAAAGTATGGGATAAAAAGACTAATGAAATGAAAACGACTGTTTATTGTCCGGCGAGCTGGCAATCATATATGTAGCAATGTCCCTTTGTTAAACATCGCAATGTGTTTGAATACGTGTGGTTAGAGATTTAAATATGCACACCGGTGCACAAACGTAGAGATAGAATTGAAAAGAACAGTGCCGACCAACACAGTAATGTATTGGTCTGAAACACACTCGGATGGCCTGCCACATTATGGACCTCTCCTTTCAGGAATAGTTTGAGATCACATTCTTTTGGCACTTAAGTCTTTTGTGTATGTTTTCCATCATTTTATATTATTTCTTTTACCAAAAACTCTTTGGCAATCACCATTTAATGATAGTCACACATTCGCATGTTCTACAAAAAATACAATTCGTATTCACCACAGCAGGCTGTAAAATATAAATAACATAGCATTTTTTTCCGTATAATTTGTGCTAATTAAACATACTATTCTGCCACTCTCTCGCTTTCTCACTCAGTCTCTTTCATCTACAGAGGTATGAGCAACTGTATGGGGACGTTCAGTAAGTGGACCGAGACACGAAGAGTGTGGTAACCCTTGAATGCTGAGCAGTCCAGTATACATCAATGTAATGCATGTCCCTGATGGCCTACAAATCCCATCATGTAGTGCTTGCCATGTTTCATGCTCTTGGGAGTCAAAGTTTAGAGAGCGGTGTACCCAAAGCAGGTCTCTCTTTTTTTCTCCCCCTCTTCCCCGGTCTCCTGAGAGACCAACGATTGTTGAGTAGCTCCGTGATCTGGCAGTCACAGCATCTCCTCGTAGAACAGCAGGTAGGCTTGAGAGTTGAGGACCCTGGATTCTGGTACCGTCTGGACATTGGTGTCACTTACATAAACCCACTGACCCTGAGTAGCACTGCTTGCTTCCCTTGGACCTGAAACACAGTAAGGGTCTGTGGTTAATGGGAAGAGATGGAGATTTTCTAGGAGCCATTACTGTGAGAAACCAATGACTGTGGCTAGCTTACCACAGAAACTGTGACAGAATGAGGAGCAGCATGGACAAAGACATTC
This sequence comes from Oncorhynchus keta, assembly GCF_023373465.1. Taxonomy (NCBI): domain Eukaryota; kingdom Metazoa; phylum Chordata; class Actinopteri; order Salmoniformes; family Salmonidae; genus Oncorhynchus; species Oncorhynchus keta. The sequence goes on from NC_068451.1 coordinate 1,981,640, forward strand.
ATAGCAACACTGGTATGTAGGTAAGACAATTAAATTAGGCCCATGCACATTTCATAATTGTAACAACACTACACTTAGTGTTTGTGCTAAGTCTTATTTTAAACTTAAACTGGACGGACATTAGGTTTTTAGCCTGATCTACAGGATCCTGGCGCATTTTTGGAAATCGGAGGAAATCGGAGCAAACTGTAGTAAAACGTAGTGCCACAGCCCATAAAGTATAAGCGCATACTCGATTTGCGGTTGATGGCTCTCAAGGGCACTTACGGTGTCCTGACAAATTTCAAATATATTGAATACGTTCGGCCGTAAAAATCAGCCATTATCAACAAGTGCGAGTTTTTCGAATTGTACAGCCGTTAAGGCCGCCAGGTGTACACTACGATTTGGCTTGACTGAATTGTTAAATGTCAGAGGTTCTGTGATGGTTCGAGCCCGTAGACCGGACAAAAGTCGCGTAGTGCATTTCAGCCGTTACCTGACGGAAGGTTAACAGCAGGGTGAGGAAAACATGCATTGAAGCGAAAGAGAAAAGGAAAAGCAGGGAGAAGAAAATGAAAGGAAAAAAAGAAGAGTGTTTGTAAGAAGGGATGTGTTGACGTGAGGAGATGGATGGTGGACGACAGCGGTGGTTACCGAGGTCCTTTTGACCCCTCTATGGTGGCTCACCAATGCTGCCAAGACAATGTCACCTCAAGTTCTATACTAGTTAATTACCAGCGAGGACAACTACTCACACAGACCTCTGTGACAAAGACATTTTCATTACAGCTGAGCGTCGCTGAATGGCAGGCGCTCTCCTTGAGCAAGGACAGGAGAAAATACATCTATATAACACTGGACATCTATATACACTACAGCGCTATTTCTCTCATAAATGCCGCCTTCAAGGTTACGCGAAGTGAGGCCTTCACACAAATACAGTGAGTTTGTATGTACAGGCGACACATACTTTTTACAATCATACAATTCGATGCTTTGGTCGATATATACATCTTTTTTTAAGTAAACGTATTGACATAGACTCTTAACACAAAATCGTTAAAGGAATAGAGAGTATTTTATGGACAGACAAAGAGACCGTTTATACCTGCCAGGTTTCTGCGCTGTGGCTGCTCGGTTCTCCTCTGGGGCGAGCGGACCTTTACATACGCTGTGTAGTGGCCCCCGCGCATCGACCCGCTGTGTTCCACGATGCCATACAGGCTGTAGAGCACACGCTCCCCCGCCACCAGGTTCTGCCCAAAATGAACTCAGGATGAGACAGTCAGCAGTGCCAAGAGCTCAGACAGATACAGGAGCATCTGAGCTATTGCTATCTTTTCAACTATTCATTACAAGCACAAATACTGATAAGTACTTGAGCTACAATGTCCAAGGACCCATATTTATTTCAGTTCAAGGTTTTTAGTAAAGATATTGTCCCTGTTTTCACGTGAAGAAGAGTTAGTACCTTGCAGGATGCCGAGCAGAACGGAGCCAGGTCCAGGATGAGAGGGAAGTTGACGTGACGGTTGACTTTTCGTAGGTTCATCCCTGCCTTCACACACACACACACACACACACACACACACACACACACACACACACACACACACACACACACACACACACACACACACACACACACACACACACACACACACACACACACACACACACACACACACACACACACACACACACACATCAAAATCAAAATCACCCCCAAAGGTATCAACACACAATAAGACACAGTAGTAGCCTACACCATGACCACAACAACAATTTAGATAAACAGGAGAACACAACGTTATTCACATGAACATGATATATCATATACAATAACGTAAAGATGTGTACAATAATGCATAATATGCTAACCTGATGGAAGCGTTTGAGGTGCAGAGTGACCACCGGGGGCAGCGAAGAGATCAGTATCTGTTTGCGAGCGCTGGTGTACACCTTGTCAGACTTCTTCTCTGTATGCAGTGGTGCAAAAAGTACACAATTGTCATACTTGGGTAAAACTAAAAGATACCTTTATAAGAAATTACTAAAGTAAAAGTGACTGTCACACAGTAAAACACTACTTCAGTAAAAGTCTAAAAGTATTTGGTTTTAAACATACTTAAGTATCAAAAGTAAAGATAATTGATAAAATATACTTAAGTATCAAAAGTAAAAGTATAAATAATTTCACATTCTTTATACTAACCATTTCCAGTCCTGCAAAGCATTGGAAATGTAATGAGTACTTCTGGGTGTCAGGGAAAATGTATGGAGTAAAAAAATACATTATTTTCTTCAGGCATGTAGTGGAGTAAAAGTAGTTTAAACCCTAAATAGTTAAGTAAAGTTCAGATTCCCTAAAAAAAAAAAACTTAAAGTGCTTTAAAGTACTTTTCCTTAATTACTTTACACCACTGTCTGTAAGCACATACAGACACCACAATGTCACTTTGTGAATGAGAATTTTTCAAATACATGATTGCTCTGCCTGATACAAGTCAGTGTAGCCTAAATGTCTGCATCTGAATATCTGTGTAAATGCATGACATGGATAGGTGCCGAATAGCCACACATTTCCATATCACCTACTGCTGTCACTATCAGGTCAGAATCTCAACAAATTGTCTTTAACAACAGTGGTTATCGAGCGCTCCTGAGTGGCACAGCGGTCTTATGCACTGCATCTCAATGCAGTCCCTGGTTCAAAGTATCGTCCAGGTTTGGCCGGGGTAGGCCATCATTGTAAATAAGAATTTGTTCTTAACTGACTTGCCTACTTAAATAAAGGTCAAATAAAAATTCAAACCAGCACAAGTTCTCTATCAAACGGTGTATGTGTTCTAACTAACCTGCTGAGGTGCTCTTCCTCAGTTGTTTCTGCCGGCGGTCCGTGCAGCTCTCGCACAACAGCTTGTTGTTGCCCATCAGAAGCTCCACCGAGGTGAACTGGTGAAGGCAGGACTGAACGGAGCACTCCTTGGAGCAGGGCGTATAGCTGTGGGACAGGGCCTGGAATGCCCCCTGGTGGTGGGAGTGAGGAGACTGTTGAGGATGTTGAGGCTGGGGCTCCACCTGGTCCTCAGGACAGTATGTAGAGGGTGAGTCCACTGAATCAGGTCCCAGGTTAATCTTATGCACTGCACTGACCAGCTGCTCCACAGCACCACCATGCTGGGTCCTGGGGGAGAGGGCGGACAGGGTGGGAGACTGGGTAGGGGTGGACCCTCTGCCACCATGGATGTGGCCCGAGGAGTGCCGGGGGGTCCACTCGCTCTCCGAGGCCTCGCTGTCGGCGTCATTGCTGCTGTCCTGAGGGCCCGAGTCTTTCTCGCTGCCATCAGATAGGCTGCTGGTGGCGGCCATTTTGGAAACTCCTGCAGCACGGGCCATTACGGAGGGGGACTCCTCCGAGGGGCTGTCTGCCCCCTTCTCTTCCACAGAGCCAGGGGACTTATGGCCCTGCTGCTGCTTTTGAGGGAGGTAGACACACACACAGTCAGCAAAACACACTCACCAACTGACTCAAACTACACTTACACACAGACACAAAGAACACACACACACACACACCTGTCCGCTAAGTTTCCTGCTGTTCTTATTGAGCGCTGCGGAAAGCATCTCGTCACCGTGGGAGACGTGAGCTTCTTGCTCCCGACTGCTCTTCCCAGTCCTGCCCGGGTTGGACGGCTTGGACATCTGAACAGCAACAGGACATGACACAAAGACAGAGATGAAACCAACATACTGTACACGTATCACATATGATCAACATGGCAGAAGCAGTATTCTGGACTGGACACTATTGCAAAGCTAATGCAAAGATATGCTCACCCGCTCCTCAATGATCGGCAGGGAGATGTCAATGAAGGCTTCCTTCACTGTGGAGATCTGTGGGAGACAGAGGACAGGCACCCATAACACTCACAATCAAAGTACGGCATGGCTTTCAGCTGGGAACAACTATAGTCTTACTGAAATATGAACACTGCTCATTGAGAAGTGGTTCAAAATGGTTTAACTGTGTATGACACACACAAAACATACGGCTCAGTCGAGCATGGCACTTGCAACACCAGGATTGTGCTTTCGATTCCCAGGGACACCCGTACATAAAATGTATTTAGCATGATTGTAAGTCACTTTGGATAAACGCATCTGCTAAATTGCATATCTTATTAATATAACTGTATTTGTATAGTTAATCATTAAGTATTAACCTGTTGATCCTACCCCCTACTTTTTCGAACATTCTGTTAAAAATCGCGCAACATTTCAGCGCCCTGCTACTCATGCCAGGAATATAGTATATGCATATGAGTAGTACGTGTGGATAGAAAACACTCAGACGTTTCTAAAACTGGTTAAATCACGGCTGTGACTATAACAGAACGTGCGTTTCATCGAAAAGCGCAGGAAAATCTGATCACTGAAAACTGGAAAATATATCAATGCGCCACTTGAATGTATTGTTGAATAGAAACCACATTACCTGGAGCCGAGGTTGCAATACCTACAGCTTCCACACGATGTCAACAATCTTGTCATTTGCCTAGGATTTGTTTCTTGGTCAAACGGACAAGAGACAGCCCATTTCTTCCGGTCTCCGACCGGATATTTTGGTTGAGATTTATCCAGACATTATTTCAAGACGTACAGCTATAGAATATACATCGCCTCTTGATCAATTTGATCGATTATTAACGTTTACTAATACCTAAAGTTGCATTACAAAAGTATTTCGAAGTGTTTTGTGAAAGTTTATCTTCGACTTTTTAAATTTTTGACGTTGCGTTATAAAACGCATTTTTTTTCCTTGATTACACAGTCTTCATAGATCGATATCTAGGCTATATATGGACCGATTTAATCCAAAAAAAGACCCAATAGTGATGTTTATGGGACATCTAGGAGTGCCAACAAAGAAGATGGTCAAAGGTAATGAATGTTTTATATTTTATTTCTGCATTTTGTGTAGCGCCGACTATGCTAATTATTTTGTTTACGTCCCCTGCGGGTCTTTAGGGGTGTTGCCTGCTATCAGATAATAGCTTTCGCCGAAAAGCATTTTAAAAATCTGACTTGTTGGCTGGATTCACAACGAGTGTAGCTTTAATTCAGTACCCTGCATGTGTATTTTAATGAACGTTTGAGTTTTAACGAGTGCTATTAGCATTTAGCGTAGCGCATTTGCATTTCCAGATGCCTCGATGGGACGCCTGCGTGTCAGGTGGAGGTAAGAGGTTTTAAGGAATACAGCCAAACTGTTCAGTGGTTGACCACACACACACACACACACACACACACACACACACACAGATTCCAGTAACCTTAAACAGAATAGACAGGCAATGAATCACTTACATGCTCACACTCCTCACACATGATGGTGTTGGTCAACTCCCCCACAAAGATGCGATCCACAAAGTTCATCTTCACACCCTCCTTCCCGTATGCTGAGATAAGGAGGAAATAAAGGCGAGGCAACTAAAAACAACAACATTCAGCTACAATCATTCAGAATAAATTTACTTTAATCAATCCTTATGTTTAAATCATGAAACATGCCTCCTGTGGTTGAGGTATTTTTCCATAGTAAGCCATTGAACAGTACATAAAGCCGCCACAAGATAGCGCTATTGATTTAGGTCAAAACTACAGAGTGTCAGAATGGAACAGGAACCTTTGACTTGGCGTTTGGTCTCATCATCTGCAGTCTTCTCTGTGGGGTTGTTGAAGGATTTCAGAATGCCCGCTTTGATCCGCTGGGAATGTCAAACACTACATTGATCTCATATCAATGCAACTTAAGTAGCTGGAAAAATGCAGGACTACAAAATTGTGGTTTTATACAACAACGGGTGATTCATATAACAGCTACCATGGGAAGCCAAGGAACTGAAACCATTACAAAAATGAGTGTGTTTGTGAATACACATTAGTAAACAAATACAAACTTCTTCCAGAGCATCTGAATGTGCACTTGCATTTCGCCCTCTCTCTGTGTGTGTGTGTGTGTGTGTGTGTGTGTGTGTGTGTGTGTGTGTGTGTGTGTGTGTGTGTGTGTGTGTGTGTGTGTGTGTGTGTGTGTGTGTGTGTGTGTGTGTGTGTGTGTGTGTGTGTGTGTGTGTGTGTGTGTGTGTGTACACTGCGCATGTGTTGGTGTGGAGTGTGTCAGCCAGCTGTCTCTGACAGTCTCGGTGGCGTGGCCGTGGGCAGTGATTGAAGGTGACATGGTCAGTGAGTGTGTCGGCTAGTAGAAGAAGAGGCACCAACACAGTAAAGCACCAATCAATAGATAATTGGCCGTGGTCTGTGTAACCGACTAGTCGCCCCCATTGTCCCCGGACCCATGCACTGGACTGGCTATTTAGGTCAAAAGCCTGGTTAATCCCAGCTCTGCAGCCCCCCTGCCCTCCTCTCCCTAGTCAGACACTGCTGAGCCCCACACTAATTAATCCCCATCAGGATCCCCCAACGTGTAGTGTGTAGGCTCAGGGTGAGAGAAACGGGGTGAGGAAGGGAAGGTTGGAGGGGTGTAAACTAAATTAAGATGGGCCAAGAAGCGCAGGCCATGCCCTGAGTGGGAGCATTACTCAGCTAATTGGTGATAATTGACTGTGTGCAATTCGCCTATTTAGACTTCTGATACTAAATGGCCAATCAAAACAAACACTTGGGCCTCCTAGGTTGGTGGTGACAGGCTATGGGAGAAATGGCCAGTCACTCAGTGTATGTGTGTGTGTTTTATTGCACGTTTGTTTGGGCTGATTCCATGCAGGTGAGTTGGTGCAAGCTAAACACGATGAGTGTATCTACAATTCTGTTTTGAGCGAATAAAATGTGTAAGTGTCATAGACCGAAAAAATTATGAGTATACAATATTTGTTGGGTTGTGTATGCTGTGCAGGTAAATTTATGGCAGATGAGTGGCAAACCTGATTAGACGCAACTGCTGCTCATCGGCAGTTCTTTACAATTTTCTTTTAATTCAACACCGCATTTGTATCTACACACTGAAGGCTGTAAAGCCGAAACGTCTGTGTACGCCATCCCTGATGCAGTGAAACGTCTGTGTACGACATCCCTGATGCAGTGAAACGTCTGTGTACGCCATCCCTGATGCAGTGAAACGTCTGTGTACGACATCCCTGATGCAGTGAAACGTCTGTGTACGACATCCCTGATGCAGTGAAACGTCTGTGTACGACATCCCTGATGCAGTGAAACGTCTGTGTACGACATCCCTGATGCAGTGAAACGTCTGTGTACGACATCCCTGATGCAGTGAAACGTCTGTGTACGACATCCCTGATGCAGTGAAACGTCTGTGTACGACATCCCTGATGCAGTGAAACGTCTGTGTACGACATCCCTGATGCAGTGAAACGTCTGTGTACGACATCCCTGATGCAGTGAAACGTCTGTGTACGACATCCCTGATGCAGTGAAACGTCTGTGTACGACATCCCTGATGCAGTGAAACGTCTGTGTACGACATCCCTGATGCAGTGAAACGTCTGTGTACGCTATCCCTGATGCAGTGAAACGTCTGTGTACGCTATCCCTGATGCAGTGAAACGTCTGTGTACGCTATCCCTGATGCAGTGAAACGTCTGTGTACGACATCCCTGATGCAGTGAAACGTCTGTGTACGACATCCCTGATGCAGTGAAACGTCTGTGTACGACATCCCTGATGCAGTGAAACGTCTGTGTACGACATCCCTGATGCAGTGAAACGTCTGTGTACGACATCCCTGATGCAGTGAAACGTCTGTGTACGACATCCCTGATGCAGTGAAACGTCTGTGTACGACATCCCTGATGCAGTGAAACGTCTGTGTACGACATCCCTGATGCAGTGAAACGTCTGTGTACGACATCCCTGATGCAGTGAAACGTCTGTGTACGACATCCCTGATGCAGTGAAACGTCTGTGTACGCTATCCCTGATGCAGTGAAACGTCTGTGTACGCTATCCCTGATGCAGTGAAACGTCTGTGTACGACATCCCTGATGCAGTGAAACGTCTGTGTACGACATCCCTGATGCAGTGAAACGTCTGTGTACGCTATCCCTGATGCAGTGAAACGTCTGTGTACGCTATCCCTGATGCAGTGAAACGTCTGTGTACGACATCCCTGATGCAGTGAAACGTCTGTGTGCGACATCCCTGATGCAGTGAAACGTCTGTGTGCGACATCCCGATGCAGTGAAACGTCTGTGTACGACATCCCGATGCAGTGAAACGTCTGTGTACGCTATCCCTGATGCAGTGAAACGTCTGTGTACGACATCCCGATGCAGTGAAACGTCTGTGTACGCTATCCCTGATGCAGTGAAACGTCTGTGTACGACATCCCTGATGCAGTGAAACGTCTGTGTACGACATCCCTGATGCAGTGAAACGTCTGTGTACGACATCCCTGATGCAGTGAAACGTCTGTGTACGACATCCCTGATGCAGTGAAACGTCTGTGTACGACATCCCTGATGCAGTGAAACGTCTGTGTACGACATCCCTGATGCAGTGAAACGTCTGTGTACGACATCCCTGATGCAGTGAAACGTCTGTGTACGACATCCCTGATGCAGTGAAACGTCTGTGTACGACATCCCTGATGCAGTGAAACGTCTGTGTACGCTATCCCTGATGCAGTGAAACGTCTGTGTACGACATCCCTGATGCAGTGAAACGTCTGTGTACGACATCCCTGATGCAGTGAAACGTCTGTGTACGCTATCCCTGATGCAGTGAAACGTCTGTGTACGCTATCCCTGATGCAGTGAAACGTCTGTGTACGACATCCCTGATGCAGTGAAACGTCTGTGTACGACATCCCTGATGCAGTGAAACGTCTGTGTACGCTATCCCTGATGCATTGAAACGTCTGTGTACGACATCCCTGATGCAGTGAAACGTCTGTGTACGACATCCCTGATGCAGTGAAACGTCTATGTACGACATCGCTGATGCAGTGAAACGTCTATGTACGACATCGCTGATGCAGTGAAACGTCTATGTACGACATCGCTGATGCAGTGAAACGTCTATGTACGACATCGCTGATGCAGTGAAACGTCTATGTACGACATCGCTGATGCAGTGAAACGTCTATGTACGACATCGCTGATGCAGTGAAACGTCTATGTACGACATCGCTGATGCAGTGAAACGTCTGTGTACGACATCGCTGATGCAGTGAAACGTCTGTGTACGACATCCCTGATGCAGTGAAACGTCTGTGTACGACATCCCTGATGCAGTGAAACGTCTGTGTACGACATCCCTGATGCAGTGAAACGTCTGTGTACGACATCCCTGATGCAGTGAAACGTCTGTGTACGACATCCCTGATGCAGTGAAACGTCTGTGTACGACATCCCTGATGCAGTGAAAAGAATCTGTTTGAGTGCGAACCCATTACACATTTTTTCAGGTATATTTATTTAAAATTCATCAGACAGTAGATGTCAAATGCATATAAGCGTATGTGCGTGTGTTTACGTTTGAGCGCATGTATAATGAATGCATGAATAGGGCCAGCTCTCCCCTTTACCCCTCCCTCTCGGACTCCCTGATTGGAGCGGGGGAAGGGGGGGGGTGACCCTCCAGCACAATGGGGCGACCTACAGCTGCGTGTTTCCCAGATCACACAATGACGCCCGTCGTGCCACTTGCAAGTCCTGTAAGTGGCACAACTGTCAGTGTTCACAAGTTTAAAAAGAACCAGGGGGAGTCCCAGCCTGTACCCTTGTCTCCCTGTCCCAGGCCCCGGGCTGACCACTCCACTCCACACCCGCTACTCTCCTCTCTTTTTGGGGCTGGCTGAGTCGCTGGTGGGGCCAAGGGGCCAACTGACTCAGCCCTGGGCCGGGCCCACAGTGGGCTCCCCCTAATTGCTGAAGGGGGGGCAGTCTGCACTTGCCAGAAAATATGGTACCATAAGGTTAAAAGACAATGGCTGGCCGAGAAGCAAAGGCAAAGACCAAACCCTGCACACTGTCATCCACAAGCTTTCAGCCTGCTCTACGTTGGCGATTGAAGTGTTCTTCTCAATTGCAATCAAAACATTGCCTGTTCTTTGCGTACTCTTACTAGCATGGTCACCACCCTACATGTAGCTTGGCTACAGCTATCATAGACACCGTTGACAGAGAGACTAATGGCTTTATGTCATCATACTCATACTTCACAGGGTGTGTTTGAGAGCATACATTCTGCTCAGTCACTTGACTGATCTACATGAAAAAAATCTATATATTAGTAGAAAAATAATATATATATATAAATAAAGGCTTCCTAAATAACTACTCTTTACGATTTGTAGATCGGTCAGTCTGGATCTCAAACACAGCCACTGGCACAGAGACGGGGCCATGGTACTAGGCTGAGTGGAAGAAGGATGTGGTGTTTGTAACGTGGGTTTATAGTCTCACCTTAGTCTCCTCTACTCTCATGGAGTCCAGTAGGTAATGGAGCAGCTCCTGGCTGTCCTGCTGCTGGTAGCCCTTAAAGCGTGGAGCCCTGGTGAGACGGACAGAACACAGTTTAGTCAGAACACACACTCGTGTAAATGTAATTCTGAATTTTTTTTTTTTTTTTTTTTTACAGAGATCTTGAGAGAGGGAGAGAGTTGAGAGGGATGAAAGTTAGAGGTGGACAGCAGACCGAAGCTGGCAGCTCTATCGCTAAGCTAGACCAGTCACATGTGCGTTGTTTATAGTTGATAAAATGAGTAAATCTAGGACAGGCAAACATAAATCATTGGTACACAAAACACCCACACACTCAAACAAGCATGCACAAAGCAATCAACCACATGCGTAAAGCAATCAGCTGTATCAATAGTGCATACAGAGACATCAATGAGAGTGGAGAAAGGCCATTCTTTTTTTAAGGACTTTTCGTTGGTTCATCCATTCAATTTCCTCTATGCAGCTTTCTGGTGCTTAAACCAGTTAGGGTGTCTCTCTCACACACACACACGCGCACACACCAACGCACGCACGCACGCACGCACGCACGCACGCACAATGACCTTCTTCTGGCTTCATGTGTTAAGCAAGATTCCAAGTAAAGAAGATGACCGATTTTGTTAAAGGCGTCTCTTATAACAATGACACATTGATTATTTGATGGAATTTCTTTCTTTTCGTAGCTAACTTTAAGACCTGTGCAAGTATTTGCAAATTAAATCTGACATTGCAGGTGAAAATGGCTGTAGGGCTTACCAACAGCCTACTGTGCACGCCAATTCTGTATTCCTTCAATAGAAAGCACTTTACTGTCTAGAGTACACATATCTCCCATCATTATCATTCCCCAGCAGTACATGTAACTACGGGAGAAAACGTATGGTGATTGTGCCAGTGGACATCCTGCGTGTTCATGCCCCAGCGCTCGTGGAGGGGGCTCTCCTTGAACCTGTCCCTGGCCACAGCAGGACAGATGTAGGGACAGATGTAGAGACAGATGTGCAGCCAGGGCAAGAGCCACCACCACAACCTGTTGGGCAGCGTCAACCACAGAACAGGTTGGCCTGACAGGCTGGCAGGACAACATGCAGCTGACCTGAGAGAACCACTGACCACTCCTAACCCAATGCTCTCTGAGTACACAGGGTCATAGAGGAGGGCAAGTACATTCGTTGTCTCTTTGATACCAGTTTAGCATCTGACCATCTAACAATGATCACTGTCTTGATAACTGGATAACCGGAATACTGGTACTTGTTCTAAGGGCGTCAGCCTACATTTTTGTATGTCCTATTTGATAATGCCCCTGAGCAGCTCTCCACAGAGAAATGGGTCCTCCATTGTCCCAGGTATAGCATCCTGATCTGATGTCATATCATCTCTACATACAGGCCAATGACCCGTTCAGATTGGCCTGCAATGCAAATGAAACCAAACGATTTACCCCTTTGAACTGGTGAACCATTCTTCCTGGCGAGCTCCCAGACCCAATCAGAACAGAGGTACTCATCCTCTAACTGGCAGCAGAGTGGATGGGCCTACAGTCTGGATCATCTCTGCCATGTGCTGATGGATGTTGACGTCAAGCCCCAGAATGGGTGACTGGAGCTCGGGGAGAGACGAATGACCACCTGCCCCCAACACAGGTCATGAGCAGGAGGTCTAGAGGACCAACTCAGCCCCCCTTCTCTACCTCTGTCCCTTTGCCCTCTCTCTGCCACACGCAAGGGCGGCGGCGGAGGGAGGGGGGGAAATCACGTGTCCCTCATTTCATCCCCTTTAAAGATGCCAAAACATAATGGAATATCTTCCTTCAAACGTGTACAAAATTAGTGTTTTAAAGCATGTTTTCTTATATGAAAAATGGAAATTACAATGGGGATTACAGTAGAAATATGGCTTTTTATCAAGCAAATCGTGTCTTGTATTCAAGACACACTCATCCCCAACTCTGCTTATCTAACAGCTCAAACACAAAGCGGGTCAGACTGGTACAGTATCTGGTCGGCACACAGTGATAGTTGGGATTAAAAGACAGACAGAGGCACGCAGCAGTCTTGGGGTATTTTGTTCCGGGAACGGAACACGGAGCAGCGACGGGTGACGAGGCAGACGAGCAGCTCCAAAGGGATCAGTGGGAACGGCGCCGTCTGGAAGCTCATCCCAGTGGAAGAGAGGCAGAAGGGCCCTGTAGCGCTGCTCCCAATCTGGCCCTGACCAATGCAGACAGCTGCGGTGCTAACACAATTAACAGCGGATGAGTTAGTACCAGACGCAAGGCAACCCCGGCACGTTGCACCACCTCGACAGGCAGAGGGGCGCACACACACACACACACTTTCAATACAACATATAAATCATATACATTGAGTCGATTTCACATTCACACACACATTTACATAAAAGGCCACTTACTGTATCTATCTAGCATAAGCATGTAAAAACACTCATTATCATGCATGTAAAAAAACAAACATCTATAACATAAAAAAAATCAACACTTATCTGACTCACATGTAATCACATTCACAGGGTCACAGTGCCACATGCAATCAATTATGAAAGACGTTCCTTTCAATAAGTGTAGGTCTATTTCTCTTCTGTCGTACCCACATTATCGAATGCAGCAAATCTAACAAGTAATCTCACATTTCCCCAACAACCAATACAGACAAATCTAAAAAGGGGTGAATGAAAATATGTACATATAAGTATATGGATGAGCGAAGGCCGAGCGGCATAGGCAAGGTGCAGTAGATGGTATAAGATACATTACTCATATCACATGTATATACTGTACGATTTCTAAACAATATTAAAATGTGGCATTACTTAAAGTGGCATTGTTTAAAGTGACTAGTGATCCATTTCTTAAAGTTTCCAGTGATTGGGTCTCAATGTAGGCAGCAGCCTCTCTGAGTTAGCGATTGCTGTTTAGCAGTCTGATGGCCTTGAGATGGAAGCCGTTTCTCATTCTCAGCTTTGATGCACATATAGACTATTCCTCACAGGGACAGACAAAAGCGCGACGCGTAACATCAGAAATATTATGAATGCCTTTGCATAGGCAGCCGAAGGTCTGTGGACATGATTTATATCAGGCATTGTGAGACCAGCTGAATGTGACCTTCCTTGAGAGAATGCCTGCTCTTCAACGCTTCAGCTGCAGGACATCTTCCATGCATGTTCAGACCTGTGTGGCCATGTGCCTTTGTGTGGCCGCCTGCTCATTGTTGAACCCTGCTATTTTTTTTTTTATAGTTGGACTTACACACAGGTTAGTTGACATTTTTTTGCCTACAAGTCATGAAAGAAAGTCAGTCAGTGTGTACGCGCGTTCGCAGAGTGCGTTTGTGCAAGTGTGTACGTGTATTATTTCATAACTGAACACTAGTGTAAGGAAAAAGGGAGGTAAAAGTGTTCCTGTGTAAGCATAGGCAAGATTCTCTCGATTAAACTTAAATGACTATTTTTTTTATTTTTTTTATCAGAATAAATTGTAGAGCTTTTTCCTCTTGTGCGCCATACACACATCCCCCACCACAGCAGCATAGGCCTAGTGGTGGGTCTGGGTACAAGCCGAGTCTCTCACTGGCACCAGAAACAGTGTGTGTGGTGTTGACCCTCCAAACCACTGGGCCTGGCGCTGGTCCGAGCCTGACCCGTCCAGCTGGCACAGGGGGCCTGGCGTTGGGTATAGTGGGGCAGCCAGAAGAGCAGGCCAGACAGGGAGTGACTCAGCTGGTCAAGGGTGAACACAACAACACACTAGGCTCAATCTGCCTTAAATACCAATGGAAAAACACACACACACGCACAGTGGGGTCCTACACAAGTAGCCAGTTTAACCAACCAGTGTGTTGTTAAGCACTAGGGTGCACATTCTCAGGTCAGGGCCGGCAACACGCCACTGAGCTAGGAGACCTCGGGAAATAAAGACGAGGATTGGACACGCACACAGCCTAGTGTGTATATGGCTTTAGCCATCCCGAAGGTCAACACGCGGCAGGAGAAATATCATTATCAGCATCAGGAGAATGTTCCTGTACAGAGGAGCCACTCTTGACCCTGCCCCACTGACATGCAGTTACAGACAGAATGAGGAGAGAGATGTAGAGTTTGTTTGCGAAGGACGGGAGAGCGATGGCAAATCACATGTGTGCGTAGCAACACGGGATGTATCACGTGCATTTGTAGGTGTTGAGTGAATGTGTGCATGGAAGAAGGGTTTGAATAAAGGCATGGGTCTGTGTAATGAGCAAGTGAGCGTGAGGAAGGGCATGAAATTAGGTCTACTGGGTGAATGTGTGTCATGTACGTGCATGCGTGCGTGTTGTGCCTATGTGTATGCCCGGCTGAGTGCATATGCACTGCAGGGTGAGGTGGTACCAGGTGAGGGGTGTCATTGCTCTCACACACACGCACACACACACCTGGGCAGATGAAAGCCCGGGTACCGGGACACACCAGAGGCAGCCAGGCGGCAGACCGTCTCCGCGCTCCAGCCACCCGAACGTTCCCCATCCCACCCAGACAGAGCCGACTGTACAGAGCCTGGTCCTACCTAACCCAACAGGCCCCACACACTACGGCCAGCCTGGGCCAAACCAGCCGTTCACCATGTTCCAACAACAAGAGCCAACCAACCATTCACCACACGTTCAAAGAGAGACCTAACCAACCGTTCAGCATGTTCAAAGGTGACCGTGTTCATAAGCGTTCACTATGAAACTGGGAGGGCTGGCCAGGCCAGCCACTCAGACGGTTTACTATCCTCAAATTCAAACACGAACACAGGGGGTGCGGTGTGTTAAAGAGAACAAGGACATGCCATGCTGTTTTGATTGCAGCTGGAAGCAGATCGCATCAGAGCCATTTTGTGCAGTGAGGTCTACTGTTCGTTCTGTGTGGAGTGCGTTGGTGTTAATGGTTTCGTGTTGAACAGCGTTGGGGAGCAAGGTGGACTGAAGACTGGATGGACCAGGTGCTGGTAGGGTCCAGCAGGTTGAGACAACCTCTTCTCTGAAGTGGTCGCCATGGCAGCTTGACAACAGGGCAGGTAAGAGCTGTGGCCTCTGCATGTACCGTTTGGTTGACTGTTGTCACAGCAATGGAGAAGTGCCAGACCAGTTGGGGCACACTGACCTCTAACCTTGGGAGCAGGGCAGCTTGTCTGCATATGAGGCTGTGTGTCTAACATTGATGCATCGCCGATGCCGCAACCACACCACAATGTTTCTACAATGTTGCGCAGTGGTAAGGAAGAATTGATGGTAACAAAAACTATTGATATCTCTTGGTGATAAAGTTGGTCATTAGTACACAAGGAAAGATAATATAATTATGAAAGCTTTAGCCAACCTTTTACAGGTCTGTAGTGCCTGCTCTGGCACCCTACAGGGCAGCACTCATATGCTCTTTTCATTAAAAATCTTTTAGCATGGACCAGCACAGGAAGCAGGTTAAGTCAACACCCATGCCCATACAATAGCGGGTTCCGGCACCATCAACACTAATGCTGTAAGAAGGCCAACACATAAAATAAAGATTAATGCAGAACATAGCTTCTTACTTCTGGCAGAGCTGGTTGAAAAGGGTCTTGGGGTTGACAGGGCCCTTCCCAGACTCCTTCATGCTGTGTAGGAAGAGGAACATGGCCGAGGTCAGGGGCTCTGGGCTGGGCAGAGTCACCATCAACGCCCCCTGAAGGACAACCCCAGGAAAGGAGAGAGTGAGCGAAAGAACACATGAGTGTTAGACAAGGCATGTATTTCATACAGACTGTTGCACTACCATGGAAAGCCTGAAGGGGCTTGACTTTATTCTACAGATGACTGGAGAAGTGGGGGGTGGGCTACAATGAGTCAGGGGGTTATTTACGATAGCCTATTATGCTAATATTAAAAATAACCACCCATATAGACAGTAACAATGTGTCTTCCTGTGCCATGTACAGTATAATACTATAGTGGTTGACTGGACTATACAAAGCACATGAGCGTGGAACGTACCACATTTGACTCGGCAGGGGGGCAGATCTTCAGCTTGTGTCCCTTCTCCTTCACATCCTGTATCAGATCGTTCAGCATGTGAGTCTGGGACAGATTCTGATGGACAGAAATCGGCCACTATTAATCCATTACCATTAATTTAGTCATCATAGTTTTTCACCTGCATGGACAGGACAGAATCATTTCTCATCAGTTACAAGAATCATGAATTAACATCTTACTGCACTCCTTCCTTTCTATTTCATCATCCCTTCACAAAAAATAATAAAAACATTTAAAAAATACAAATGCAAAAAAAAAAAGAATGGTAAAACTGGAGAGTCTACAACTGAAAAAATCTCTATTAATTCTGAGAAACTGGCGGGTGTTAGCCTAAATATCATTATGCTAAAAAAGCCCTTTCCAAAGAAACGATGAGCTGTGACTGAAACACAGAAGGGATTGCCCAGAGCCACCATTGTCCCATCATATTACTGCATCATCTCTTTCTTCCCTTTCAAACGACAGTTGTTTTGTCACATCCTGGCAATGAAGACAGTTGCTATGGAAAAGACACAATGGCATCAGCAGGGTGAGCTTTTTCTCTGACAATTATGTTGTTTCACCAGCAAAATTGCAATTTTGAAGGAGACAATGAGGATAGAAAGAGAGAGGGGGAAAAAACATGTAAAGGAAGAATGTTCGGTCTGGTTTCAATCACGAGAGAGCTCCAGGTGATTAACAAAATGGCGGAAAAGGGGAAGGGAATGAAAGTTTCAATTCCCCAAGACTAGACAGCCACACACTGGAACATAGAGAACATGTTCCATACCAGTCCTATTCTCCCGTGGATAGATGAGTCACACATACGCATATAAAATACCCTTGTACTATATATGCATAACTTGTTCTTGCCTATACTGCTGTATTTTAAAGACATTTATACAAGCCTTTCATGTGTTGTCGAGTTTAAGAACAAATTCTTATTTACAACGATGGCCTACACCGGCCAAACCCTTGACGACGCTGGGCCAATTGTGCGCCGCCCTATGGGACTCCCAATCACGGCCGGTTGTGATACAGCCTGCATTCGAACCAGGGTGTCTGTAGTGACGCCTCAAGCACTGAGATGCTGCGCCACTCGGGAGCCCAAGGCCGGTATGCTATGGTATTTTACTATCGGGAGGAGCAGCACCCGACATGCCAGTTTGACCAGCCGCCATGTTTACAGTACACTGTTCCCCAGACCAGGGTTGTTGAGGGAGAGAAAATGTTGCAGGTTTAAAGCTTATTTCCAGCAACTCTACACATTTTGTCATGGGGTGCAGAGAACATTTTGCAGTTTTAAAGCAAATTCTCTTGCAATTCTATACATTTTGCCATGTCTAAGGTTTATTCATGTGATATTTGAGTGACTCAAACATGACAAAAATATCTATGGGCTAACAAATTCTGCAAAAAAATGTTTACTGACATGGGCTAGTTGATCTGGACATTACTGACAAGTTAAAAATAGTTCTCTAATGTGTGCAATGACCTTTAGTACACCCGCGGTAAAGACTCTCTTCGACGTGACCTTATCCCTACGGTTGCATTTCATAAGCAGCCTCGTCAATGTTTACGGTATACAAACCAATCTCATAATGACCGCACCTGCATAACTGCGTTAAAGAAGCAGGTGTTTCCGAGGTTGTTGATGCCTTTGACCGGGACCAGTGTGCTGTTGTTGACCGGACTCTTCCCTCTTGACTGGTCTGCATAGTCGCTGGGCTCCTCTCTTAGCTTGATCATTTTCGATGTTGTTCCTGCAAGGCACAAAAAGGAAAGTTATTTTACTCCTATATACAAGGTTTTTGTCATTTTCAACTGTAGATTAGAGTTGGACGCGAGCACTCGATTCATGGTTTGTATTGGATTACTAATGAGTACTTGACATTTTCAAATGCAAGTATTAGGCAGGTGAAATGTACAGTGCATTTGTAAAGTATTCAGACCCCTTGACTTTTTCCACATTTTGTTACATTACAGCCTTATTCTAAAATTGATTACAGTTTTCCCCTCATCAATCTACACAATACCCCATAATGACAAATCAAAAACGGGTTTTCAGAAATGTTTGCCAATGTCACATTTACATTAGTATTCAGACCCTTTACTCAGTACTTTGTTGAAGCATCTTTGGCAGCGATTACAGCCTCAAGTCTTCTTGGATATGATGCTACAAGTTTGGCATACCAGTATTTGGGGAGTTTCTCCCATTCTCCTCTACAGATTCTCTCAAGCTCTGTCAGGTTGGATGGGGAGTGTCGCTACACAGCTACACAGAGATGTTCAAATTGGGTTAAAGGCCGAGCTCTGGCTGGGGCACTCAAGGACACTCAGAGACTTGCCCTGAAGCCACTCCTGCGTTGTCTTGGCTGTGTGGTTAGGGTCGCTGTCCAATTGGAAGGTATAAACCTTCGCCCCAGTCTGAGGTCCTGAGAATTCTGGAGCAGGTTTTCATCAAGGATCTCTCTGTACTTTGTATGATGTTGCCACCACCATGCTTCACCGTAGGGATGGTGCCAGGTTTGGCATTTAGGCCAAAGAGTTCAATCTTGGTTTCATCAGACCAGAAAATCTGGTTTCTCATGGTCCTTTAGCTGCCTTTTGGCAAACTCAAAGCGTGCTGTCATGTGCCTTTTACTGAGGAGTGGCTTCCATCTGGCCACTCTACCATAAAAGGCCTGATTGGTGGATTACTGCAGAGATGGTTGTCCTTCTGGAAAGTTCTCCCATCTCCACAGACGAACTCTAGAGCTCTGTCAGAGTGACCATCGGCTTCTTGGTCACCTCCCTGACCAAGGCCCTTCTCCCCCGATTGCTCAGTTTGGTGGAGAGGCCAGCTCTAGCAAGAGTCTTGGTGGTTCCAAACTTCTTGCATTTAAGAATGATGGAGGCCACTGTGTTCTTGGGCACCTTCAATGCTGCAGACATTGTTTTGTTACCCTTCCGTAGATCTGTTCCTTGACACAAGCCTGTCCCGGAGCTCTACAAACAATTCCTTCAACCTCATGGCTTTGTTTTTTTTATGAGGGATTTTATCAAATTAAAATAATTAAATAAGGCTGTAATGTAAGTCAAGGGGTCTGAATACTTTCAGAATGCACTGTATATGCACTGACAAACGTTTGAGCTAAGATGCACTTACTGTTCGTTTAGTATGTCAAGTGCAGTGAAAATGTGTTACGTTTTTTTTTTCTTCGCATGGCGTCACCTTGCAAGAGAGTTTGTCCATCAAATCAAATCAATCAAAATCAAATCGAATTTTATTTGTCACATACACATGGTTAGTAGATGTTAATGCGAGTGTAGTGAAATTCTTGTGCTTCTAGTTCCGACAATGCAGTGATAACCAACAAGTAATCTAACTAACGATTCCAAAACTACTGTCTTATACACAGTGTAAGGGGATAAAGAATATGTACATAAGGATATATGAATGAGTGATGGTACAGAGCAGCATACAGTAGATGGTATCGAGTACAGTATATACATATGAGATGAGTATGTAGACAAAGTAAACAAAGTGGCATAGTTAAAGTGGCTAGTGATACATGTATTACATAAGGATGCAGTAGATGATATAGAGTACAGTATATACATATGAGATGAGTATGTAGACAAAGTAAACAAAGTGGCATAGTTAAAGTGGCTAGTGATACATGTATTACATAAGGATGCAGTCGATGATGTAGAGTACAGTATATACGTATGCATATGAGATGAATAATGTAGGGTAAGTAACATTATATTAGGTAGCATTGTTTAAAGTGGCTAGTGATATATTTACATAATTTCCCATCAATTCCCATTATTAAAGTGGCTGGAGTTGGGTCAGTGTCAATGACAGTGTGTTGGCAGCAGCCACTCAATGTTAGTGGTGGCTGTTTAACAGTCTGATAGCCTTGAGATAGAAGCTGTTTTTCAGTCTCTCGGTCCCAGCTTTGATGCACCTGTACTGACCTCGCCTTCTGGATGATAGCGGGGTGAACAGGCAGTGGTTCGGGTGGTTGATGTCCTTGATGATCTTTATGGCCTTCCTGTAACATCGGGTGGTGTAGGTGTCCTGGAGGGCAGGTAGTTTGCCCCCGGTGATGCGTTGTGCAGACCTCACTACCCTCTGGAGAGCCTTACGGTTGAGGGCGGAGCAGTTGCCGTACCAGGCGGTGATACAGCCCGCCAGGATGCTCTCGATTGTGCATCTGTAGAAGTTTGTGAGTGCTTTTGGTGACAAGCCGAATTTCTTCAGCCTCCTGAGGTTGAAGAGGCGCTGCTGCGCCTTCTTCACGACGCTGTCAGTGTGAGTGGACCAATTCAGTTTGTCTGTGATGTGTATGCCGAGGAACTTAAAACTTGCTACCCTCTCCACTACTGTTCCATCGATGTGGATAGGGGGGTGTTCCCTCTGCTGTTTCCTGAAGTCCACAATCATCTCCTTAGTTTTGTTGACGTTGAGTGTGAGGTTGTTTTCCTGACACCACCCTCCGAGGGCCCTCACCTCCTCCCTGTAGGCCGTCTCGTCGTTGTTGGTAATCAAGCCTACCACTGTTGTGTCGTCCGCAAACTTGATGATTGAGTTGGAGGCGGCTCAGAACGCACCCTTGTGGGGCCCCCGTGTTGAGGATCAGCGGGGAGGAGATGTTGTTGCCTACCCTCACCACCTGGGGGCGGCCCGTCAGGAAGTCCAGTACCCAGTTGCACAGGGCGGGGTCGAGACCCAGGGTCTCGAGCTTGATGACGAGCTTGGAGGGTACTATGGTGTTGAATGCCGAGCTGTAGTCGATGAACAGCATTCTCACATAGGTATTCCTCTTGTCCAGGTGGGTTAGGGCAGTGTGCAGTGTGGTTGAGATTGCATCGTCTGTGGACCTATTTGGGCGGTAAGCAAATTGGAGTGGGTCTAGGGTGTCAGGTAGGGTGGAGGTGATATGGTCCTTGACTAGTCTCTCAAAGCACTTCATGATGACGGAAGTGAGTGCTACGGGGCGGTAGTCGTTTAGCTCAGTTACCTTAGCATATCGATGTAGCTTGGTGCAGCAAAGGCATTTTGAAACTTTACGTACGAACCAAGTTCTCTGAGGTCGCCAGAGAAAAAACAACACCTAAAGTGTCTCTCAATCTCCTGTGAGACCAGAGCCTAATAGTTTGTTTAGGGAGCCAGGGGTTGCATTTAACCCACTATGTGCTGGGGTAGCTTCTTAGTGGGGGCCAGTCCCGGTCCAAGCAGCACACAGACACAGACACAGACACACACACACACACACACACACACACACACACACACACACACACACACACACACACACACACACACACACACACACACACACACACACACACACACACACACACAGGAGCAAACTGCAAACATGGTCTTCTGCAGTGGAAGTGGGTTAAAGTGCGGGAGGCCAGGGCTGCAGCTGGAAGGAGAGATGGGTCATGTGGGAGAGAGCAGATGACAGCTGGAGAAGTTTCCGCTGTTTAGGGAGAGACGGCTCTCTGGTCCAGCTGTTACTCCTCCATGACCGTCCCAACTCAGCAAGGAGGGAGGCAGTCGTCAGTGCAGAGCAGGCCAGCAGGGACTGAGGGATTATAGTTGGGGCGTAGTCAGGAGGCTGACAGCTCTGTGCACTAGTCTAACACTCAAAGCATGGGGTATGGCTGGCTGAGACAAACTAAGTACATCTCTCTACAAAATTCTTATCTACAAAACGAGGGGGATGTAATGCTAAGAAACACTTTAGGAAAGTCAGAAACCTTTCTCACTGAAACACATGGCAAATCGGGCCCCTAAGAGGCGAAAGAGTGATAAGATAATTCTTCTTGACACATCTGACATCATTAAGTATACATGGTTGTCTTGATGAAATCAAACACAAAAACACACAAACACACGCAGAAGATACACTACATGACCAAAAGTATGTGGATACCTGCTCGTTAAACATCTCATTCTAAAATCATGGGCGTTAATATGTAGTTTGTCGCCCCTTTGCTGATATAACACTCTTCTGGGAAGGCTTTTCACTAGATGCTGCGGGGACTTGCTTTCATTCAGCCGAAAGACCATTAGAGTGAGTTTGGAAACTGATGTTGGGGATTAGGCCTGGCTCGAAGTCGGCATTCCAATTCATCTCAAAGGTGTTCGATGGAGTTGAGGTCAGGGCTCTGTGCAAGTCAAACAAGTTCTTCCACACCGATCTTGACTAACCATTTCTGTACGGACTTCACTTTATGCATGGGGACATTGTCATGCTGAAACAGCAAAGGGCCTTCCCCAAACTGTTGCCACAAAGTTGGATGCACAGAATCATCTATAATGTAATTCTATGCTGAAGCATAAAGATTTCCCATCAATGGAACTAAGGGGCCTAGCCCGAACCATGAAGAACAGTGCCAGACCATTTGTCCCCTCCACCAAACTTTACAGTTGGCACCATGCATTCGTGCAGGTAGCGTTTTCCTGGCATCCAATGGCGGCAAGCTTTACACCACACCAGGTAACGCTTCACATTGTGCATGGTGTGTGGCTGCTCGGCCATGGAAACTCAATTCATGAAGCTCCCAATGAACAGTACTTGTGCGGACATTGCTTTCAGAGGCAGTTTTGAACTTGATAGTGAGTGTTGAAACAGAGGACAGACGCACTACGCTCTTCTGCATTCGGCGGTCTTGTTCTGTCAGCTTGTGAGGCCTACAGATTCGCGGCTGAGCCGTTGCTGCTCCTGTAAGTTTCCACTTCTCAACAACAGCCCTTACAGTTGACAACTCTAGCAGGGCAGAAATGTACCGAATTGACTTATTGGAAAGGTGAAATCATATGACGATGCGGCGTTGAAAGTAACTGAGCTCTTCAGGGAAGGCCATTCTACTGCCAATGTTTGTCTATGGAGATTGCATGGCGGTGCGCTTGATTTCATACACCTGTCATGCTAGGACCTAGTACCAACGTTACAGGCCATCCTTTCCTATTCTGTTGTCATCAGTGCCATTTGTGGAGGGAGAGACAAGTGCTGTTCCGTCACATTAGGCATTAATGAACAAAACAAGTGAGAGGACCCAAGGCTGTTGAGATGAGAAAGCACCCTTTGTGCCCGTTTGCCTTCCTGCCCCTCCCCCAACCCATAACTCACACCACTTACACAATTTATCCATTTTCTTTCATGCTCCGGGAGACAGCAAGCTGCTTAACAGTGAATTAACGCACACTTCTCATGTGTACCTTAATCAGTGTTACAAGACTACCAGAGACAGGAAAAGGTGGGTGGCCATGCCTTTGTCAGTCTCTCTCTGTTGATTTGAAATGTTCTAAATGGGAAGACCTGAGAAATGTGATCATCTTAGGTGCTCAATGTCAGTACGTGACATTATCTTTATGACCATAATTATATGACATTGTTATTATTTGGATGACAGAATACGGGGCTACCTGCAGTACCTACCTATTTCACCATATAAATGGTATCAAATGGAGATTGCTATAGCTGCATGTACCATAAGTAAACCAAACCAGCATGTGCTTGGTTAGAGAAGGTTAAGCTACCTTAAGGTCTCAGGACCATGTATTCTGGTATCTGTCAGCAGCACTTCCAGACAGATGGCTCAGTTAGCAGTGGACCCCTTGCTGCTGCCCTGCTCCCCAAGCTACCTGGTCCTTCTGTAGCACAGTTGGTAGAGCATGGCGCTTGTAACGCCAGGGTAGTGGGTTCGATTCCCGGGACCACCCATACGTAGAATGTATGCACACATGACTGTAAGTCGCTTTGGATAAAAGCGTCTGCTA
Organism: Oncorhynchus keta; assembly: GCF_023373465.1. Classification (NCBI taxonomy): domain Eukaryota; kingdom Metazoa; phylum Chordata; class Actinopteri; order Salmoniformes; family Salmonidae; genus Oncorhynchus; species Oncorhynchus keta. Next base: position 2,005,924 of record NC_068451.1, read on the forward strand.
AATGGCATATATATAAGCCAATGAGGCCAGTCCGCTTCCGGCTCTCACCCAGCATGACAAGGGAAAGGTGAGAGAGACATGGACGACATGACCCTTAACCCAAAGTTTTCATTGTGAAAACAACCGACCCTCCTGCCCACCATTTCTCTCCTCAAAAAAAACCCACATAGGCCTTGCACATGCTCCCTGAAGAAATTCTCCCTGCGATTCTCATGATTCTATATGTATTGTGATTCGATACTGTGATTTTATTGCGATTTGATGCTCCAAACATATTGCTCACTATACAGAATATGTCTGCTGCAGAGGGACAAGAGAGACCATGAGAAAATTAGTTTTGATCAGATTCAGTTCGTGAAGAATATAAGTACTGAAAACATGTTGGCTCACTTTAAAAGATGAAGAACAAGCTATAGGATGAAACATTTTGGTGCAAGTACAGCTGACTAGCGCTAGCTACCGCTACCAAGTATACATATATTTTACAAATGTATATGTAGTCAAATATCAATATATCATGATCCCCCCCCCCCATAACAGAGATCAGGACAAGTGTGTAACTATGGCAGGCTGAGGATGTGGATGGTCCCCCCCTAACCTCCCCCCTAGATCCACTCTACCACCACAAAATCAGTTCGTGATCCAGCTAAAACGTTGACTGGGAATGTCAAACATCAAATATTGATGATAATTACTCGGATTTATGGCAGATGGATGTTCTTTTACTGGCACTGTGATGGTCTCGGTGACCAAGCGGGGCGGGATTCCGCCTTGGGACCATTGAATGGAGTGTTGGTCCAACCCAGTCCAGCCAAAAGCATCTGTCCCTCCAGCCGCCACACTGGAAACATCTGGAGGTCTGTCTGTCTGGAACTAAACAGACTTCAGGGAGGTGCCCATATGGTCACACTACACAACACATTGCAAACAAGTGTGGACAGGGTAGTTTCTGGTAGAATGAGAGAACAAGTTAGAGAAATACAATACGTTTTTTTCTGGAATCTGTAAGCGATGGGGAATATGTGACGAGATGGGTATGTAGCTTTGTGAGAATGTACCTGTTTATACAAGTGTGTGTGTGTGAGAGAGTATTCCGTCCGGCTCCTTGGCTAAGGAGAGAGGGGAAAACTGGACAGAATGGGAATGCCAATGGACACACTCTTCATCTGGGACTGCCACTGAAGGTAAACAATGTTCAGGGAGCCATCTGCCAGGTACCCGGGAAAGGGGTGCAACGAGCACAAGCATATGGAAAAGCAGATTTTTCCTCCCCCTGCAGCAGTCGGGGAAGGCAAAATGTCAGCATGCGCTGTGTCCACGCTTGACTGTGCCACGCTCGGGAACCACCACCTGGCCCTCCTTGCTCAGCCACCGAATATGGGCAGCAGTGACACTGTGGAGCTTGTCCCCAGGGCAGACTAAACGATCACGATCCCTGTCTGCCCCCCTCCTGCTGACTCCCTCCTCGACTCCCAGCTATTTTTCACACAAGTGAGAGAAAAAAAATGGCTATTGTTTGCTTTCTTTATGAAAAAATGTATTTTTTAAACATCTCCAAAAACCTTAAAGGAATTGGACCAGAAAGCAGGCAAGCCTGAATGTTGCATTCATATTGAGGTTTCATTTATATTGGAATTTGTGGACACAAGCTACTATCGCAATAATTCAATAGCGCAAATCTAAGTCCATAATTTAATGCACGGAATACATGAAACAACAGTTGGACACACCGTGCGCTGTGCTGTCACTAGATGCCAAAAGGGCTTTTGACAGGCTCAAATGGCAGTATTGTTGGCAGATTTAAGGAAATTTGGTTTGAGAAAGCATTTTATGGATATGGTTCGTACGCTAAACTTTTTGCCATGATGTCTACAAATGACATTCAATCAAGTCCATTTCCTATTTTTTGTGGATGTAGACAAGGCGACGGGTTTTCCCCGACATTCATTCTCTCTCTAGAGCCTCATGAGGCAGAATGCAATTGCTTCTCCAATACCGATTAAATCATCATCTCATATCTCTATACATGTATGATATCCTCTTAGATATGATAGATATTGAGAACTCAATATTTCAAATTGATGTCAGGATATAAATCAGCATTAAATGTTAATCAATGAAACGGCCAAGAAAGTTTCACTTCACTCAACAAATCCTGTTAAATCCCAGTCCGCTTATTTGGGCATTAAAGCTGCAATATGTAACTTTTTATGGCGACATGGCCAAATTCACATAGAAATGTGTGTATTAGAGCTGTTCTATGTGCGCTATTTCTATGCTTCCCGTTCTTAAGTTTTGTTTTTGTGTCTTTTACTTTCGGCCTTGTACACCACATCCAAACAGATGAAAATACAATATTTTTGGTTATTGGAAACTATATTTGACAGTGGTTTAGATGGTACAATAATCCTCTACACTATACTTGCTTGTTTTGTCACATAAACTGAAATTAGGCAAACTATTAAAATTTTAGCAACCAAGAAATGGCGGAGCAATTTCTGCATAGTGCATCTTTAATACACAAAACATCTCTGCATGGTTTGGTGAAGTTTCATTATGAGAAAATTTACAAAAGAGGTTGAACAAGATCTAAACATTTGGGAGAAGTTGCCTGGTTCCTTACAAACAAGGGTTTGCTTCCATAAAGATGAGTATTAATTTCCTAAACAATGATGATCCCTCTCTTTCCGCCACTGGGTTATTGGGTAAGGATTGATAAACCTGTAGCTTTGTCATTCCAAACATCCAAAGATCCTGTTTGAGGTACTACAACGACCGAAGGGAGATGGGGGACTTGCATAACCAAATGTTTATATTTACCAACAGTTTTTCCAGTTACGCCGACTTAGATCATGGTTCGATCAGTCTACATCAGTCTCTTGGAGAACTATTGAGGAGGTACTCGTTTTTCCTTTTAGATTACAAAATGTTATTTTATGTGTTCTGGTATAACTATCAAGAAATGCATGTTATATTATGGTCCCATTATCTCCAATACAAAATATTAATTTAGGAGGGTTGAGAAGTGAATAGGTGGTAACTGGAAGAGGCATCTCCATACTCCTCTGTGGCATAACCAGGCTGTTACTTCAGGTACTGAAGCATTTGAGTCAAGTCTGGTCTGCAAAAGGGGTCGATAATCCAGGGGAAATACATGTATTGAAACTCAAATCAAATCTTATTCGTCACATGCGCCGAATACAACAGGTGAAGAAGACCTTACGGTGTAATGCTTACTTACGAGCCACAAACAACAATTCAGTTTTAAAAAATACAGATAAGAAAAATAAATAAAAGTAACAAGTAATTAAAGAGCAGCAGTAAAATAACAATAGCGAGACTATACACAGAGTGGTACCGGTACAGGATCAATGTACGGGGGCACCGGTTAGTTGAGGTAATATGTACATGTAGGTAGAGTTATTAAAGTGACTATGCATAGATGACAACAGAGTGGCAATGGTGTGGAGAGGGGAGAGGGGCAATGCAAATAGTCTGGGTAACCATTTGATTAGGTGTTCAGGAGTCTTATGGCTTTGGGTTAGAAGCTGTTTAGAAGCCTCTTGGACCTAGACTTGGTGCTCCGGTACTGCTTGCCATGCAGTAACAGAGAGAACAGTCTATGACTCGGGTGGTATTTCTAGTCTTTCACAATTTTTAGGGCCTTCCTCTGACACCGGTATAGAGGTCCTGGATGGCAGGAAGCTTGGCCCCAGTGATGTATTGGGCAGTTCACACTACCCTCTGTAGTGCCTTATAGTTGCCATACTAGGCGGTGATGCAATTGGTCAGGATGCTCTCGATGGTGCAGCTGTAGAACCTTTTGAGGATCTGAGGACCCATGCCAAATCCTTTCAATCTCCTGAGGGGGAATAGGTTTTGTTTCCTTGTTCTTCATGATGCTCTCTGCGCTTTTAACGGACCTCTGAGACTATCACAGTGCAGGTGCATTTATACGGAGACTTGATTACACACAGGTGGATTGTATTTATCATCATCAGTCATTTAGGTCAACATTGGATCATTCAGAGATCCTCACTGAACTTCTGGAGAGAGTTTGCTGCACTGAAAGTAAAGGGGCTGAATAATTTTGCACGCCCAATTTCTCAGTTTTTGATTTGTTAAAAAAAGTTTGAAATATCCAATAAATGTCGTTCCACTTCATGATTGTGTCCCACTTGTTGTTGATTCTTCACAAAAAAATACAGTTTTATATCTTTATGTTTGAAGCCTGAAATGTGGCCAAAGGTCGCAAAGTTCAAGGGGGCCGAATACTTTCGCAAGGCACTGTAGGTATTCCTTTTGTCCAGGTGGGAAAGGGAAGTATGGAGTGCAATAGAGACTGCATCATCTGTTGATCTGTTGGGGCGGTATGCAAATTGGAGTGTGTCTACGGATTCTGGGATAAAGTTGTTGATGTGAGCCATTATCAGACTTTCAAAGCACTTCATGGCTACAGACGTGAGTGCTAAGGGTCAGTGGTCATTTAGGCAGTAGTCATTTAGGCAGGTTACTTTAGTGTTCATGGGCACAGGCACTATGGTGGTCTGCTTAAAACATGTTGGTATTACAGACTCAGACAGGGAGACCTTGAAAATATCAGTTTAGACACTTGCCAGTTGGTCACAGTACACGTCCTGGTAATCCGTCTGGACCTGCGACCTTGTGAATGTTGACCAATTTAAAAGTCTTACTCACATCAGCTGTGGAGAGCGTGATCACACAGTCTTCCGGAACAGCTGGTCTCATGCATGTTTCAGTGTCATTTGCCTCGAAGCGAGCATAGAGGTAGTTTAGTTCGTCTGGTAGGCTCGTGTCACTGGGCAGCTCTTGGCTGTGCTTCCCCTTGTAGTCTGTAATGGTTTGCAAGCCCTGCCACATCCGACGAGCGTCAGAGTCGGTTGTAGTACGATTCGATCTTAGTCCTGTGTTGACGCTTTCTGGTGGTTTTGATGGTTCATTGGAGGGCATAGCGGGATTTCTTATAAGCCTCCGGGTTAGAGTCCCGCTCCTTGAAAGCGGCAGCTCTAGCCTTTAGCTCAGTGCGGATGTTGCTTGTAATCCATGGCTTATGTACGTACGGTCACTGTGGGGACGACGTCGTCGATCCACTTATTGATGATGCCAATGACTGATGTGGTGTACTCCTCAATGCCATCGGAGGAATCCCGGAACATATTCCAGTCCGTTCTAGCAAAACAGTCATGTAGCTTAGCATCTGCTCCATGGGGTATGCGTTTGGGAAGGCAGGCTGTGATTGGACGGGAATGTAAAAATTCACTCTGATGTGTCAGTTAATTACTCTCATCTTCAATTACTAAAGCGGAAAGATCTTTCAATTGTTAAAGCGTGGGTTTTAGGATATGACTACTGATGAGGCTGTTGATTGGGAGAATGTCTAGGAGAATATATTTCACTCAAAGAACCCAAACGATCAGTTAATACATTTGAAGCTCATTGGTCATACTTCACAACACTTGTAAGATTTCATGCAAAACAGACTCCAAAACAGACTATAAACATATGATATGGGATTGTCCTGATGAGTTCTGGAGGACGGTATTCTCTCTGACACGATTGATAAAACTGTACCCCTTGAACAAATTCCTGTGTTAATGACGGATACAGTGCAAGATTTGGCTGACTGCTGCCAAAAAAAAAACTTGTTCAGCACTGGTTGCCACCACATGACCTTCATATAAGGAAACGGTTGGCTTGTTTTCAGGACGTGGTTACGTTGGAGTCACATTTTTTATAGTATGCGTTGCTAGGGATTAGGGTGGCGGGGTTAAAAATGAGGAAAATGCCATTTTTTTGTTGTTGTAATGAATGCCTTTGTAATCTAAAAAAAAACAATTGTTCACAAAATAAATTGCAAATCTTGTCAAGACGATAGAGGTTATTCATATGATCAAATATACCGCCATTACACCACAAACTATTTTGAACTATAAATTCAATTTACAAGACTCACTGGATTGACGCGCTGTATGAAACATATTCAGGATGTTGACATATAAAATAATCACTACAGTACCTATTAGTCTAGAGCAGCGTATTGTAACTATGGTTGAAAACTTGACTACACCCAGCCACAGCATAGGGCTAGGCTAAAGAAAAATGTATATCCAAAACCTAACTGATCAACAGACAAGCTAAATGACCTCTCATTTGACATACTTCCTCAAAAGCCTATGAAGCAGTGTCCTCACATTAAAACATTGAAGCAGAGAGACTTGTTTGATTAATTTCACCATTTAGAATGGGACCGTAGTGGAGAGCCACGGACAGCTCTCGTCATTTAGCAGTAAACGGGCAGTCAAGGGGAAGGCTGAGCAACACCAAATGTCTTATTAATATTTGTACATTTGTTGTGACTGCAGGGCATGAAAAGCCTGCTTTCTTGCCATCTGAGGCCAAAAGAGCCCACTGCCATGTTAAACCTACACATACAAAACACACACGCAAATACACACACACACACACACACTTTCCAAGCTGTTGCTGGCCACATTGCTTGCCTACATTAGTGTGCAGTGGTGGGAAAAACTACAGAAGCACCCTTGATTAGCTTCATAAAAAGGGACCACCAGGGTAAAACATTTTTTCTTATGGACATTGCCCACTGGACTGACTGTAGACCAACACTACATCACATGTAGAACAGGAACCCTGGATTTAAACAAGGTTCTTATGGGTTGACCAGGGACCCCAAAAACAGAACATCTAGCCAACTTGTAACACTACAGGGTTCTCCAACATGCCACATGGTAAGAGTTGAGTTGTATCCTTTGAGAGATGCCATGTATATGGGCACAGAGAATAAATACATTGTTTTCTCAGGGTTGAAGGTCCTAGATGAAAAGGGCTGAACACATAAAACCAAAATGTCAAAAAGAGAAAGAGTGTCTAGCTCCATTATATACATATATATAAATGGAATGCATTGCACAATATGGTATTTGTTTGTCTCTTCTGGGAGGGAAATATTTCTATAGTACAAATTGTGTTTATTTGTCAAGAGAAAAAAACATTAGCTTTCACCAGGTACAACATTCTGTTCCACTGTGGCAAGCAACTTTCTAAATACAAAAAATACATTACACCAGTAACAAGAAAGCTAAAGTTTTCGCTGAAACAATAGTAGAGTAACCAATATATTTTGTATGAATGGCAAGATTGAGGTGGGAGCAGCCATATTAAAGCCTGTACACAGTCGTTTTCATTTTATTTTTAAATCATCACTGTGTTTTTCATTAAAATAACTCAAAATGTATATTTGTATCATTTATTTCCCTGAGCCACCTTTTGCCATTTAAATGCTCAGTGCACAGGCGCACAACCATATATGGACCTTGAAACTTGGCTTGAAAAGAAGATCCAACAATTGGCAGCAGAGCAAGAACCTGGTCACCCGGACTAAAGTGACGAGGCTCAGTTCGCCGATCAAATAGGCCTTTCATCCTCTCCTGTGAAGATGATAGCTTCTCTTTAGCCATTTCACCAGCGGCGTACAGGCGTCTCCAGAAATCACACACATACGAATAACAGGGACTGAGGTGGCTCGGGAGACTTCCAGTCATCCTGGAGAACAGATAGAAGTCCATGCAACCCCATGTCCAAACACAAGGTCATTTGGACTGAATCCCGTGCTCTCCTGTGAAACCTCCCTAGCGGCTAACAGTAACCAAGGCAACCCCTCCTCCCAATCCATCTCAGTACAATAAGCTCTCAACAAAGACTTAAGTGTTTGATGGAAACATTCCAGCGCTCCTGGACTTTGCGCGTGATAGGCGCTAGACAAATTGTCTTTAATATGGAGCTGTTGGGAGAACCTGACCAAACGGATTAGAGGTGAAATTAGATCCTTGATCACTCTGAATGACCTTAGGGATTCTAAACAGTGAGAGAAACTGAGTCAAAGCACAGACTTAGTTGTGATAGGCAGCAGGAAACCTAGTGGTCTGACACATCAGTGAACAGGTAACTACTACCCTGTAAAGAACGAGGCAGAGGACCAACACAGTCAACAATCAGATACTCAAAAGGTTGGCTGAGTTCAGGAATAGGACACAGTGGTACCGGCTTAATAGCTTGATTAGGTTTACCAGTTAATTGACAGGTGTGACAAGTTTGGATGAACTTAGCAACATCCCTCTTCAACCAAGGCCCAAAACAATGTCTTTAATATGCGATTGTAGGTTTTCCTCACACCCATATGTCCAGCAATGTCATTGTGGGAAGTTGTCAAAACCAACTTAACTGGTACAACAACCTGACTAATCACCTCCCCAGAAAACAACTACCATGAGACACCCACTTTCTCATCAGGACATCCTCTTGCAGAAAATAATAATAATAATAATAATATATGCCATTTAGCTGACGCTTTTATCCAAAGCGACTTACAGTCATGTGTGCATACATTCTACGTATGGGTGGTCCCGGGAATCGAACCCACTACCCTGGCGTTACAAGCGCCATGCTCTACCAACTGAGCCACAGAAGGACCAAATAGCCATGGGCGACATCTCCCAACTGTTCTATAGGCACAATTTGGTCACGCAACTCTTCTAATGTGGGATCAGCCTGTTGTGCCTTGATTAGACCAGAGCGGCGTACAGATAACGGGATAACAGGGAAAGTAGTGACAGATTTCTTTGTGGTATTCCCGTTAGCCGGAGCAGCGACCAGGTCACCACGGCTCATAGAACGTGTCACTGCACACGCAGAGAACACCTCTGGGAAACTCTGCACACTCATCAGGAATCCCTACAAATGACGGCTTAGTGGAAACCACTAGAGATGGATAAACGACAGGCCATACACGCTCACCAGCCAAGTTATTCCCAAGGATAATGTTGATACCCTCAATTGGCAATGAAGGACGCACCCCCCACAACAACCTCACCTTTCACCAGTCCACAATCCAACATCAGTTTAAGCAATGTGACTGACAAGAGTGTTCAAACCTATTCCCCTGATTAGAACACTATTCCCCCGAGTCAGTCTCAGCAGAGAAGGGTAACACAGACTCCAACACAAACGATTTAGAGACACCTGTGTCTCTCAGGATCTTAACTGGCACTAGAGCCTTACTCCCTAACATAGACACAAAACCCTCCGTAATGAAAGGTAAATAGTCTGGGCCAATATGGACTTTCACATCACCTTGGCCACGAGACAATATGTCAGGAGTGAACTGATGTGGAACAGGCACAGCCAACGCCGTAGGCTTAGATTTAACGTAAGCACACATACTGAATTTACCCCCAGCCCTGCGAACAGGACATCCGTTTTTCCAATGACCTGAACCTTGCCAGTAATGACACTCTTGACCAAAGTCAAATTTACCACGGGAGTCAGGCTCAACGCTAGTTGAATGAAACTCTGCCCGTGAACCGAAGTATCTCGGTGAACGAGGCCCAAATCTCTCCAAACGCCCCCACTCACTCCAAATACGGGGCTCCGCAAAGACACTTTTGTGAGTCAAAACATACTCGTTCGCCAAAACCGCAGTGGTTGTCTTTTACTTTCCATTCGTTAATGTACGTGGCTATATGATCAGGGATTGTGTCCTTAAATTGCTCTAGCATAATCAGATCACACAGCCCTTGGAAAGTCATAACTGCAGAGGTGGAACACCAGCGATTAAACTGCGAAGATAACACTCGCGCAAACTCAACATGAGTCTGTTTATTATCCCTTTTTAAAGTTCGAAATCGTTGGCGGTAAGCCTCAGGGACCAATTCATAAATCTGTAACACAGCCATTTTAACCTTATCATAACTGACACTGTCAGCTACACCAAGAGCAGAATATGCTTCCTGCGCTTCACCAGTCAACACACACTGCAACATTAAAGTGGGGTAAGAATCAGGCCAACTCCTCAAATAACAAAAATAATGTCTCAGGTTCCTTCTCATTAAATTTAGGCAACAAACGTAAGTTCCCAACGATATCAAATGTGTCCGGGGCACGACCAAAATAGGAACGACCCCTAGGTAAATCTGGGTCGCCTTCCCAGAGCAAACTCTCCCCTGAGAGCTTACCTTCCCTAACCAGCTCTAGCCGCTCTTGTTGCAGCTTGATTTTAGCACGCTCCAAATCCTGTTTAAATTCCAATTCCTTTACATATTTTTCAAGGTCATACTCTAGCTGTAACAGAAGCAGTTCTTTCTGCTGTTCAAAAAGAAGACTACTAGGACTAACAGTAACGTTACGGGGAGACGGCAAGTCCTCAGCAGAGGCTGGCCCAGTGGTAACTTCAAGAATATCACTCTCCATCAAATTGGCCTTTAATATTAACCTAATAGAATCTTTTAGACGTTTATCACTCATTTCAACCTTCTAGTGTTCAGCAATCTTCAACAGCTGTTCTTAAGTACATAATTCTAATATTTCCTCTGATGGAAAGCCATAGTCAGATGTAAAAATATTAAAAAAATTAAAAAATATCTGTCATCTCGCTCTTCCCCTCTGCTGAACACACCAGACCACAAGAGAAGTGACAATCACACTGGGCACCACAGAAGAGAGATGAGATATATATGGAGCTTCCCCAAAACCTACAATAACTCAACCCTAGTCTTCGTGCAGATTTGCGGTGGGTAATTACGCACTGTAGCCCGCTGGCAAGGAAATAAACCACCTAGCACGCTGGCAGATTCCACCAAGCCACGGATGTGCCCGAGACAACTGCTCAGTCCACAGACACCACACAAAAATAAAAGAAATTACCATGCCCAACGTATTCCAAAATTAAACATGTCGCTAAGCCTAACAGGGGAAAAAGGCTATACAGCTCCGGGTAGCAAGTATCACTACCCTATCCAAATCTCCCGCTGAGGTACACAGCCGATTGTACTCACCTCAGACCGATGTCCCAACAGTGAGTAGAGCAAGAGTTTCCAGGCTGGACAGGGGCCTGGAAACTAACCAATGTTCTCTCTCCAACACAGCACACAAACTATCCACCGCAGTGGCAAGCAAACCAAAAACAAACAACCAGTACTGGGCACCAAACTCAAAAACTAACAAAAGATGCAAAAAAGCACCTACAGAATTTAACATTAACTCCACGTTTTCTCCCAAACACAACACACATACTAGTAAGCTAAACGACACTAGTATTAGTCCTTCATAATGCAACAAAATGCTATACGCCAAAAATGTCTAGGAACCAACCTTATTAACCTGGATGAGCCCCCACTTGTCACGAACCGGCTCAAAGTTCATAACAAAAGGGAGACAACGTGGAGACAAGGAATAACAAAATATATTTATTAAATAAAGCAAACTAAATACTATTAACAATAGTGTGTGTAATCAGTAATGTAAGTGAGTGTTTTGCATGCATAAATGTGATAAAGCGGGTGTTGAAAGGTGCCAAAGCAAACAACCAAAAGGCCACAAAAAAATACCACAAAATCTATATATAAAGGTGTCTGCATGGAGAGAGTCTCCCCCAACGAATGGGGAAGAGGTGCATTTTTCCTGGGACACACCCGAGCCCAGGTGTGTCCCATTTCTCTGAGGTCCCTCCATGCTCCGCCCACCGACATCATATTAAGGAAAACAAGAGCAAAGAGAAAGAATTCGGCAGACAGAGTGGGAGGGTCGTCACACTGATCGCGTCGGTATGTTCGATACAAATGTCAACATTTCTACATACACAGCCCTGATTGGCAGATAGGATCAACTAGACTCTAGTCTAGAGCCTACCCTGCTTACCCCTTCAAAGTAGGAGGATACATTATGCAAATAATTGATGACTGGTTATTTGTCAGAATAATCAGATTGTGATGTCATGCTGGGGCCAAAAACTCCATCCCACCTAAACATGCTGAAATTCAAATACAAAAAGCTCTTACACTAGTAAAATGGCATTATCATAGGTTATTTCAACCTCATAGTGGTGAAATATCATTAAGAAAACAGGGAAATCATGTTATTGACTGCACTGTCCCTTTAACAAAGTTGACATGGGTTTGTTATTGAAGAATCCCCATTTCTATGTCATCAGCTTAAAGAAATCGAACTGTGGTTCTTATACTTCTAAAAATTCTATTGACCATAAAATACAGAAATATTGTGGTCATAGAGACGTTATGAGAGTGTACGCTGGTCTTAGAAATGTAATTAAAAATGTATCAGCTCAAAAAGCACAACCAATCTATTAAATGTATAGCCATCGGTTTTGGTATATGTAGGAGAAGCATGTGTAAAACAATATATATAATAGTATAATAGTAAAGACACACAATTGTGTGTGTCCTTGCTGTTGCCAGTACACTAATAACAAAGAGAGGGGGAAACATCTCACTACCAGAAAATAATGGGCAAAACGCAGCGAGCACCAAGCTCTGATGCCTATTCAAAGGAAACATTTTAATTTCCTCCACAAAGACACCCCAGCTGTGTTACAAGCCGAAGACTAGCTCCCTGAGGTCATGTCTCCTTTTAGTGGGACTCTGGTACTTGAGCTGAAGGCCTTGTTGGTGAGAGAGTACAGTTAATAGATTTTCTTTCTTCCCTGAGCTGTTGTTGTACAAAACTATTATGGATTTAGAAAAATTCTTGCTGGGGCTCTTTTGTGCCTGGGGTCTATGGTAAAAGGAGAATACAAAAACAGACTCTGCCTAAAACCCGGCCTTCAAGCAGAAATGCAATTTCACCAGCTCCCCATCTGACAGCAGCAGTCCATTTTCACCGCAACAATGGCCGCCTGTTTTCTCTCCCAGCCGGTGTGGAACAATCAGGTGGGAAGAAAGGTAACAGGTAATGTAGAGGTAAAGGGGAAGGGATGTTGGCGTCCAGCAGTGTTCACCCTCTGTGACCCCTCAACACTGGACCCCTGCCACCCCCACAGACTCAAAGGTCCTGATCAAAAAACAAAGGATCAGGGACATCGACATGCGCGATGCATCAGTCACAGGTTTTGTCTATTCCACTGAGTGAGTAGATGGGTGACAGGAAATTATCTAGAGAGAACACCATGTTTCTTGAAAAGGAATGCCCAGCTCTGCCATCACAACCAGAGTGAAAGTAATTTATGAGGGAACAATATGGAATTTCAGTTCTGTGTAGTCCTGTACCCTTTGTTAAGGCAAGTGAGAGGAGGACTGGAGAATCTAATTGGATACTGGTATGTTCAAACCGCAGTGCCCTTGAAGCTGGCGAAATAATACTGGAGGTAGAGCACCATTCTGTGATTTCTAAGACATAGGAAGAGACTTGTAAAGCCCAACACATACCCAGATACCAAAAAAATACATAATGTACCTTGTACATAATTGTATAGAATTCACACATTCTATACAATTCTAAACAAATCAAAATTGATTTGTCACATACACATGTTTAGCAGATGTTATTGTGGGTATAGTGAAATGCTTTTCAATTGAAGGAATTTGTGTGTGTGTGTGTGTCCAGTCATTGAGTGTGTTCATCCCTGGGAATGCGCTGCAGCTGTTAATCTCCAGCACTTTGGAGTCGTCGTTGTTGGACCCTGGCTCCCACAAGCATGCCCCACAGGCCCTTCCCAGAGGTGCTGAGACATGCAGCGTTGGACAGGGGGCACAGTGAGGTGGGAGGGACTGTGGGAGAGGGGGGGGGGGCTCAGCTCAGTGGCCGGACCCCACACAGCTGCTCTCGTTCTTCAGGGAACCCAGCCGGGGAGCGTCGCTCAAGCGAATAATGCCACTAATGAGTGTGGCCATGCGGCACAGGCGGGGAACTGGAGCGTCACTCCCGCAACACTACAGCCTGCCTGACTGGCTGTGGTGGACCAGCCTAAGCTTGGACATGAACATGGGGCAGGCGGGAGGAAGAGCAGCAGAGCTAGGAGGCTCAGGACAGGCAGGAGACATCCATTGGGCAGCTTAGTAAGGGCAGTTGGTAGTCTTTAGGCCAGGGAACTTTAATAAACAGGGCATCACAAGGAATGTGAATCTACCATATGGGAGATGGGGGCGGGGGTCTAGGAGAATGTGGTGGGCTGGGTGAGGGTGGCTCAGCTGGCTGGGATAAGGTGGAATTGGCTTGGTCTGTACAGTTTGGGATACGCATGGCTGGGCTACAAAACCACTTTTGTGAAGAGGTAGAATCATGAAACAGTCATGGCGAGTGCAGAAAAGACGGAATACAGAAATTTCCAAGGAAATTAATCCTGTACAAGCCCCTTCAGAAAAGAATTTACCAAAAAGCGTATTACATATCATTTCAATTGGAGAAAAAGCTGTATAATGAATCAACTTCACAAGTTTTCAGTTGTTGCCACCTGTGTGGCCTCCAAACAGCAGCTTTTCATTTCAGTGATGTCAGCCGTTATGCCATACTGTGGCCCTGACCAACATGAATGGGGAGGTCATCACAGCTTTCGTCAACTTAAAAACACACCTCAGTGCATATTTTAAATGCAGAAATGTGCTGTAACAAAGCTTTGAACATTCTTGAACCTGATGCAACCACGGCAAATTATTAGTTGACATATTTGCACAGTAATACCTCTGTTATTACATGCAACATTCTCAGAGGATTATTGACCTACACGGAACATGATGGTTAACAATAGGGATGTAATGACTCACCAATAAACATTTGAACCGGGGACTGATGCGTAAGATATGAGTGCATCTGTTGCAGTACAAACCGATCCAAATTACGCATATGCATCGGTCAGAAAACCCATTCAAATGTTAAGAATCGCCTTCACTAATGATGTGTTTTACTCATATTGTTTTATAACAAAAAAAAATTTAACCATTTTAAAAATCTGATGAGTCCCCTCCTTCAGTTCAGTAGCCTATCGAACTTGTATGCATGTAAGTGCATACAACTGTCAGATAACAACTGTGCACACAGTGCTGTTTTAGTTGAGTGACAACCAATGTAAATTGTTAAGAGGTCATTGTTACCAAAAGCGCTGTAGACAATTGTACTGCATGTTTTACCGGAGTTGTGTAGCCTACGGGAGTGGAAGCAGCAACTCCGATCCAACTGCTGATTGGGGTTTTCAATCATTCAGATTTGATTTAGATTGTTCAGGTTCATCATAAGAAATAGTTTTGCTTTAAAGTGTCAGTGTATATAGTCATTTTTACATGAACAGCGTAACCTCATAAAGGACAGCAATCATTTTCATTCATTGGTCAGAGCTTAAATTCCAAACGGTATAAACCAGGGTTCCCCAACTGGCCCCCCAAATTAATTATGAATATATTTTTTATATATATTTTTTTTTAATAATAATAATAATAATAATAATAATAATAATAATAATATATATATATATATATATATATATATATATATATTTTTTTTTTTTTTTTTTTTTTTTTTTCTCGCACCCGAGATGCAAAACCTCCCAAATGCAATGTCCCAAGAAGGAATTTACCCAACCTAAATAATGGAAAAGTTAAATTTGAACCGAATTCATGAGGAGAGAATGCAGGAGACAGTCAACTAATAAAGCAGGCAGTGGAACATTTTGTTGTGCTGCTGAAACGTAAAACTGCAACCGCAGTGCAATCAATAGAAGGTGAACAGCGCCTGGTACTGAAAATATTGCTAACTTGCATAACAAGTGTTGCACAGCAACATACAGAGAAAAACTACACCAGTCGAGTAATTCATTTAAATAATCATATTCATTTTAAATTTGACTTCACAAACAACAAGAAGTCTATTTATATCCCCCAGGAAAGTCTATTTCTTCCGAGCCTATGCCTATGTAAAATAACAACTGGCTGAGGTAGGCTTACACTATGACGCTTAACAGCATCTTTCACAACAACAACAAAAATATGGCCTAACAGGACAAAAATGTAGCATAAAGAAAAACAATAATTTAAAGAAAAAAAGGCAACGTCTGAATGTCTGTATCGGGATAGCCTGTTCCCGTAACGACAGAACAAACAGAAAATACTGTCAGCTTGAGACCTAAATATCCCTGGATAAGCACTCACGATAATGTTAGTATTTACTAAATACAGTCATATAGGCCACTAAGCTACTTACTCAATCGGAAAAGTTGTATTTTCCCTCGGTCACGATCTTGTGGATGTCGGGTGAGATGGATGTGATTTTGACCTCGATTGACTTATGTGAAAGCCGGTTCCCTGTCGTGAGTCTATATTGCGTACATAGAGGAAAATGAGTACTATTATAGGTGTAAGTCGATCCAAACATTGTTAGCACATAAAATGCAAGTTTCTTTATTGTGCGGTATTTCTCTGAGCATCCCACCCAAAACACACAAGGACTCAGCACTCCTGAGTGCATCCCTGATTTGGCTCGATGTCTGGAATTCAATCAGCTCAGTTTGAATTGAGGCCTCATCCAGCGAGAGTATGGTTTTCTTAGCAAGGGAGGAGAAGTCTCCACCCGGGCGGACTGTGAAAGGATCACGTACTAACGCAATGATATCTTTGGGCTTGTTGTAGACTTCAAATCTGGTGGAGAAGTTGTCCCTCAGGTGCTTGATGAAATCTTCCACCACCTCTGTGACAATACTGCGGAGTGCAGTAGTTTCTTCAGTGTGCTGAAGTGCAGTAGCCTTCCAGATGACAAGTCCAAATCGAACAACTCAAACTTCGAAGTAAAGGCCTCAAGTTTTTCCACCATGTCCACAACAGTTTTCCCTCTTCCTTGTAACGACAGATTTAACCGGTTTAAGTGACAGAATACGTCAGCCAAAAAAGCAGTGTGCGTAACTTGCAGTTAAGGCTTCAATGTTTGTGTCTGGCCTCTGTCTGGGGCGGGAAGGCCACTTTGAAAGTTCTATGCTGAGATTAATGATGTCGGAGATTGAATTCTTTGCAAACAGCGACATTTTCATTGCAACTAAGACACACTGGCTTGGCATTGGGAAAATATGGTAAGATGAACGCATTTCTCTCTGTTCATTCTTCCCTGAAACTTACATTTTCATTATCCACTTTTCATTTGATACTTTTTGAGAGCGACATTATCAAGCTAATTGTTCTGAACAAATGTTGACATTAGGAAAAGTAGTGTAGCCTACAGTAGGCTACGTAGACCGATTTTCCCCCACCAATCAACACACAGAGAAAGACAAAAATAATAATTGAATAGCGGCATGGGGATTTTATGAGCGTGATCAGATCAAAATTATTATGTTATTGTCACTGAATTTATTATGTACTAATCAGATGTGTTAAAAATGTTGTTCAATTTGTAGTGTAGACCAACTAATTGTGCTAATATACTTATATACTAATTATGTTCTGGCCCGCAGACTATTAGCTCAGGAAAGAAATTGGCCCGAGATATAACCTAGTTGACGAACCCTGTCTAAACCATTCGCATGCGTATCAAATCTTTAATGAAAGAAGTGATGCACTTCCTTAGTTAACAATGTTATGGGCCACAGCTGCAAAGAAAAAGGTGTCTAGATTTTGGAATCCAAAAAGCCTTGGCCACCAGGGGGAGTTGGTGTGTTTGCAATCAACTCCACATCTTCAGGTGAACATCAATGAGTTACAGGCACCAATGTAAGTTTGTAGAGGACAAGAGTCTCCACAGAGGGTTTCTGCATTCAGTAATAACCAGTATCTCTATGTATTAGCACATATTGTAAACACCACTAGTAATTGCACTAAAAATACATGGAAGTGAAAGGAAGCTGAAGTGCCTTCTTGGAAATCTAGGCTCTAGCCTAGAAGATAAAATGCTTTTTTTTGATAGCGGTTCTCATTTATTAAACTCTTCATTCAGTCCAGCGCCTTTGTCAAAGCCAAGAAACATCAATATTTCATTTTAAAAAGAAGTGGGAGTTGTAGCAGCACCTTGTGCAGTATAGCACTGTTTACCTACCCCTTTTAATTTCAGGTGGTAGCCTGCTGTTCTCTTAGTCTGCAAATAAATATACCTAAAATTGATCACCTTTCATTGAGTGGCTGGCAACCCGTGGCCTTGTCAGGTGTGTTGAATGTGTTACCTGAGGCTGCCTTGACAGAGTGCTTTTGTAGGAAGTCCAGGGTCTGGGCCAAAGCCTTCTTATTGCAGTGAGTGGAGAGCTCTTCATTACATTCAAAACACCTGTGAACGAATTGGAGAGATAGAGAGAGCAGCAAACAAAGCCATCAGCTTACTGATATGGAATTGTCATTCCTTTGAGGTGGTGTGAATAACTACTGCTCACAACATTTACTGGAGATATTCTGAGGCAAAACATAAATATTCAAATAACTTTTCAGTTCAAGATCCTCTGCCTACAATGAACACAAAGGGACAGGAATAGTGCTACATCAGCCTATTTGGAACGGCAGAATGGCTGTAAAAAAAATGTGTTGTCCTGTTATAATCTGTATGTTCCATGTATTGCTGTAGGGTCCTCACCAGGCCTTCCAGGTGCCGAGGCTGATGGTGATGCAATGGGACTCAGGGTGGAGGGTTTGGTGGTGCTTGGTGGAGTGCTGGCTCTCTGACTGGCTACAGCCCTGTGAAAGGGGTAAAGATCACTGTATCACCATTTCTTAGACAGGCTACCACCATCCATACACCACCATCCATACACTTTGCCGGTTAGATTGTTACAAATGAAACAAACAGGGTTTCATTTCTGAATCACATGTCAAGTGCTGCAATTCATATATCAAAATACTGACAAAACCATCAACCTCCCACCTTAGATAAAAGCGTTCAAAATCCAAGCTCACCTGGAAGCCGCACTTGAGGCATACGAGGATGTCGTGGCCACTGGCTGGCTCTCCATCTATCATAGTCCTTTCCCTCAGGCAATCTGAACACATCGACCACATGCTCGAGGTCACTGCCTTCTTGACTGAGTTCAGGTCTACCGCCTTGCTGACATGCTGGCAGGTCAGCCCTGAGGAGCACAAAGTCACATTGATTTTGCTCGCTAACCCAGCATCTACAAATCCCTTAATGACCATGATTTACAATAGATGTCAAATAAAGGCATAATCTGAACTACACGAATCCCCTGCCATAGAATGAATCAGACATGATTGGACTAGCCATTACTAGAGCAGAACATGCGGAAGGCTTATTGGGTCAATTAAACTTTTTTAGGCAGCCTATATAGAAACATATGGTTTTTTCATCACAACAGGGAGCATGAGCTTCCCATGATCTTACCGCTAACTTCGTCCGACGACTCCTCATCTCGAGGCTTCCTCGGCTTGTTAGTCCGCTTAGTCATGTCGGCAGCTTTCAAGGAGAAGGGATCCTTTAGCCGCATCTGTAGCTGTAGATTGGAGAAACATAGGAATATCAATACTACTCTGGGTTTTAAGCAGTGCCCAAAACTGACCGGGCCAAGAGAAAACATTGAAGGCAAATCTAAGAGCTTTGCTGCATGATTTAGTATAGGGCTGGGCAACTCTAATCAATTCAGTGACCTTGTGGTTTGAGTGTCCGCCTGAGATTGGAAGGTTGGGATTTCGATCCCTGACCGAGTCATACCAAAGCCAGTAAAAATGGGACCCAGTGTGTCTCTGCTTGGCACCCCGCATTAAGTAGATAGATTGGGGGTAAGGACCTGCGATAGACTAGCGTCATGTCCAGGGGATATACTTGTTCAACAACCTGCCTCAAGCTACAGAAACAGGACATCTATTCTAACTTGTGCAAGGTTACTTACTTACTGGGCATCTCTGGCATTGATGGGCTGCTGTATGTGCAGGCTTTTGTGTCAGCCCAGCCCCAACACACCACCAGATTCAAAGAAGCACATAGTCATGGTCTTGAATTGCCACCAAAATTAGAATTAGTTTAATCTAGTGTGGGTAAAAACTGTAAAGTGGCCAGACTGATGATGCCTGGTCTCCAGCGTGAACTAACGTTAGGAGGGCACAGTCACACACAATAATCTAAACGACAATAGCTGAAATCTGTTTTGTTCTGTAAACTAAAGTTAGGAGGGCACAGTCACACACAATAATCTAAACGACAATAGCTGAAATCTGTTTTGTTCTGTAAACTAACGTTAGGAGGGCACAGTCACACAAAATAATCTAAACGACAATAGCTTAAATCTGTTTTATTCTGTAAAGATGTCGACAATGGTTCATTCAACTCATTTATAAAGTCATCAATTTCAACACGATGTAAAAGCATATGACACAGCTCTATTTTGTATAAGGCCATAGCTACAAAAACAGAAAACAATACGTTTAATTAGGTTTCCAAATCTATTTTAACTGGGTTACACTTAATATAACAATATAAAACCAAGTCAAGCAACGGTGAGGTTTAGCTAACGCAGTGCATGACAAGTTAACTAACGTGACAGGTAGCTACTAGTACTGTCAAATTGGTCGCCATATAGACTGTAACGTTAGCTGGCCAAGTTAACTTGAGAGTTCGTGGTTTTTAAAGCTTTTTACTACTAGCTACTTAGCTGGCATGCCACAATGCCTATGACGATTTTAAAAATATAATGTTGCTAACATGAAACAACTCACCTCTTTGATTTTGCCCTTAAACTGGCCAATGAGCTAGCCGGTTAGCTAGCTAGCTAATATGTCAACACACTGTAGCGTCGTAGCTTATTTCAAACGATGAATAACTTTATTGTAGGTCATACACGACAGGAAACTCGAATGGAGTCCATATAATACTTGTAGCTAGTGTCCAAAACGCAAAATACAGTTTCAGTTAAAATTTTGACTTTCTAAAACTGTCGGGAACATCAAAAGCTAGCATCTGAACCCACAAAAAGTCACATGGTCAAATTGCTGAAGTCAACATGTGACGCAATACGGTGGCTCGTTGAGGTTAAACTCAGCTAGCAGGAAAAGCGAAGTTGTGATGGAAGGAAAGTAAATTATAGAGCTATATTCTTAAGAAAATATGTATGATCAGCGTATGCCTGTGTAAACATACTACATATTTGATTTGAGAAGTGCGCTTTTCTGTCTTTTGCACACGTGCAATGTTGCGCATGTTTGTCAGAAGGACAGTACTTGATTGTTTTGCAGTTGAACACTTTCTGGGATTGAACGATTTTTGCATCTGAAGAGCTACATGTAGCTAAACCTAACCCTAACCATTTTCCTAACCGTATCCTCATTATCCTAACCTGCCACGTTAATTATCATAACCAGCTACGTTCATTCTCATAACCTGATACATTAGTTATCTTAACCTGTTATGTAAACATTTTTATTTAACCAGGTAACAAGTTCTCATTTACAACGGTGACCTGGCCAAGATAAAGCAAAGCAGTGCGACACAAACACATGGAATAAAAAAACGTACAGTCAATAACACAATAGAAAAGTATATATACAGTGTGTGCAAATGAAGTAAGATTGGGCAGGTAAGGCAGTAAATAGGCCACAGTGGCGAAATAATTACAATTTAACACTGGAGTTCTAGATGTGCAGAAGATTAATGTGCAAGTAGAGATACTGGGGTGCAAAGGAGAAGAAGAAAAAAACAATATGGATTAGTTGGGTGACTTCGTTGAAGTCAAGGATTGGTAGGATAGTCAGTTTTATTGAGGGTATGTTTGGCAGCATGAGTGAAGGATGCTTTGTTGCAAAATAGGAAGCTAAATGTGAGTCCGGAAGGAGAGTTTACAGTCTATCCAGACACCTGGGTATTTGTAGTTGTCCACATATTCTAAATCAGAACCGTCCATAGTAGTGATGCTAGACGGGCAGGCAGGTACGAGGCAGCGATCGGTTGAAGAGCATGCATTTAGTTTTACTTGCATTTAGTTTTACTTGCATTTAAGAGCAGTTGGAGGCCACGGAAGGAGAGTTGTATGGCATTGAAGCTCGTCTGGAGGTTTGTTAACACAGTGTCCAAAGAAGGGCCAGAAGTATACAGAATGGTATTGTCTGCTTAGAGGTGGATAAGAGAATCGCCAGCAGCAAGAGTTATTCCAAAATTAATTACAATTTAAAATGTTCAACAAGTAAAAATTCAGTCCAACATTAATTCAAAATAATCAACAATTCAAACTATAAGTAATCAATTAAAATTAATCAAACCAAATGGTCATCCAATCAAACAAAAGTAAAGAAGGAATAATTAAATAAAAAAAGGAATGAGAAAAATCGGTTAGTCAATTCAGTCAGTCAGTCAATTCAGTCCGTCAGTCAGTCCACAATGTGTCTTTGGGGAGGGGAAGGGTTGAGCTGGCAATTGCTGGATGAAGGTGACAGTTCTGGTTGGTCAGTGCTGTGTCCAGGGTTGGTGCTGGGCCTGGGACCAGGAAAACCTGGGTTGGTGTTGGGGCCAGGTTATAAATTGTGGTTGTAACAGGGCTGGAAAACCAGGGGTTGGTGCTTGGACTGTGGGCCTCTGAGAAAACAGGAACCTGGGGCTGGGTCGGGATCTGTAGAGGGGAGGAAAGACAACCTGAAGAGCAAGCAGACACAAGGGAGCCCTAGACCTGGAGGTCAATTGTGGCACTCCCCTGTGGTCCACTTGCTCCGGGTGAAGGTCAGGTGTTTGTTCCCTCCTCCGCACCTCGTGGTCTGGTGCTGGGCCCGGCCAATGGGATCTGGATGGGTGTTGGTACTGATTCTGGATCTGCAGAAGGGAGGAATAACAACTTAAGAAGCAAGCAGGCACACAAGGAGCCCTAGAACCAGGGGTAAGTGATGGCACTCCCCGGTGGTCCGCTCGCTCCGGTTGACATTAAGCCACGGTGCACCTGGCTATGGCTGGTCTAACCAATAATGGAGTGCTGATGTTACACTGTTGATCCACCGACTGATGTTACACCCATGGCTGTTGATCCACCCACTTTCAGACACACTCCATGTATGCACTTACTTTCTCTGCCTGAGTAGGGTATTTTAGTTTTTGAAAAACTGAAGGGATGGGAATGTATATAAGTTTGTAACTTTTTTTGTTGAAGTGCATGTGGATTTATGTAAATGTTCAAATCAAATCAGATTTATTTATATCAGCTGATATCTCAAAGTGCTGTACAGAAACCCAACAGCAAAACCTCAAACAGCAAGCAATGCAGGTGTGGAAGCAAGGTGGCTAGGAAAAGCTCACTATAAATACCAGAACCAGAAGGTTCCAGAAGGCTTCTAGGAAGAAACCTAGAGAGGAACCAGGCTCTGAGGGGTGGCCAGTCCTCTTCTGGCTGTGCCGGGTGGAGATTATAACAGAACATGGCCAAGATGTTCAAATGTTCATAGATGACCAGCAGGGTCAAATAATAATAATCACAGTGGTTGTCGAAGGTGCAACAGGTCAGCACCTCAGGAGTAAATGTCAGTTGACTTTTCATAGCCGATCATTCAGTGTGTCTCTACCGCTCCTGCTGTCTCAAGAGAGTTGAAAACAGCAGGTCTGGGACAGGTAGCATGTCCGTTGAACATGTCAGGGTTCCATAGCCGCAGGCAGAATAGTTGAAACTGGAGCAGCAGCATGGCCAGGTGGACTGGGGACAGAAAGTCGTCATCAGGCCTCAGAGAGAGAGAAAGAAAGAAATAGAGAGAGAGAGAGAAAGAGAGAATTAGAGAGAGCATACTTAAATTCACACAGGACACCGGATAAGACAGGAGAAATACTCCAGATATAACAGACTGACCCTAGCCCCCCGACACATAAGCTACTGCAGCATAAATACTGGAGGCTGAGAGGAGGGGTTGAATTTTATTTTGTAAATGTTTTACCCCCGCCCAGTTGGTGGCGACAACACATTGTTTGAGTGTAGTTCGTCATAAGACCAAAAGAAGAAGAAGAAGAAAACGACCGTGCTGGAGCAGTGAACATGCTTAATTAACAATACGGTAGTGCCGTTTTGAAACCTTTGATTTAGTTAATGGGTCGAAATTGACATGGCTCAGAAAGCATGTTCGAGGCTTGCTGCAGCGATTACATGGATTTTAGCAAACCGAAATGTCATTCCAGCCTCAAGAAGAGCACTGTCAAACACATCGGGTACTCATTTTAATTAACTGATAATGCCAGAGAAGCCAGTGTTTGGAGGATATATTGCCACGGGTATTATTAGCAAACCATGCTAATATAGCCTCCAAACACCGGCTTCGAGGGCATTATCATTTGTATACAATGGGTTACCAACACGTTCAAATAATGATTGACTTATTTTCATTAAACATTATTTTGATGAATTTATTCATACTATTGAATTATTCCACGAGATATAGTCCCGACACAAATTTAGGGTTACTACCCAAGTCGGCTGGTCGTTCGTTCTTTCAGTTCGGTTGCCAGAGTATCGACCCAGTCGTTAAGTCCTTTTGTCTATGGACGTTCATTCTAAATGTTCCGTTGCCATGACTGCTGAAGAACTCAGTGACTTTCAACATGGCACCGTCATAGGATGCCACCTTTCCAACAAGTCAGTTCGTAAAAGTTCTGAGCTGCTAGAGCTGCCCCAGTCAACTGTTGTGAAGTGGAAACGTCTAGGAGCAACAATGGTTCACCCAAGAAGTGGTAGGCCACACAAGCTCACAGAACGGGACTGACGTGTGTTGAAGCACGTAGCGCGTAAAAACCACTTGTCCCCGGTTGCAACACTCACTACTGAGTTCCAAACTGCCTCTGGAAACAACGTCAGCACAAGAACTGTTCGTTGGGCAAACTATCTGCCCTTCAGAACACCTAGGCCACCCGATGTCACAGGAAGGCCAAAAAGATCATCAAGGACAACAACCACCCGAGCCACTGCCTGTTCACCCCGCTATCATCCAGAAGGCGAGGTCAGTACAGGTGCATCAAAGTGGGGACCGAGAGACTGAAAAACAGCTTCTATCTCAAAGCCATCAGACTATTAAACAGCCATCACTAACATTGAGTGGCTGCTGCCAACATACTGACTCATCTTAGACACTTTAATAATGATTTTTTTTATGTAATAAATGTATCACTAGCAACTTTAAACAATGCCACTTTATATAATGTTTACATACCCTACTTTACTCATCTCATATGTATATACTGTACTTTATACCATCTACTGCATCTTGCCTATGTTGTTCAGCCATCGCTCATTCATATATTTGTATGTACATATTCTTATTCATTCCTTTACACTTTTGAGTGTAAGGTAGTTGTTGTAAAATTGTTAGGTTAGATTACTTGTTAGATATTACTGCATGGTCGGAACTAGATGCACAAGCATTTTGCGAAATGGGTTTCCATGGCCGAGCAGCTGCACACAGGCCTAAGATCGTAATGCCATGCGTTGTCTGGAGTGGTGTGAACACGTTCTCTGGAGTGATGAATCACGCTTCACCATCTGGCAGTCTGACAGACGAATCTGGGTTGGGCGAATGCCAGGAAAATGCTACCTGCTCAAATGCATTGTGCCAACTGTAAAGTTTGAAGGAGGAATAATGGTCTCAGGCTGTTTTTCATAGTTTGGGCTAAGCCCCTTAGTTCCATTGAAGGGAAATCTTAACACTACAGCATACAATGACAGTCTAGACAATTCGGTGCTTCCAATTTTGTGGCAACAGTTTGGCGAAGGGCCTTTCCTGTTTCAGCAGGACAATGCCCCCGTGCACAAAGCGAGGTCCATTCAGAAATGGTTTGTCGAGATTGGTGTGGAAGAACTTGACTGGCCTGCACAGAGCCCTGACCTCAACCCATCGAACACCTTTAGGATGAATTGGAACGCCGACTGCGACCCAGGCCTAATCGCCCAACATCAATGCCCGACCTCACTAATAGTCTTGTGACTGAATGGAAGCAAGTCCCCTCAGCAATGTTCCAACATCTAGTGGAAAGCCTTTCAAGAAGAGTGGATGCTGTTATAGCAGCAACGGGGGGACCAACTCCATATTGATACCCATGATTTTGGAATGAGATGTTCGACGAGCAGGTGTCCACATACTATTTGGTCATGTAATGTATTTGCTCTCACGCCAGGCCACTATTCAGAAGAGATAGCTGCAATGACGGCAAACCAGCTCCATTTTGTTTTTTTCTATTGACATTTCTTTGTATATATATATCCATAGAAATTATGCTGATTTGTGATTTCGACTGGCTGAGAAAAGCGGCCAGTCTTTGTCTCGTCCTTACTCCCGACACGTTCATTACTATGGGATAGCTGGAGATTGAATTTCAATATTGAAACAATTTAGCAAATGTTGGAGAGACAGCAAGGTTAATACAAATCTCCACTGTTAAAAACCAATTGTTAGTCTAAAAGAAATGGGAGATGATGTCTACATGCTTTTTACAGTGTAGATCTAGTGTATAAATTGTGTGGCTGGGCTGATGAGACAGTGAATTGCACAGTCAGATGGAACAAAGTAAATAGGCTTTTCAACACCATAGATTTAGCTGCTGGTAACTTGTGGAATAGACACCGGCTGGAATGCAGTTTTAACTGATCGGAATCCAGGATTACACCCACCTGTTGTATAAAGTTAATCATCAACTCCAAATTAGTGTTTTTATTGGTGGAGTATGTCACTGTTAACGTTGTACTTTGTGCAGGGTACTGTAGGTAGCTGATATGGTAATCTGGTGATATGTTTTGGCTTCAGATTGAATCTGGGCTGCGTTCAGCAGTGCACAACATTGTGACACGTGCAGATAGAAATATATTGTGTAGGATAGACATGATTTTCTGTCTGTTTATCCATCCGTCTGACAAACACTATGAACTGAAAAACAATCAGGTCTTAAATGCCTTTACTATAAATCTCTACCCGGTACAGCCAGAAGAGGATGTGTGACAACTTGTAACGATTCTCGTCCTCCTCTTCTGAGGAGGAGTAGTAAGAAGGATTGGAGGACCAATGTGCAGCGTGGTAAGTGTTTATTATATTTATTTATAACTCAGAACACAAAATAATAAAACGAGAACGAAATGAAACCGAAACAGTCCTGTACGGAGCATACAGAAAATAACCACTCCCAAAACACAGGTGAACAAATGCTACCTAAGTATGATTCTCAATCAGAGACAACTAACGACACCTGCCTCTGATTGAGAACCATACCAGGCCAAACGCAAACACAACATAGAAAAACGAACATAGACAACCCACCCAACTCACGCCCTGACCATACTAAAACAAAGACAATAAAAGAACTAAGGTCAGAACGTGACACAACTGCTTTTGTAAAAAGGGCTTCATACAATGAACTTGATTGACATGGAAAATATTGAATTACATCAATTCGTGACATTTCTATCTGCAACGTTCCATAATGTTTGCCTACTCAACTTCGCCAAGGTCTCTCCTGTGATGTAAATATGAGCATTGGTGAATACAACATGCGTTGAAGGCTAATTTATTGGATATAATATAGGTAGGTAGGTAGGTTGGTGCTGCATATACTGATCAAATAAACTATTTTATTTAGCTTTGTATGAAATGAAATAAACACATTGATTTACCGGTGTCTTTTTATTGTCAAAAAGGTTTTCTGAGGATCGAGCAATGGAAACTAGGCAAAATATATAGAAGGTGCAAAGAACATTATTTACTAGGGAAATACATGTTCTCATTAAATAACAGACATGACCATATAAAATGCTATATAACTGAATTAATATTTGTCTGCTATGAAAAAAGGTATTGGAAACTTAATCCCTACCATGTAGAAAGCTGGTGCACTGGGGGATATACTGTATGTAATAACCACTTCAAATAACCAATACCTCTCTATATGAATTTGCCACAACCTCCAGAAGGCATTCACTAGTTCCTTTGTCATCAATGACAGATGTGTCAAGTTTGTTGCCAAATTCATCAGTCCTTGTACACAAATACATAGCCGTGGGCATCTATTCACCTAGTGGTTCTCCACTTCATCCAACTAAAACCCACCATAAACACAATTCAGGTCCAATAATGAGAGGCAGATCATTTAGAATTGCTTCAGAAGCAACAATGTCTGTGTCTTCTTAATTTTCCTGGCTCAGCATTCTCTGTTTAATTGAATTGCCATCTTGAACTAATTTATCACCAGGGTTGGGGCCAATACCATTTCAGGGGGTAACTTGTCATTCCAATTGCATGTTTTTCACATAGAGATCCATTGAGGCAAATTGGAATAGGAATTTCTGTTTACTTCCTGAATATAAATGGAATTGACCCAAACCCTGTTCATGAAAGGGTACGTAGACAAAAACAGAAAGTAAGAAATATCTTTGGACAATTTGACGTCTTCTCTGGGACAATGCAGAGCCATAGTAATTTACAGTGCCTTCAGAAAGTATTCAATTAAAAATGTTCTCCCCCATCTATACACAATATGCCATAATGACAAAGTAAAAACATGTTTTTAGAATTTTAGCAAATTTATTGAGAATGAAATACCGAAATATACAATTTACATAAGTATTCAAACCCTTGAGTCAATCAATGCATGGTAGAATCACCTTTGGCTGTGATTACAGCTGTGAGTCTTTATTGGTTAGTCTCTAAGAGCTTTGCACACCTGGATTGTACAATATTTGCACATTATTATTTTTAAAATTCTTCAAGCTCTGTCAAGTTGGTTGTTGATCATTGCTAGACAGCCATTTTCAAGTCTTGCCATAGATCTTCAAGCAGATTTAAGTCAAAACTGTAACCAGGCCACTCGGGAACATTCAATGTTATCTTGGTCAGCATCTCCAGTGTTTTTGGCCTTGTGTTTTAGTTCATTGTCTTGCTGAAAGGTGAATTTGTCTCCTAGTGTCTGTTGGAAAGCAGACGGGACACGGTTTTCCTCTAGGATTTTGCCTGTGCTTAGCTCTCTTCCGTTTCTCTATGTCCTTGTCGATGACATGCATACCCATAACATGATGCAGCCACCACCATGCTTGAAAATATGAAGAGTGGTACTCAGTGATGTGTTGTGTTGGAATTGCCCCAAATATAACACTTTGCATTCAAGAAAACAACAAAAAATATTTGCCCATTTTTTTTGAGTTTCCCTTTAGTGCCTTATTGCAAACAGGATGCATGTTTTATGTTTTGTAATACTTGTACTCTGTACAGGCTTCCTTCTTTTCACTCTGTAATTTAGGTTAGTATTGTGGAATAACTACAATGTTGTTGATCCATCCTTAGTTTTCTCCTATCACAGCCATTAAACTGTTTTAAAGTCACCATTGGCCTCACCATTAGCCTCGTCCCTGAGTGGTTTCCTTCCTCTCCGGCAACTGAGTTAGGAAGGACGCCTGTGTCTTTGTAGTGACCGGGCATATTGATACCATCCAAAGTGTAATTAAGAACTTCACCATGCTCAGAGATATTCAATGTCTGCTTTTTTTACCCATCTACCAATAGGTGCCCTTTGCGAGGCATTGAAAAACCTCCCTGGTCTTTGTGATTGAATCTGTGTTTGAAATTCACTGCTCCACTGAGGGACCTTGCAGATAATTATATGTGTGGAGTACAGAGATGAGGCAGTCATTAAACAATTATACTAAACACTATTTTTTCCCCACAGAGTGCATCCATGATACTTATTATGTTATTGTTAATCAAATGTGTACTCCTGAACTTATTTAGGCTTGCCATAAATAAGGAGTTGAATACCTATTGACTTAAGACATTTCAGCTTTTCATTTTAAATTAATTTGGAAAGATTTCTTCACATAATTCCACTTTGACACTATGGGGTATTGTGTGTGTGTATGCCAGTGACACAAAATCTAAATGTAATCCATTTAAAATTCAGACTGTAACACAAAACAAATTGGAAAAAGTAAAAGGGTGTGAATACTTTCTGAAGGTACTCTATATATGGCTCCGGCACAGTGCACCCTTGTGCAATGGAGCGAATATGTTATGGATGAGTGATGTCATAGTTTCATTAGTTGTTGAACTGCGCTTGTGGGCATACTTAGCTTCTGTTCTCATCACTGAGATATGCAGAGCAGACTCCTCCACATCCCACACGCCTGCAAGCTCTGAGTTAAATGGAAAGAATCTTACCAACAAAAACTCTGTGAATCTCTCGTAAAAGTGTTACAATGTTACAATGTTGCAGTTTGCCAGATCAGGCATAAGGCCTATAGGACAGGAAGGAGTCCAATGTACTGTATTTGAGGTAACACTTTAATATGTGATTATTCTTGTCAATCAATAGCCATTGTTTTGCCTCACTTAAAGGGGCAATCTGCAGTTCAAACAACAATAAAGCCTACACTACGCCACTGTTTTTGTAAAAAGCTGTGAGATGGTCCCTTTATTGTGAATCGTTTTACTGCTATACGTACAGTATAACATTGAGTATTCATTACCTACACTGTATGTACAATAATTATTGTAGAAATATCACTATAAAATAAAGTGTCACCATCTTTGACAGTTTTATGACTTTGGCAGTGGCTCAAGAAAGTAATGAGTGGGAACCATGAAATCCTGAGTATATTACGCAGGCCAGCAGAAGGTTTGCTATCTTCTATATACAGTGCTGGCCAAGTGTAGCTCATCCGAGAAGCCTGACTTCAGTGGTACATAGGTTGTAATAGGGAACACATATATTGATGCTGTATGTACAGTTGAAGTTGGAACTTACATACACTTAAGTTTGGAGCCATGAAAACTCGTTTTTCAACCACTCCACAAATTTCTTGTTAACAAACTACAGTTTTGGCAAGTCGGTTAGGACATCTACTTTGTGCATGACACAAGTCATTTTTCCAACAATTGTTTACAGACATATTATTTCACATATAATTCATTGTATCACAATTCCAGTGGGTCAGAAGTTTACATACACAAAGTTGACTGTGCCTTTAAACAGCTTGGAAAATTCCAGAAAATGATGTCATGGCTTTAGAAGCTTCTGATAGGCTAATTGACATCATTTGAGTCAATTGGAGGTGTACTTGTGGATGTATTTCAAGGCCTACCTTCAAACTCAGTGCCTCTTGGGTTGATATCATGGAAAAATCCAAAGAAATCAGCCAAGACCTCAGAAAAAAAATTGTAGACCTTCACAAGTCTGGTTCATCCTTGGGAGCAATTTACAAACGCCTGAAGGTACCACGTTCCTCTGTACAAACAATAGTACGCAAGTATAAACACCATGGGACCACGCAGCCGTCATACTGCTCAGGAAGGAAATGCGTTCTGTCTCCTAGAGATGAATGTACTTTGGTGCAAAAAGTGCATATCAATCACAGAACAACAGAAAATGACCTTGTGAAGATGCTGGAGGAAACGGGTACAAAAGTATCTATATCCACAGTGAAATGAGTCCTATATCGACAACCTGAAAGGCTGCTCAGCAAGGAAGAAGCCACTGCTCCAAAACTGCCATAAAAAAGCCAGACTACAGTTTGCACCTGCACATGGGGACAAAGACAGTACTTTTTGGAGAAATGTCCTCTGGTCTGATGAAAAAAAAAATAGAACAGTTTGGCCAAAATCACCATCGTTATGTTTGGAGGAAAAAGGGGGAGGCTTGCAAGCCGAGGAACACCATCCCTACCGTGAAGCACGAGGATGGCAACATGTTGTGGGGGTGCTTTTCTGAAGGAGGGACTGGTGCACTTCACAAAATAGATGGCATCATGAGGACAGACAATTATGTGGATATATTGAAGTGACATCTCAAGACATCAGTCAGGAAGTTAAAGCTTGGTCACAAATGGGTCTTCCAAATGGACAATGACCCCAAGCCTACTTCCAAAGTTGTGGCAAAATGGCTTAAGGACAACAAAGTCAAGGTATTGGAGTGGCCATCTCAAAGCCCTGACCTCAATCTTATAGACAATTTGTGGGCAGAAGGAGGCCTACAAACCTGACTCAGCTACACCAGCTCTGTCAGGAGGAATGGGCCAAATTTCACCCAACTTATTGTGGGAAGCTTGTGGAAGGCTCCACGAAACGTTTGACCCAAGTTAAACAATTTAAAGGCAATGCTACCAAATATGTATGTATACATCTGACCCACTGGGAATGTGATGAAAGAAATAAAAGCTGAAATAAATAATTCTCTCTACTATTATTCTGACATTTCACATTCTTAAAATAAAGTGGTGATCCTAACTGACCTAAGAATTTTTACTCGATTAAATGTCAGAAATTGTGAAAAACTGAGTTTAAATGTATTTGGCTGTATGTAAACTTCCGACTTCAAATGTATGTACTTGCTGTCTATGCTTGTGAATATGTTTGGGGAGTTTGGTTTGTTAGTGGCCAATGAGGGTTTAGGGTCAAGGAAGGCAGTATCTTGTCAGGACCATGTCTATTTGCTGACGCCCTGACCGGCTGAGTGGCCTTATAGGTGTTGTAGTAGGAGCTACTCCCTGGCCAGACCAGACTACCGTTTATTCCATTCACATCCTTCTGCCACATCAAGCGTGAACTTCAGATAAACCCCCCTGCTTCTTCATTTTCCCTGATTCTCTCTCAAGCAGTTAATTCAACAACAAAAAATTCTGCATATCCTTTATTTCATGTAAAAAACAGACCAGAGTAATAAGTACTAATTTATGTCAAATCTCAGGCAGCCCCTTGTCCCTCTGAAGCCAGCCTGACCTCATCGGGTCACCCACTGTGCTCTGCGTGCAATTAAAGCCCCCTGCCACATCAGAGCAGATTACATCAGTGACTGCTGCTGCGCGTGCCTACTGCCTAATGGGCCCTGCTAGTGCTGCATCTGTTCTATCTACCTTTCTGTTCCATAGCCCCTATTCAGATCCTCTCAGGTTGCTTGGCAGATGTCTGAATGTCGTGGCAGGTCTGGCCCAGTGTAGTGCTGAGGTTAGAGATTCCAGAGTTCTTGGCTCATGAGTTGGGTTGGGCCAGGCCGTGTGGAGTATAAAAAGCCTTGGCGATGGACAACAAAAGCAGCAGAGGTCCCATAGGTGAAGACTGATCACCCCCAGAGAACCCATACAAAGGCAAACCCGAGCAGCCGCCAACATGAGTCGCAGCCCTGAGAGGATTTCATCCTACCGACGCCACTTTGAGGACATCAGCAGCTCATCCTCCTACCAGGTTAGGGTGTCCAGCCCATCCCCAACCCTGAGAGTTAACCGCCACCAGTCAGCCAACTACTCGCCCAGTGCCGGAGCCAGCAGAATGCAGGCCCAGACCATGGGCAGAA
Organism: Oncorhynchus keta; assembly: GCF_023373465.1. NCBI lineage: Eukaryota > Metazoa > Chordata > Actinopteri > Salmoniformes > Salmonidae > Oncorhynchus > Oncorhynchus keta. The sequence goes on from NC_068451.1 coordinate 2,038,930, forward strand.
GGACCGTCTCCACCTCACGTAACGCCCGCATGGCTGGGTAAGACGCTCACTCCACCCTGTACACCTAGTACACTAACAGCCTTTTCACACAACTAAGCCAAGCTGAGCTGTACTGAGCTGGAATGGTTCTGCCTCCACCATAGTTGCAAGGGCTATAGCAAAGATCTTTATAACTAACCCAAGATATACCACAGCCTGCTGTTTCCAATGGGAGCAAATTAATTATAGTGGACAGAACAAGCATGAGCTAGCAAGATTATACTGGTGCATTTGAGCATTTATTTCAGTTGGGGAATGCCTACTCTCTGAAGTCCCTATGTGTAATAACTCAATTGGCCCTTGCACTCCTTCGAAACAATGCCATTTTTTAGAAACTTTGGCAAAAGATAAAGTCTACCAAACGTGGTCCACTCTGTTTGTTACAGATTCTAGTTTTGGAAACAGAAAACTGTATTAAGATCAAACGTTTCATAGAGGAGAAAATGTGCAGAATGTCTGCCCAAAGTTAGAGTGTTGGGCCAGTAACAGAAAGGTTGCTGGATCGAATCCCCGAGCTGACAAGGTAAAAATCTGTCGTTCTGCCCCTGAGCAAGGCAGTTAACCCACTGTTCCCTGGGCGCCAAAGGCGTAGATGTCGATTAAGGCAGCCCCCCCCCCCCGCACCTCTCTGATTCAATGAGGTTGGGTTAAATGCGGACAACTGACTAGGTATCCCCCTTTCCCTTTCATCACCATATTTGGTAGTGAGTGGAAACGCTAACTGGATGCTACACATTTATACATCCAGTGAAATATCCGGTTCATTGTTCCATCTGTGGCTATACTCAAATGTTCAAGCCCAGTACGGCACAGTATGGTTCGGTTTGGCATAGTAGTGGGTAATGGAGGTTATATAGATACAGTTGATAAAACATAGGTAACATCTTAAATAGATAATGTGAGATTACACACTGCTGATACACCACAAGTATTCTATTTGTGAATTTACAGAAAACTACTCGTGTTACATTACCATCAAAATACATGCAATTATTACAGTACAAGATAAATTATATGTTGCTGTCAACAGTGTATGTGCCTCCCCTGCCCTTACTGCTCTTCTGAGGCTATAGATAGTGGAACCACAGACAATGTATAATCCACCACCTCCGCCTCTCTTTCACAAACCACAGTTTTAATTGTTTCTTATTGTGCAGCTTTAGCCTATTTCTAAAGGTATATTTGATGCAATTCGAAGGCATCAATTGATTAAAACTAATAGAGAAACTATTAGTTGTCAAAAAAGTAAGGCCTATGTCAATTTTCTACATAAAGCTTAGCCTACAGGCCTGGCATCTAAATAATTTACAACTCTTTATATTATTGTGAATTGTAGGTTTTAGGTATCAATAAATACACAAGTAGGTAGGTCTAAACATTGTAAGAGACTAAATTCAATACATTTCAAAAACCGCAAAATAGCAAATAGCTCATATCCATGAGAACAAAATTAATTTGATTAAAATGTATTATTTTAATTTGTAACAGCTGTGGGCCATAACAACGGGATTTATGGGTGCTGAAAAGTCAGAATTAAAAAAATATATATATATAAATGATGCTTTGTATAAAAAATGTTTTTTTAAAAGAGTGTCATATAATTAAGGACAGTATTTTGAAGGATTCAACAGATGGAATTTTAAGAGTTGCTGCCCTCTCCCTTTCTCTGTGATTGTCATTCTAATGGAATCAATAAAGAACAAAACCCTGTCCTCAAACATTTACATCAAAAGGTGCAAAGTCATAGGCAAAGGCACAAAACATCCACATCAAATAAAATATTTTTCTTGATCAAATAACAATGGAAAACAACCACTTTTTGAGAAGTATTAAATGACCATCCTTACAAACCAGTTAATGTCAATGTCCATTATTGTATTGGCTGGTCATCTTGGTGTGTACCTGTAGACTTTCCATCACCATGAAGGAAAACAATGCACAATACAGTAATTGAGTACACTGAGACATCAAGTGGTTTGTGATGATGTGGCTCATTTGGTACAGCATGTTCTTGCAATGCTAGGGTTGTGGTTTTGATTTGCACGGGGGACCAGTACAAAAAAGTAGGAATAGGTATGCACTAGGTATGCACTCACTACAGTAAGTTTCTCTGGATAAGCGTGACTAGTACAATTAATGAATGGACCATTTCAATGTTCACGTAGAAATAGGTTGCATTTGCAAAGTATTTCAAGAAACTGCAAACCATACTTTATATCAAGCAAGTATTAGGCTATCAGATTGTCAGATAATTATCAGACTCAAGTTAGAAATGCTATTAAACACTCAAATACAAATACATTTAGTATTTTTTTAATCACAGAAGTACTGGCCTTTACTAGTCCTGTATTAGCGGACGGATATAGACTTCTTCAGCGCAGCCAAAACATTTTTTTTTTTGCATCTGACATCAGAGTAGGAACAAATGTGGCACCTGGAAATTAATAAAATATTATTTGACAGGCCATCGATCAACCATGTGGCTGTGATATGACGTGCAAGTGACAATAACCTTTAAAACGTTGAATGTTTACGTTATGCCTTAGATGTTCACAGAATAACAAAGTGACGTCAGTTATCTCCAGGTCAAGCGGTGAGTGTTGAACTGTCTGTCATTTTAGCGGGAATGTGGGAACCATGGCATGTGTGGGCTATGGCAACGGGGCCCCGGTGGACCTGGACGCATCTGCTGCCGAGAACAAAGAATTCCTCAGCACGCGCAGTGGTGAGCGGCAGGAGATGGTCGTATTGAACGACAGACTTGCTGTTTACATTGAGAAGGTAAGCACTCACCAGGCGCGCACAGACTACTTCACGCAGCATATGGGGATGAACTTGTTGTTTAGTGCCTTTTCTAATTAGAGAGAGCCCACTTTCTAGTAAGCTACATCCTACACATATCTGTTCTTCAACATGCACGTGCAATTGTGTGTAGATTCTGGCCGGATACATTGCCTCAGTGCCACTGCCAATATTCTTTAACATCTGTGCGAGATTCTGCCGCCCTTAACGTAGGGGAACAATGTTTATTTGATGGAATTTGTCTGATTAGACTACGCTTGCTTGAGTGTGCCATACAGGCCTGCAGTGGAGAAACGCGCCTTCTGGCTGTGGAGACGGAGGCGCTCATTATTCCCACTTATTTGGGCAGCGAGCATATTCAAGTAGGGGGGCCCTGGCGAACTTGATGATAATTCATACCCTGCCATTGTCATTTTCTTAAAAAGGTTCGGTCCCTGGAGCAGCAGAACAAGCTGTTGGAGATGGAGATTGACGGCATCCAGAACCGGTTCGTGAAGCCGTCGGGCCTGCGCAAACTCTATGAGGATCAGCTGAGAGATCTGAAGAGGATTGCAGATCAGATGAGAAGGCAGCGGGTGAGACGGAATGGCTTAATCCACACGTCGTCACTATCCCTGTTTTTCTTGTTTACCTTGCAGAAAACAGAAATCACACACACACACACACACACACACACACACACACACACACACACACACACACACACACACACACACACACACACACACACACACACACACACACACACACACACACACACACACACACACACACACACACAGGAGGAGAGGGAGAAAGAATGGAAGAGAGTGACAATTAGAATGTGTCCAATATGGTGACACGGCTGACACAGCCTATCATTTATTATCGGCTTGTTACCTTTATACCCCAATAAAGGTTCATCTGTGTTTTGGTTTACAGGACCAAGCTTTAGCCGGTAAAGAGGCCATGGCAGGTCAACTGGAGATAACCAAAGTCAAATACGAGGAGGCAGTTGAGCTGAGAAGGCGGGTCGAGATGGAGATAGAAGCATTCCGTCCGGTGAGAGGTTGTTTAATCACTGTATAATCTTAGCCAAAATTGCCTAATACACATTAAAGTGCCATTGACGCCATTGTGTGCCGCTATGTGGTATTCAGGATGTGGACAGAGCCACCTCTCAGCGCATCGCCCTGGAGAAACAGCTCGAGCAGTTGGAGGTGGAGATTGAATTCCTTCAGAGGGTGCACAAAGAGGTAGGTCCCGTATAGCGTGCACTGATTGATTTGGACCGACCTGTACCGACTCTAGCTAATGGACGAAATGCTAAACAGTAAATCAAGGATAGTTGTAATCAGTGTTTTAAAAAATGTGGGTTAAATTCACTCTTAGGAGTTATCTTAACCCTCAAGAGAGTGATATTCTTCCTGTGTTGATAACTGGAGTTCATTGGGATGGAGTACTTTTAACTCCATTAAGAGTAACCAGAGACAGGCAGTTAAATCTATGGAGTTATCCACATATGTGGGAGGGGCCGCTGTCATATTTCCCAGCATGCTCTGTTGCAGGTAGATTTGTTTATATTGTTTCAATATGTGTTTTTCAATATGTGGAATTCAATTTAAGCAACTATGAGAGTTGGATATTTACTCCAATTAGTGTCGTTTTAACTCCAAAAATATCAACACAACACTGGTGGTGGGACCATATAAACCCCAAAATAGTATTACACTGGACTTAATTTAACCTTTTTTTCTTTCTCAGGAAATTGAAGAGCTACTGAAAATGATATATGCTGCCCATTCCTCAGCCCAGAGCGCTTATGACCTCCCCGACCTCTCAGGCGCTCTCAAACAAATCCAAGCTCAGTATGACGAAATTGCGGCAAAAAATCTACAGGTAGGCCTAGGCCTATTTATAATTAACTGGACGGTATACATACAGCAGTCATTCATTTCAAGGCGTGACCCCCAGAATATGTGTTTCATGGCCCCTAAATGTTCTAGGAAATGGATTCCTGGTATAAAAGTAAATTTGAAGACCTGAACAACAAGACGACAAAACATGTGGATATGGTTCGAAGTGTCAGGGAAGAAGTTTCTGGCGCCAAGAAGGATGTAAGTTAGGCTATTTGATTAAGATGTTCCTACATGGTTGTAAAATGTGACACATGAACTATTATTACTGAGGCTAAATCTAAATAAGAGTTGTAGCCTATGGCAATGGACATTTTTCCTCAATCAAAATGTGAATGAATAATGCATTTTTTATTGTATTTTTCCTAACCTTTTGAAGATCCTAAACAAAGAGCGTGGCCTGGAAGCTCTGAAGACCAAGAATGAGGCTCTGGAGGCACAAGTTCGTGAAGCACAGGAAAAGTACAAGAAAGAGCTGGAGGATCTTCAGGTGAGCATGTTCGATCAGTCCGGTTTACTACAGAACTCAACCATTAAATATATCTGAATTGATTGTACACAGTTCAAATCCAAGTAGGCTGCATATGTATGGTTGGTGTTGAACCTTTCATCTGTAGCCTACTAAGGTGCAAACTCAAGCTGGCTCTTTTGACGTCACAGGCAAGAATTGAGGCCCTGAAGGAGGAGCTGAAATCCACCAAGTCGAAAATCGCTCTGCACCTGCGTGAATACCAGGACCTTCTGAACATGAAGATGGCTCTGGAGATTGAGATCACAACTTACAGGTGAGGTACCACTCAGGTGGTGCCAGGTTTAGTGCAATGGATTTAGAAAGGATCATATAGAGCATGTAAATAACCTTTAGAAGAGTGAATTTGTGGTAATGTCATATTCTTGATTCTGATCCATTGATACGGCTTTTCTCTGTTTTCATAGGAAGCTGATTGAGGGTGAGGACTTGCGACTCACAACCATGGTTGGGACCATGTCCATAATGAGTAGCAGCTCAGGCTCCATGAGCACTGGGATGAGTGTGGGCATGGCTAGAGGCATTGGACCTGGAGGCAGTGATGGAGGAATGGGTGGAGCTGGAGGCTTAGGTGGAGGGATGGGTGCAGGAGGCATGGGTGCAGGAAGCCATGGCCCTGGAGGCAGGGTTGGAGCTGGAATCATGGGTGGTGGAGGAATGGGAGCTGGAGGAATTGGAGCCAAAGGCGTGGGTGCTGGAGGCGTGGGTGCTAGAGGCCTAGGAGCTGGAAGCACAGGTGCTGGAGGAATGGGTGGAGGCATGGATGGTGGAGGAATTGGTGCTATAGGCAATGGTGCTAAAGGCATGGGTGCTGGAGCCATGGGTCCTGGAGGCAATGGAGGAGGCATGGGAAATGGTGCAGGTGAATATGGGTACGGCGCCTCCATGGAGTACTCCCACGAGGACCAGGCAGTGGAGATGACGGAGAGGAGGACGGTGCTCATCAGGTAAAAGTAACCTGCACTTAAATAATAATGAGAGTAATGTAGGCTTATCATTGACCATTGTTAGGACAGAACATTGTTAGGTCAGAATGTTTAACACAATTTAACACAGTAGAAAACCTTTTCTTCACATTGTGTCTTTGTAAAGAAACTTATTCAACCAGTTCATTTTTTACTTCCCTTAGAACAGTTAAATCAGAGGATGAGACACTGGAAAGCGACACAACGGAGCAAACCTACATAATCTCTGGCGCTGCCGATGACTCGGACGAGGAATAGGCGTGAATGACCATGTAACCTTCTCTCACCCCTTAACCCCTCACGCCCCTGGAGCTTTGCACTGACGGCTCTTGTCTGGTCTCTGACCTTTGACCAAGACATGAGACCATGAATGACCCTGCAACCTAGTCAAGTAGTACCCTTTTGGCTCTTGTGATGTGCCTTTGAACCACATATTCAGAACCTCTGTGTGCATTACACAGCTACTCAACAAGCAGCGAATAAAGCTCTCAGCAATCAATTCCTGTTGTGTCTGCTGTTTCATTCATTACATGATGTCTAGTTTGGTTTAGTTATTAGGCTACATAATGCTTTTGTGCACGATGAATCATAGGAAATGTTATCCTGAAACACATTTCCATATAAGCTTTTGTGACATCCCCCTAAGGCACAATGAAAACCACAATCAATATGGTACCGTGGAGAGGTTAAATTACACACATTCCATGTTACACAAATTCACACTCGTTCTCCCACTCACATTGAATATATGAGGTGGTCGTTGCGCTGCACACTAGGCCTACAGGTTGTATGAGCGTGTGGAGCGGTAGGGTGCAATAGAGCAAAAAGAGAGTGAAGGAGAGGTAACGTGAGGAATGAGTAAAGAAAGAGAGTCACCTGAGGGGTCCTTCACCCTTGACATCCTCTCGAGGGGCCATCATACAGCTTCGGTCTTGCAGCGAAGCGAAGGCACACAGGCGTCCCCATGTCCCCATTCCATCCATATCCACACCTTTTCTATCTACCACTGATCGGGAGCGATTGGGTCTCGTCAGCACATGCCAAACACAGTCTGTGTCCCATGATGGAGAGGACCAACAGCACAGTGGACACGAGGCAGATCGGAGCATCTAAAGGTCACGCAACACCAATCCACGCAAATACAGCACAACTGAGATTAGAATACCGGTTGTACTATATCAGAATAGTATCATGATTCTAGTCATATATGCGAATGCACCTGCGCTCTTGTGTTATTGAATTGAATTGTAGCGTCAGTGGATCTGGGAGACCTCACTCACCTAGTTGTGTTCAAGATAAACTGAGACTCTGGCTGGTTGGCTACAGGCAGGGAGTGTTTTGACATTGCCATTCCTCAAAACCTATAAAATATAAATGTGGGAGTGAAGGAAAATAAACACTTGCTGCTGTTTGTGGATAATAAGGAGTATTTTGCCATGAATTTAGGTCAATTTGTATTTAATACAAAAGAGAAATCTAATTCAAATGTTGAAGATTTTTGAGAAGTTGAAAAGGTTTTCAGGCCTATGGGTATAGAAGAAAATCTATAATATATGGTGTTTACCTCTCAATGCATCTCTCTCATTCTGTTTCTCTAAAGAAAAATATACATTAAAATATACCAATTATCTGAAGAGAAAGGCCTGTGGTAGCTGAGTTCGATACTCAGCTTTGTTCTCTCGATGTGATTTTATTTTACACTCAACTTTGTTCTCTCGATGTGTATTTTATTACGTCGTTTGTGACTGTAGTGACTTGTGATCATGAACGAAAATATGTAGCATTTTTGGATCATTTAGGGGAGGGTCTAATTGTATTTATATTGTTGTAAATACAATTTCAGAGTTGGGGGTATGTTACTTAATATGTAGCCAAGCGCAAAGAAAAACCTGCTGGGTCTACAGTAAGATGCAAATGCATTTGTAAAATACGAATGTAGGATATGTGTAGGCTATGGGTTCTAATCCATCTCAAATCATTTTAATGCAGCAATTATCAGGATGATGCAGGATCATGCACGAGATAATGTAGGCATATATCGAATTAATCAATAGCCGCCTATGTCCCTGGGTCATCATTTCCACAAGCTCATCCCATCGAAACACAGGCGCAATTAATATCCAGTATACAGGACTCTCACTCTCTTGTTGTTTCTATGTTGAAGCGAACAGAAGATTATTTGAACCCAGAACTGTCAATCCCGCGCTCTAATGAGGAAGAGCCAGACAGACGTTCTCTCGATTTTGATTGGCCTTGATTCATGTCATCAGATTCTATTTTGTTCGCTACTTCATGTGCATCCAACCTAAAGGAGACTCGGATCTTGTAGGACGACTTGCGAAATAGAAAAACAGCGAACAATAGCCTTCATCAAAATGACGGGATGCAGTGTATTATCAATATAATTAAGACATAAGAAGGAGCCAGAGGCCTGCGAGTGACCTCTGCGTCGAGATGCGTTGATGTGGCGCAGGCACAAACCGGAGCGAGCCATGGTTCTGTCAAGCACATTCCATCGTCTGCTCAAAATCAAACATATTAAACAGGCAGAATATATATTGAACAAAAATATAAACTCAACGTGTATAGTGTTGGTCCCATGTTTTATGAGCTGAAATAAAATATGTTCCATATGCACAAAAAGCTTATTTCTCAAAAATGTTGTGCACAAATATGTGTACATCCCTGTTAGTGAGCATTTCTCGTTTGCCAAGATAATCCATCCACCTGATAGGTGTGGCATATTAAGAAGCTGATCATTACACAGGTCCACCTTGTGCTTGGGACAATAAAAGGCCACTCTAAAATGTGCACGATGCCACAGATGCCTCAACATTTGAGGGAGTGTGCTTGGCATGCTGACTGTAGGAATGTCCACCAGAGTTTTTGCCAGAGAATTGAATGTTCATTTCTCTACCATAAGCCAACGTCGTTTTAGAGAATTTGGCAGTACATACAACCCGCCTCACAACCACAGATCACGTGTATAAAATAATAATTTGTTCTCAACTGACTTGCCTAGTTAAATAAAGGTAAAATTAGAATAAAAAAATAAATATGGCGACGTGTGGGAGAGCGTTTGATGATGTCAAAGGCGGTGGGAATATGGTATGGGCAGGCATAAACTACTGACAATGAACACAATTGCATTGTGTCGATGGCAATTTGAATGCACAGAGATACCCTGACGAGATCCTGACGCCCAATGTCGTGCCATTCATCCATCTCCATCACCTCATATGTTTCACCATGATAATGCACGGCCGCATGGTGCAAGGATCTGAACACAATTCCTCGAAGCTGAAAATGTCCCAGTTCTTCCATGGCCTGCATACCCACCAGGCAGGTCACCCATTGAGCACGTTTGAGATGCTCTGGATTGACGTTTAAGACAACCTGTTCCAGTGCCCGCCAATATGCAGCAACTTCGCACAGCTATTGAAGAGGAATTTGACAACATTCCACAGGCAATAATCAACAATCTGATCAACTCTATGCGAAGGAGCTGTGCAGCACTGCATGAGGCAAATGGTGGGCACACCAGATACTGACTGGTTTTCTGATCCATGCCCCTACATTTCTTAAGGTTTCTGTGACCATACAGATGTATATCTGTATTCCCATTCATGTGAAATACCTAGATTAAGGACTAATGAATTTATTTAAATGGACTGATTTCCTTTATATGAACTGTAACTCAGTAAAATATTTTACATTGTTGCATGTTGCTTTCATAGCTTTGTTCAGTATAAATATCATAAAATAAATATTAGTCCACTAACAACCAGTTAGTTATTGTGTAGAACGGCAATGAAAACGTAGACTAAATCTAGTCAATTGAAGTAGCTTATACTTATGCAAAGTTCCTGCACTAATTTTGTTAAAAGGCCTATAAATCATGCTATTGGAATAAAGTCCCCCGAATTTGACCGGCTTTGAGCATGTCTGAAAAATAGACTAATAAAAGCAAAAGCACTTTGACATTTATCGAATTTCTCTGAAGTAGACAAAATACTTGAGTATCCTAAAAATAGGCCTTGTTACATCCCTTATATTGATTGACACGTGCATGTTCAATTGAAATATATAATATTCCATGTAGGCCTAATGCATTTAATAGGGAAAAGGTCAGCTATATTGACGTTTATCAGTTGTTACTTGTAGTTGTTACTCGAGCAAGGAAGATCGTCCTCATTGTGAAGGAAAAATAAAGATCCCACTTATATTTGTGTAAATACTCATAATTCTCCCCAAATGATGCCTTAACAATTGACTTCATGGATTTTTCTATTGATTAAATAATTTAGGCTATAAGCTTGACACACAACATTAAAACGGTTGTTAATAGTCCTGTACGATAAATTAAGAAATGAATGTCAGTCAAATCAATCAAATGTAGGCCTATGCAAACTAAACTAACAATTAGACCTATGAGAATATAATAATAACATATAATATCTGTAGGCTACTGAAATGCACGTTCCTTGTTGATTAACAATTCCAAGAATATATGATATTATTTTCACTTCCTCTATACCTTCATTGAGATCCTTTAGTATTTCCGCAATAAGAAAATCTTGAAAATATATACATGGAAACATTTTATTTTCCTAATATCATTTGTGGTGATCTTTTTTTAAATGAGCAGACAGTAGCAAGTGAGTGCAACTTTTTTTGATGAATGTGTTTTAGTCCTACCTTTGATAAGCAGCCAATGACTAATTAAAATGATTTACATATAGTGCGTATGAGAAGCCAGAAGGCTAAAACACACATACACATCATGCATCCAGCGAAAAACGTGCATACGCGACGCGACATAGGCTATTCCACACAAAACATTTAAAAAATGCCATAATATTTCATAATTATTGCCTAAACATAAAGCTCGGAGTGCGCTGGAAGGACAAGCGTTTGACTTCTTTGAAACCTGCGAATTTCTGTCACTTTTTGATTGTTTTAAGTGCCTTAATCCCAATTAGGGGTGGCTGACACGCCGCGCTATTCATCTCGAACGCTCCCTGAATACATTTGCCTAGGAATGAACTTCACAAATAGAGCTCGCGCTTAAATGCGCTCAACAGCAGAGAAAATCGAATAGAGTGACAGTTTCATTCTGAGGCGGTCGAGTGAGAAAAGGTATGAATTTATAAGGTACACCGAAACAAATGTTCAATTCAAACAACTTTACACCCCATTATCCGGGTCTCCTCAACCGAGACAAGTGAGTTAAAGTCAGGGAAATGTGGTTCAAAACCCGGCGAAAACTTATTTGAGGATTTTCAATGCTGAAATGGACCAGCCCTCCTCTAAAAAGGGAGCGTTTTAAAATTAGAGCACGCATGAACAGCGTCGAATCAGTTGCCACTTATTTCGCCACTCTTTAATGCGATGTTGAATATTAGTCTGGGTTCAAATCCGAGTCCGTATGTCCCGCATCACCTATCTGCAAAGCAACTGGTCCACCCTTTGTGCAGCATACATTTTCCACGTTTTAGATGGAAAAGCACATTTAAATAAAGCCTGTGGAATTTCCTAAAAGTGAAAAACATCATCATGGTAATATTGTCATTAAAATGGATAGGCTATGTCTGAAGTGTGAAATTATTAAAGGAAAATACGTTGCTCTCATTCTTTAAAGCATGCTCTTTATGAAAATGCACTTGTTCCCCCAGTGGACCTGGCTATAGTCCATGCCAGTGGTGTCCTGCCCATAGGTGCCACAGGGGCACGTGCCCCCTCAGATTTGTCCTGTTTAAACAATACAAATAAATTACCAGTCAAAAGTCTGGACACAACTACTCATTCAAGGGTTTTTCTTTATTTTTACTATTTCTACTACATTGCAAATTAATAGTAAAGATATCAAAACTATAAAATAACACATATGGAATCATGTAGTAACCAAAGAGGTGTTAAACAAATCAAAATATATTTTAGATTATTCAAAGTAGCCACCCTTTGCCTTGATGATAGCTTTGCACACTCTTGGCATTCTCTTAACCAGCTTCGCCTGGAATGCTTTTCCAACAGTCGTGAAGGAGTTCCCACATATGCTGAGCACTTGTTGGATGCTTTTCCTTCACTCTGCGGTCCAACTCATCCCAAATCATCTGAAGTTGGTTGAGGTCAGGTGATTGTGGAGGAAAAGTACCAGAATGACATGATATTTCACAAAATGTCATTATGTCAGTTAGCCGAACATGGGGCCAATAATGTGACACTGATGATGGTATGAAGTATGAAACTTCGTCTTTGCACTTCATCACACTGAACATGCTAAAGTAAAAGCAATAAGCATCAAAGAGACAATCTAAATGAAGGTTAAGTAAGAAAATATAATAATCATTGTGCATAAGATGCAATGCTACCCCCTCTACCCAACACATGATTATACATGGGAAAAATTTACCTACCAGGCTAAGTATAAATGGAACAATGATTTGGTTATTTGAAAAGGCCTGAACTAAGTTTATGGTCTACTTATTTTTCCAGGGAGTCAGGTGGGACTGAAATGGTATTGTAACCGGTCCAGAAGAATGTGTGTTGAACCCTTGGCACTCTCGGGTAGTTAAGGAGCATGAATTGAGTTCCCTGGTGGGGCATTGGTCCCCGTAACTGCGCTGTTTTACACACTGGTTGTCCCTCTACATTCATGGCTCATTAAGGGCCAACCTGTTAAATCAAAACCCCACATTACCATGGGATTGTAAAATTGAAGTGCTGGCACTCTAATCTGAAGTTCCCGGGCAAAGCGAAATAGGCCAACTCCTATAAAAACGTCTTCCTCCGCTCAAGTTCCAATTATTCAGTGGTCGTTATTTGAAATCATTAAAGAGATGCGAAATTCGTTAAGAGAGTAAGGTTTTGTGGAATATTGTGATTGACTCCGCAATACTGTTCTCGAATAAAGCTGAGACCATGTAATTAATGTGTCGTTTAAAAAGAGGAGGACAATGCCGGCTGTCAAGGTATTTCATTTCATTTCATTTTCCATCTCATTTGTTTCGAACACTGCTTTCACTTCTGACACCTCGCCTTTGACTGTTCACTCTGCTTCAGTGCGCGCATTGGAATGGGATTCACCCTTACTTTTCGAGAGTTAGCAAACAGAAAGGAAATGTCTCCCGTTCCCCCTCTGAGAATAATTAATTTCACTTTGAGAACTTCGACGTTGAGCCACAGGATGCGAGTGAGAATCGGCCCGACTGGTGTGAGAGATTTGGAGGCCGGACCCGTTATTCCCGGGTGGATGGGAACCAGTCACAAATGGCAACATTAATAAATAACCCTCCGCACAGCCGGACTTTGCATACGCCTATTGATGAAATTGTTCGCGTGTCGTTCACGCTCGTTGACTCGTGAAGCTGGGAGAAGAGAAGCCTTACAGAATGGAGCAGTGGGATACCGTTACGTGGCTAGAGAGAGACCCCATCTCCACCCCCCTCGATTATGGCGCAGTGTCATCCCAGAGTCGCCAGGGCAGAGGTTAGCAGGACATGTTCATGGCCTGAATTTATCGCCCACAGGTTATTGTTCTCACTATCTTGCCCTCTGTTGAGACTTCCACGACAGATGATCAAGGGATCAATCGCAGTTTTAAAACCTGCGGTGAAAAAGCGACTGGAGGTTTATTTAACTTTTTTTGAGATTACATAACTTGACTTTGTGATATTAAGTAGGCCCTAACAATAATAGGCCTATAAATGTCGTCTATGGAATTTAGACTGTACAAAATACTGAGTAGGCCTATACTCAGCCTCGTGTACTAGTATTTCATAATATAGGCATGCCTATTGTAGTGAAGTTTTCCCACGTAAAACAATGAAAGTTCATTCAGAGGATTTGAGCATCCAATAGCCAGTAAATCTACTACAAATAGTAGCCTAAGAAAAACACAGCATAAATAAATGGTTTATTGTCTAAATGTATTGATTCGTATTTGAATGTATCAATACAAAGAAAATTAAATGGAAGTTTATAACAAACATATACATTATGATATAATAATGTAAAATATAAAATATGCTCTTAAAATATCAGGGCTCACTTGAAAAAGAGATTACCAGTCTCAACGTAATTTCCCTGCTAAAATAAAGGATGAATAAAAAAAAACTTTAAAAAACATCTTAAAATAAGATTTATTTGAAATAAATAATTGGATGAAATTTAAATGATCAAACTCAAAAATGTTGCCGCTTAAAGTTACAGTTATGAAGGTCTGTGTTGTGCCATGTCACATCTAAATTAAAACGTCTGGAGTGAATTCGTGACAAGAAAACCCACAAGTGTGAAATGATAAGATGGTGGTTATTTTGAAAGCTGTTGCTATTTTTCTGGTGGTTCTGGTACCTGCCCGATCTCAACCCGGCACACGCCGGGAGTCAATAGAAGTTAACAAGTCTTCCAAGCATTCCTGCTCCTTTTGTTAAACAATGCAGCCAAACGGAGATAATAAAGTGCTTTGAAGTATATAAACCCAAAATAACGCAGCCAAGTAGATTTAAAGTAGTGACTGATTTCCAAAAACGGGTTTGTAAAGGAACAATAAAAAGGGGAGAATTTATGGAGAAATTATACAGTGGATTTGTCAGTTAAAATATCGGAGCTGTCTGGGGTACAAAGCCACATGCTGAGGATTAATGGTAGCTCCAGACCTTTGATTCTGCACTCTTTTTTCTTTGCCCTTGACAAATTGGATTTTGGGGATGGGAAGGTCGCCTGGCCCATTGTCTGATGGCGGTTTTGCAGCAATTCATTATGTGCAAAAGGGTGAGGGAAAGTCTCCATGTGACCATCTCAGCCCGTTTTCTCCCCACAGCTGCCGAAAGAGGCAAACTCTCTCACACCGCGCGCATACTGCTCGTCCTTGCGCGTTAATGTGTCGAGGGGGTACCTTGCTGCTCCATTAGAAAAGCCGGATCACATACGCCACCGCATCACTTTGCGGGCGGAGATTGGCCTGTCCTCATCTCTCTGACTCCTTCTTGTCTCAATCAGTCACTGCGTGGTCTTCATGGTTCTCAAACCACTGAACGCAGAGCCAGCCATGCAAGCAACTCGGGCATCCACTATCAGTGTGTTTGCAGACTGCAGCATCCCGGCCGGCCTGCGGATAGGACCGGTGCAGGGTATCTTCAAACTAGGGAAATACGTTACTGATCGCAAAGAGGTGGTAACCAAGAAAAAGGTAAGCACAGTTTTATTATGGCAGGAAATAGGATTTATTCATAATGATTTCTATCTGCAAAAATTCATTTTTTTTTACAATTCTACTTTTTGTAGGATGATTTTTGCAGGCTTCAGAATTGAATTATAAACTAACGGGAGAAAAAATGTTATTCTCCTATTTTAATGACAAATCATTCCATTATCATCATTATCACCTTTAGGCCTATATTAATACTCATATTATTATTTATGTATAAGACTGATATGAATAATGGATGCATTTCGAAAACATTATTTTCTTTATATAGGACCTACATTTAATTATCAGGGCAGGTAAAGGAGACACAGTGATCTTTAAAAAAACAAAACATTTTTGAACCAGACCTGTCATAGTTCATTGGGCCTTCGGTTATTAATTGGTTCGTGCTGTCAGGTTGGAAATAATTGAGTAATATTAGTGGGACGACTTGTCACTCTGTGCCTTTACTTAACCGCCCTAATAGGGCGACCTGGGGTGTTATGTGAGATTTCATTTCCTCGCCCACTTTAAATTTCACAGGCTAGTAGGCAAGTTATTCAAATGACCAATTTAATTTTAATGCACTCCGGCCATGGAAAGATGCTACATCATAGAACACAGCCTCGAGTTATAAAATAACAAAAGAAAGACTAAAATATAGCCTATAGAAATATATTGAACATATAAAATAACATTATTGCAACATATCGTTATTAATACAATATGGAACTATCAGAAATGGCTGCTATTTCTGTTTTAATGTAATGTTTTTTCATTGATTTAACATAATTGTTTTATACAGGCTAATTGTTTATTGGTGAATTTATGGTCCTTAACAAACCAATAGATAAGTACCCTACATTATAACTGCATTTTAAGATAGGAAAAGGCCTACACCCTGCTGTCGTAGTTTGTGATTGATGCGGCTAAATGCATCGCCCTGGGCTTCATGTGATGCATCAGGTGCAATCTCCGTGTCAAATGTCACGCTTCATTCATTAATTTGCTTGAACAGTTTAGAAACCCTTTGACACTTCTCAAATTCGTTTCCCATATCAACTCAATTATGTGTCATTCTCCCTGGTAAATTATCACCGCTGGTTAACATCGCGGATAAAGACGCATTAAACGCATTGGCACACCTCAAGGTAAGCCTGTCATTTAGCCATTGGGCATAATTACAATCATATTTACAAACAATTAATTCAATATTTAATAAACCAATATTTCTAAAACGAAATCATTGAATATGTACATGTGCTAAGCCTATACGAAAAGAAGCACCAAGTTTGTTTAGTGCTCCAATTGCAGTCAAGCGTGACGTCGCAATGTCAAATATGCAACTCTGTTTATAATATAATAATAATATATGCCATTTAGCAGACGCTTTTATCCAAAGCGACTTACAGTCATGTGTGCATACATTCTACGTATGGGTGGTCCCGGGAATTGAACCCACTACCCTGGCGTTACAAGCGCCATGCTCTACCAACTGAGCTACAGAAGGATTTTTTATGATTTATTCATAAACTATTATAAGCTGCGGCTGCCTGACTTTTAGTGAGCTGTGATTTTATCGCATGTTAGACCTTATTAGCATAATTTCTAACGTTGAACCATCCATGTTGTGGATCTAGATTCGGCTGCTGAGGGGGGAAATCGTGGATGAATCAGGTTGCCATGTGCCAGATTGGATTGGGTGTATCCGGGCAGCCAGAAACAGTCAAGAACAGAACTTGGAGGCTGTCTCAGATCTACCTGGTGGGCAGGTCAGTACTGTGTTTAATTTAAAATGCATAAAGCTGAAGTCATTTGATTTAAAAAAAAAACTCAAGCTGAAACAGTTAGTTCCATTTATCTAACGTTGCCCTTTTACGTTAGATTTTCTATCGTGTGCTGACGGAGATCCCAGCAGGCGAGGAGCTGAGTGTGTGGTACTCCAACACTCTGGCCCAGTGGTACGACATCCCTACCACTGCCACTCCAACACACGACGAGAAAGGTAAGAAAACTGTAGAATGACCCTGTAATATAACCATACAAAACGATGAGAAAAGTAGCCAAAAATAGATAATGGATATTTGTTTGCAGGCTGGTTCAACACGCTTATGCACGATCGAAATCCACATATATCATTATGTGGTATTGTCCAAACAAAAGTTTGAATAGAAATGGATTAGGCTACAGTATAGGCCTGATGAGGCTGCTTACTGGCATTGACATTTTGTGAGTTCCATCATTGCACAGTTAAGTGACTGTCCAAACCTTGGCGTCCAGCTAGAAAAATCCATTTCTGTGGAAGGGTTGTAAAAGTCCTATATTTTCACGGTCGACAAACGTGCACCCCCAGAGCATTCATTTCGATTCCGGGGTCATTTGATGGTTTTATTTACA
This sequence comes from Oncorhynchus keta, assembly GCF_023373465.1. Classification (NCBI taxonomy): domain Eukaryota; kingdom Metazoa; phylum Chordata; class Actinopteri; order Salmoniformes; family Salmonidae; genus Oncorhynchus; species Oncorhynchus keta. Next base: position 2,056,744 of record NC_068451.1, read on the forward strand.
TTACAAGTTAAATGGTCTTGTTAACTGAATATGCTTTATAGGCTTGTCAAATTAAAGCCTAATCATATGATCACCAGCAAAATAATCCGGTTTTAATCCGAATACACCTAACGGATACCGCCTACTCAGGAAAATACAATAACTGTGTTTAGATTCAATTATAATGCCTAGACTATATTAGAGTAGCTGCTGCTTATTCAACAGCTAATTGGGATTCTAATAAAATACCAAATACCAATACCGATCTATTACTGCACTCTTAGAAAAAAAAAGGTTCTGGATAGAACGAAAAAGGGTTCTATGGTTGTTGCATTTATGGTACCCCTTAAGGGATTCTATATAGAACCTTTAGGGGTGCCAATAATGAACCCTATTTGGTTCTATCTATAATATGTTTGTGTGTCTAATTACTCTGTCTGAGAAAAATTAGGCATGAGAAATGGAGGGCCTGGCAATCATTTTCAAGATATAGCCGACCAAAATTATATTCGACTGTTAAACTAATTACAGTGACAGGCACACGGAATAAACCCGCAATTTAAAAACAGAGATAGGCGTGTTTTATTAACAACTTCAAAGCAGACGATAGTAATTCATGGGGGACAGAGGTTAACAAATGTCATCGCCTCATTAATATTCATGTTTTTCAAAAGAAAATTAATTCAAAAAAGGTACTTTACGGTAAATTAGCTGGCTACATAAGGTATTGTTATCTAATGAATGCTAACTTTTATGTGGGATGTATATTGCCCTGATTTGTGGCGAAGCACTTTCTTTCTGCTGCTCTCTGGCCAATACACGGTGCGCTCCTTGTCCTATTATTTGACGTTAACAGATGGGCCAGCCTTATTGTCTATGGCGATTCGCGATTTCAAGCAACAGCTGCTGTCACTTCTACGGGAAAGAGCACAGAGAAAGTCCCCCTATCCAACGTATTGGTTTCGGAGCGACAGATTGGACGGGGGCGTTTGCTCTTTTGATGGCGATGATAAACAACAGCCCTATAAGGATTACAAAATCATTACATCTATATAATTGACCTCCTATTGTTCAACTTGTGTCATTGCTCACTTTGATGAGGTGGATAGGGTTAATATACTCTGCCGCCTATTCAAAACCCGAATTCGAAACGTGTAGATTCATCTCAATGGATTTATCCAAAACATTTAAATAGGAAACGGAAAAGATTTGCATGTGGCACAAAATAACAGTACAGTTTGAGGTTACTCTAATAGGCCACTGGGAGCGTCTGCAGATGGAACATCTACTCTCACAAAGAAATATATAGAAATGTGTAGTAACACCAATGTTCAAGATTGAACGTGCTTTATTGACAGAAGTGGGGAGAATAACGAATATCGAGACCCATCGACATTAACATCGTGTCTCTCTGCTTCTCTACAGGTGAAGAACGCTACATTTGCTGGTACTGCTGGAGAATATTTAAATATCCCAACACACTCAAGGCCCACGTCCATTTCCACTGCGCTCTGAGCAACGGGCGGGGCTTTGTGAACAGCGAGCAGGCCAGGAGCACAGACAGCTTCAGCAGGTCACCCAAATCCGGGGACATTCCCAACACATCGGCCTCGCCCAGGAACGGCCACAACACCTCCATCTCAGACTCTGTCAGACGGACCGTGTCTTCCTCACCCTTCCTCAACAAAGCGGGGGTAGCAAAGAAACCAAGCTCTGAGGAGCAGGACAGAGCACTTGACATGAGCGTTACCTCAGCCAGAAACCACGGACATCTCATGGGCCTTGGCGCAACGTCTTCAATGTTGAGCAACATGGGGTTCCACCCAGGCGTGCGCTCTGCATTCAAGCCAATGGGCCAATCCAAGGTCCCCGCGGCTGACGTCTACAGAGAGGAAACTAATGGGAAGCATAATGGACTAGGCTTCAGCAAACTCCTGGGGAACATGAAATCGACGCGAGCCTTGAATGAACCTTTAACCGGAAGTCATCCCTCCAAGTGCGTCCATCCATTAGATTCCACATCTCCCGTGGTCCCGTGCGCAAACGCCATCAGGGGTTTTCCGTTAATACCTAATTTCGATGAGACATCGGCTTTCAAGCACGTGGAGAGCCGGATGCACTCTGGACTGTCCCCCTCGCGTTACTCTCAGATGTCCTCTGGATTCCAAATTGAGAGGTTTTCTCTGCCTCAGTTCGATGGCGTCAAGCCATATAATGGAGATTGCAATATCCCCCTCATGCCATTCACCGTGTACAATGGCGAGCTGCTTTATAGTTCACCCTACTACCCACTGAAATTCCATTTTAGCAATCTCCTAAAATACCCGGAGTCTATGTCCTACTTTGGCGCACCTGCACTCAACCAAGACCTCGGTTCAATAACCAACATTGACAGGGAGATAGCCATGCACACTCAACAGTTGTCTGAAATAGCCGTCGAAAAGAACCGAGTCAGACTCGACTCTATGCCCACTGCTAACACAGGCTCAGGGAAGCCCAAAAAGGGACACTTATGTCTTTACTGTGGTAAACTGTACTCTCGGAAATACGGACTCAAGATCCACATGAGAACTCACACAGGGTACAAACCACTGAAGTGCAAAGTTTGTTTTCGGCCCTTCGGTGACCCCAGCAACCTGAATAAGCACATCCGTCTGCACGCGGAGGGGAACACCCCGTACAGGTGCGAGTTCTGTGGCAAGGTACTGGTGCGCCGGAGGGATTTGGAGCGTCATGTCAAATCAAGGCACCCTGGACAAACAATAAAAAAAGCTGAGGACAAAACCGAGGGCATATTCGAGGATCAAGAGCAAAAGAGCGACAATGACAGCGACGTAGATGTATGCTTCACCGATGATCAGAGCGACCAAGAATCCAGTAAAATAGATGATTAATTGAGATTTTGACACAAATAGGAGCTATGGCAAAGACGGCACAATGTTTTGTGAAATGGTTACAGGTTACCTGTACAGATTTCCGTGTAATTTATGTTTCCCCCAAGGAACGAAAGTTATTTATGTATGTTTTAAAGCTATTGAAAATGTAATTGTTTTTTTATATAAAAAAAATCAGATTAGGACTAGACAAGTTTCAAATGACAGCCTTTTATTTTACAACAATGTCTATTCGTTTCAGATGGAACAAAGTATAGGCATTATGATTTCAGAATTGTATAATATCACAGCTGATGATAATGCATTTCTTTTTTATATGCTAATTGGTAGCCAATATGTTCCCCAAATAGAGGTCGGCTGCACTTTAAAACAGTTATGAACAATTCATTATCAAGCCATGTAGGTCAAGTGTTTAAACACTGAATATCACACTTACTGATATTTTTTTTTATTCATTTGAAGTACAATAACTTAAATGTTGCACTTTCTTGCGAGGGCATTTAATTGTTTTAGGACAAAGGTGTGAAGGACAGCAAATATTTATAGCAGTTAGTACCAAACCATTATTTGAGGATCTTGTTTATAGTAGAAAATAACATCTGATTTAAAAAGCATAATGTACAAATGTAAGAATATGATATTTCACTGTTCAGTGAAAAAGTGTTGTACGTTTGTTCATAAGTGATATTGTATATTGACAATATTTCCCTCTTGTTCACTGAGTTGTTCCTTTTTAATAAATGTAATTTAAAACTTTGAAATTGTTTGTAACTTGCTTGATTCAAATATATAGTCTACTCTAAAGCCTACTTGTTTATTAGGCTAACTAATGCACATAAACACAATTCCCCTCACTTTTAACTGCCATGGTTAGTGCACTAATGAATAATTTCCACCTGTAGGCCTACATTGTAGACAGAGTTATCATCAGGATGTTAGTCACTATATTTCCTGTTCTTGTTTTTCAAATGGGGTGACCTCTGAATTCCTCTGAGGACGCAATCGCACCCAGACGAAACGCTTGGCTGTGCGTATTACAGTAAACCTGCAATACATCTCACCACTGTAGGGCATGGTGTAGCCAGTAAGGAGAATGATTGGCTCGCCGACGAGCGGTGGGGCGTGTATAAGTAGGCCTACTGGTTTCTTACATTTGTAAATACAATATCATATTTGGTTAAAGAGGTTATCATCATCATCATCGTTATCATCAAAATGGTTTTCAACCAATTGTCTGATCCAACAAGTAAGAGATTAAACAAAATCCATGTTAAATTGAAAACAAACAAAAACATGTGGGGTCTGCAACAAGTAGGCTTCTAGATCCATACTGGATACATTTAATTCAAATTTAAATAAAACAGTCGGAATTTAATTAGGAAAATAAATAAACATGGTCCGTTTCCAACACATTCATGAATGTATATGAATGTGTGCTGAAATGCCTGCCTGGAAATTAAATTAAATCAAACTCAATCTTGATAGAGAGCTAAAACTTTCGACAACATGCACTATTCACGAAATAATGTCAACTTTTCGTTATAGAGATAACGAACAGTTTTAACCGTGCAGTGAAAATGGTTCCTTCCTACATTGTGCGTAAAAGTGAATTGTCGGAACATGTCTTGTTCCATGGAAAGAGCAGATATAATCTTAAAATATCAGGAGGTCAGATTTATGGCCTGTTGTAAAAAGGAAAATTTAAAAGGGAAAAATACGTTTATTTGGGTAAAAGGTGAGATCCAGAAAAGGTTTAGAACAAAAATATTGATGCATTGAGACGCAGATAGTTCTAAAATAGTATAACGTTTATAACACGCATTAAAAAATCTATAAAACAAACCCCTCTTATTTGGTTTTCCCAGTTTGAAACAAAAACCTTATCAGACGTTTTAACGACTCCCGCTGTCTACCGGGCTCTGGGTCTCGTTTCCTAGTTGCAACGTAATTTAAGCATTATGATGATCGCACCAGATTAATAACTATTTACAGCCAACTTTTTAAGCGTTTCCCAAACAAACATGCAGATAGAAGGTTCGCCAAGTGCGCCGCTAGACCATGTGTCGATACTGGTAGAATCGAAAAAATAGCAGCGCTGTTCTCAAATTAGCTTTCTCCATTGAAACCTTAACATTATAATTATTCCACAATACTCACGACGGATCAGCTCATAGAGTGATATTACCACCTATGGCTGCAAATAGGCTATTGAGGTGCTTATCATTATGTCATATCTGGTGTAGGCCTAATCCTCCTGTCGTATCTTGTGTCCTGTGTTATCTTAGGTATGCTCCCTCTAAATCTCCCATATCTCTCTCTCTCTCCAACTCCCAGAGGACCTTTACCATGCCTCAGGACTACCTGGCTTGATGACTCCTGGCTGTGCTAGAAGGGTGCAATTGCTGCCAGCTATTCAGGGCGTTTCTGCATGTGGGCATTCCTGCATCTACAGGAATGTATGGTTCTATTGGTCTATCTAGGACATGTGGGGGCACTCCTGTACAGTAGGTGGCGTTAATGCACAATAATGTTGGATGCCAGCCACTGATAAACCCCACAGAAGAAGGGGCGGTGGTGATCATGGTAGCGAGCTAGCTTTACACCGGTAGACAGTGTCCTTTGTCTCTGCCTGTCGGAACTGTTTTCCCGCAGTTCTGTTAACGATGGCAAGGGCAGGTTTTCTGCAGGACAGGGTGAAGGACATTGTGCTAGCTTAGTCAGCTTGTCTGATACACAGTAGGCACAGGGTGTCCCTAACTAGCAAGCTGGCTAGTTAGCTAACACACAATTTCACCCTAGCCTCCCCCACCTGCTGTGCAAGTGGGAGTTGGGGGTGACCGGTAGACATTGTCCTTCACCAACCCGCCTGTCAGGCACTGTTTTCTCCAGCACACAGCAGCCGGGGACGCCACGGTGTCGATAACAACTCTAGCTAGCCAGCTAGCACATGGTGTCGCTCCAGCCTCCTGTGCTAGCGGAACAGTGTCCTTTTTCCCCCCAGGGAAGAGGTGTTCCTGCAGATGTCCCTGCAGATGGAGGAATTTCCACATGCAGTAACGCCCCGAATTGCAGGCTGAAGTTGCACACTATTGGCTCGTGCTGCTGATCCAGTTTCTGCAGTTCTGCCTGTGGTTATGAAACCCTGATCTGTTCACCGAACATGCTACATTGTTGTGCTGCTGATCCAGTTTCTGCTGTTCTGCCTGCAGTTATGGAACCCTGATCTGGTCACTGGTCGTGCTACCATGTCCCGGACTCGCTGCTTGACGACCAATACAAAGTTGCCAAAGTACTTGCAATGATGCACCCAATTTGTGATTTAGTGCATTATTATTGGGTATGCATAATCAGCCACCTCAATATTTGCAGCCATAGGTGGTTGTATCTCTTTAGGAGCTGATCCCTTGTCACTATTGTGGAATAATTATAATACTAAGGTAAGATATGAGTGATGGCCAATCCGAGAGCAGCATTGCTTTTCTTTTGATCCTATCAGTATCGACACATGGTCTAACAAAGTTCTTAGCAAAGGTTCTCTCTACATGCTTGTTTGGGAAACACTCTTAAAAATTTGGCTCATAAATAATGATGCAAACGGTACGATTATCGTAATGCTTATGGTTCCATCACAACTGGGAAATGAGGCCCTGAGCTATACTGAAGGTAATTATGACGAGGCTCTCTGCTGGTTCCGTTTCTCTGTCATGGATGACGTTTGACTGCTGAATGAGTGCGAGCCTGTGGGAGGAAGCGAATGAATACGAAGTACATTAAGACCGCTCAGATGTCAGCGTCCCTCTCCTGAAGATGAACCACTGCGACCTGTATGCTCTAGTCGGCTGGCCCTCGCTACATATTCGTCGGCAGACCCACTGGCTCCAGGTCATCTATAAGTCTATGCTAGGTAAAGCTCCGCCTTTTCTCAGCTCACTGGTCACGATAACAACACCCACCTGTACCACGTGCTCCAGCAGGTATATCTCACTGGTCATCCCCAAAGCAAACATAATATAATAATAATATATGCCATTTAGCAGACTTTGGCCACCTTTCCTTCCAGTTCTCTGCTGCCAATGACTGGAACGAATTGCAAAAATTGCTGAAGATGGAGACTTATATTTCCCTCAATAACTTTAAACATCAGCTATCGGAGCAGCTAACCGATCGCTGCAGCTGTACATAGCACATCTGTAAATAGCACACCCAATCTACCTACCTCATCCCCATATTGTTTTTATTTACTTTTATGCTCTTTTGCACACCAGTATTTCTACTTGTACATCACCATCCATCGGCTCATCTATCACTCCAGTGTTAATTTGCTAAATTGTAATTACTTCGCTACTATGGCCTATGTATTGCCTTAACTCCTCACGCCAGTTGCACACACTGTATATAGACTTTCTTTTTTTCCTATTGCGTTATTGACTATCCATTGTTTATTCCATGTGTAACTCTGTGTTGTTGTTTGTGTCGCACTGCTTTGCTCTATCTTGGCCAGGTCGTAGGTGTGAAAAAAATATTTAAAAAAGATTGGCACCAAAATAATTGAACAGGGCCTCGTTTCCCAGAGCCTTGGTAGCTGGTGATGGGAAACCGAGGCTTTCTGAAGCCTTTGGGGATTCCACCAATTGTTCCTGAAAACCGGTTCATTACTCTGAGCTTTTAACACAATGCAAATTAGTGATATCCGCTGGTCAGCAAAGAAAAGCAGGGTTTGATGTTCATATAGACGTTTAATGCACAATATATCATATATCCGTGTCGCAGTGGTTAGTCGCCTATCAATCGTGCTTCCCTTTTTTTGAAGTGAAAATTTTTGTTTTTTTGCTGTCAGAAATTGTGAATCTATGGCATTATTTAGGATAGAAGCTTATACTTTACTAAATAAAACAAATTGTTTGAACAACAATGTGCATAGTGTGTTGTCTCTATTTTCAAAATAAAATGTCGTCGGCAGGATTCAGCCACATTCACTGTGGTCTGAGAGTGATCTTGTCCCTGTCCCCAACTCTACCTGCTGAGCTACCAATCAGGTGACACTATATGAAAAAATCCTAAATACATTGTAAATACGGTGTCAAGTAGAGGTCGGCATTTAAAAGCAGCTTAGAATTGAAGAAAGCACCAGAACCATGGCGAAATCAGTAGGATCTCACATTTTACAACACAAAGTTTGAAAAACCATGTGATCAAACGAAAAGAAGACCATTCTCTTGCTTTAACTCTCCTTATATGTCCTACTCTTGCCACCTACTGGTGGCTCCAGTAGGACATATAAGGAGAGTTAAAGAGGAACACACAACAATAATTAAGGTCAGTGTATGTGAATTGTTCTCTGCTCTCGCATGCACATTTTGATGCAATTGAAGTCTCTCCATGTGATTTGTGCTTCCATGTTGCGTCTTAGTGCTATTCTTAGCATTAAGATTATCGTTAGTACCTTCTTACCATGTATTTTTAGTAGCTGAGGTGTTTCAACAGCCTTCGTTAGAAACATGGCTCGAGCGACTGCGTTTAAAAATCTACGAAACGGCCAATGTGGCATCTATGCTGAAAAAAAAGCCAAATCCAACAGTTTCATGAGCTGAAATAAAAGATCCCAGAAATGTTCCATACACAAAAAAGCTAATTTCTTTAAAATGTTGTGCACAAAATGTGTTTACATCCATGTTATTTAGCATCTCTCCTTTGCCAAGATAATTCATCCACTTGACAGGTGTGGCATATCAAGAAGCTGATTAAACAGCATGATCATTACACAGGTGGACCTTGTGATCTGGACAATAAAAGGTCACTGCAAAATGTGCATTTTTGTCACACAACACAATGCCACAGATGTCTCAAGTTTTGAGGGAGTGTGCATTTGGCATGCTGACTACAGGAATGTCCACCAGTGCTGTTGCCAGATAATTGAATGTTCATTTCTCTACTATAAGCCACATCTGACGCCATTTTAGAGAATTTGGCAGTACGTCCAACTGGCCTCACAACCACAGACCACATGTAACCACGCCAGCCTAGGACCTTCACCTGCGAGATCGTTTGAGACCAGCCACCCGGACAGCTGATAAAACTGTGTTTGCACAGCCAAATAATTTCTGCACAAGCTGTCAGAAACCGTCTCTGGGAAGCTCATCTGCGCCCTCAACAAGATTATGACCTGACTGTATTTCGCCATCGTAACCAACTTCAGTGGACAAATGCTCACCTTTGATGGCCACTGGCACACCGAAGAAGTGTGCTCTTCATGGATGGATCCGGCTGTACCAGGCAGACGACAGACAGTGTGTATGGTGTCGTGTGGGTGAGCGGTTTGCTGATGTCGTGATACCGTGACGACATCCCGAGGCCCATTGTCGTGCCATTCATCCGCTGCCATCACCTCATGTTTCAGCATGATAATGCATAGCCCCATGTCGCAAGGATCTGTACATAATTCATGGAAGCTAAAAATGTCCCAGTTCTTCCATGGCCTGCATAACACCAGACATGTCACCCATTGAGCATATTTGGATTGCTCTGGATCGACGTGTATGAAAGCGTTTTCCAGTTCCCGCCAATATCCAGCAACTTTGACAGCCTTTGAAGAGGAGTGGGACAACATTCCACAGGCCACAATCAACAGCCTGATCAACTCTATACGAAGGAGATGTGTCGTACTGCTTGAGGCAAATGGTGGTCACACCAGATACTGACTAGTTTTCTGATCCACGCCGCTACATGTTTTTTTTAAAGGTATCTGTGACCAACAGATGCATATCTGTATTCCCAGTCATGTGAAATACCTAGATCAGGGCCTAATTTATTTATTTAAATTGACTGATTTCCTTATATGAACTGTAACTCAGTAGAATCTTTGAAATTGTTGCATGTTGCGTTTATGTTTTTGTTCAGTGTACATGAGTCAGAAACAGTTATTCTAGTGTCAAAATGTACTACAAAGTTTAAATAGGTTAAAATCAGTCGTGTCTAAAAACAGAGTTTGGAACGTCTGTCACAATTGGTTAATGAAGGTTGGGTTTTGATTTGACAATGTTCACTTGCCCACTAACATGGGGTAAACAGCTGTGGTGATTGCTCTCGATCCAATAGCATAGACAATGAGACAGACCTGCCCAGCAGCTCCGACTTTGTTTACACAAGACAACACGTCACACATTTCTTTACTTGAGAAATTGCACCAAGCACCTTAGATGTAAAACTGAGCAACTAAACATCCTCGGCAAAAGTGCCAAAATGAATTAGAGATTTCTTGAGTTAGATTCATTCTGGGGGTTTTGAGAAAGTGAAATAGGCTTCTCATGGTGAACAAACATCATTAACCAAACACAGAATTGGTCAGGCAACACACCTCTGAGACTGAAATCTTGTTTTTCTATCGAGCAACAGAAACGTGCCAATATGCATCTTCAGTGGATCTTTAAAAACCTTCTCAACCTTATGAAAACACATCAACCAGACCTGCATACCTAGCCTAAACATCTTGATTCTGTTTAGCAGAAATCTTCTGTGAATAAAGTTATGCGGAATGGCAAAAACCATCTAACTTTGGCTGCTTTACGAGATGTCTGGATCACCCAGGTTTTTAAGAGTAACGTTGCTCACGAAGGCTCTGGGGAAAAAAGATTGGCTACTAAAGATACATTTGAAGATGGTTCTAACAATGATCTTAACCCTACGAAGGCTCTGGGAAACGAAGCCCAGTGCGGTGTCTGACGGTTGTCTACTGAATCTGGCATATTGCCTGCAATCACAAAACTGGAGATAAAATAAGAAGATGATGGCCATTCAGACTAGAGGCAATTTACAGTATGCACCATTATTGTCCATTTTGACTTGGTCTTAGTCATGATATTGTGCGCTCTGTTTTTTTACATCCCTCCTCTTGCATATACTGCAGTTGAATTGCAGTCTTTACAAAGCAATAACCTACTCACAAAACATATATGTCATAGAAATTTGACTATAGGCAAATTGTACTATTTTACTGGAAATCTAACATTTTTTAAATATTTAGCCTGGAAATCTAAGACTTTCAATTCCTTTAGTGCTTTTCTCGAAGTCATTTGTTATCTCACTTACTAATCTCAGCGCATTTATGTGTAGAAAAGGACTGGCGTGGCTTTGACGTGGCCTGCTGACTGATTCTCAGTTTGAACAACCTGGCTCTGTCTGTCGGTCTCTGGCTGGCCTGGCACACAAACACAGTGTCTTTAGTCTCCTTCAGTCCTCTGTTGTTACCAGTCACATTTAGCAGGTTGTCATGGCAGTGACATGTGAAAGACTTGGGCTTACACCATAAGCCATGGCCATTCTATTTCTATGGCAACATCTTCAATATCTTTCTAGTTGTGGTTTCAAATGACTGTGATCGACGGTGTTTGCTTTTTGTAGGCGGAGTGCTTATTTTTCTGTCTGTGTGTGCATATGCATGTGTTGCATTCCAGTATTATATAGGGCATCGGTGTGCATTTCTTTGTTTATGAGTGTTTGCCTGTGTACACCTGATCTCTTTGTGTGCCTGTGAGGTGGTGCATGTTGGAGAGTGCCTCTGTATCTATTTCCATTCCTGTTTATTCATATGCAAACATGCTCTCTGTACACTGGTAAGCTCGCCTTTTGTTCTATAGCTGTGCTATATATTCTGGTATAAATGCTTTACTGGGTTCACAATACGGTATGTTTTCCCATCTTTCTCTGTGCTGTGGGCCACATCGGTCTGGAATGAGGCTAGAGACCATATTCACCCTCCCAGTCCAACACCCTGCTAACACCCACCCCCTCCCCACCAGCGTTCTAATCGATTAGTGTCGTTCATTAGTGAGGACACTAGAACGAGTTTCATTGAGAGAATTTGACACTCGGCCCTGGAACTACAGCCAAAATCCAAATCCATGTGGCTGTCCATTCCTACCAACCAAACAACTAGACCACCATCGAATCTGAAAAACATGGCCCTGTAAAACCAGTCAGAGAAAATTCTATGTTTCAGACTTTTTTAAGGCTGGTACGTACATAGGAATATAATGACCTTGGTAGGCACAATTGGAAAAACTCTCGGAGAAAGATGTGCATTCGATCAATGCCTTGTCTTCAGTTCATCCGAGGAAGACATATTGTCATGAAGGAGGAGTAAGGAGAAAGAGGAGAAGTGCAGGTACAGAAAAGAAGACCCACTCAGGTGGTACCATGGGAAAACACTGAGGGCCAACAGTTCATACTGTGAATAGGAGAACCGTGTATATAGGATGAAATAGTACGGGTTGTAGTTGTTATCCACACAGGAAGATACAGAATATAAATAGCACTTCACGGTCCGACAGGACTTATGCAGCCATAAAAAAAAACTATTACTCATTTGTTGCTGATAGAACAAGAGCACTTGGTGGACTATCTTCAGAATTTTTAGTGGAAGGTTAAAGTGCTTGATCAAATGTAAGACCCTTTAATATCAGTTATTTAAAGGTATTTGAAGGTATTTAACAATTTTACTAGAAATCAAGTGTTCCAAAGCATTAAAAAATCTCTCTCTCTCTCTCTATATATATATATATATGCTTTATAGGACATTAATAAACTCTTCATAAGCATTGCATAAATGCTTCACAAATGTGTGTGTTTGACAGGCAACTCCCCTCCCTTATCAGAGACTGATCTCTTTCATTGAATCCACTATACAACCACCACTGATACACTTGCAAGCATCAGTGCTTATATCTATTATCAACAGTTGAAAAAATCTTAGTTATGTTGAAAATCTCTTGTTCACCCACTAAGTCTGTCAAAAATGAGTTGATTAAATTCTCTCAATTTGCTTACTCCTGGAGTCACACAAACCAGGCACACAAAAAGTCCACGCACAACACAGTCAACATATATTTTTTTGATAATTAAATCCGATAAGGATAATTACAAAGAAAACTAACAGGCCAAACAGACCTAAATTAATAATTGCAATTTTAATTTGTGAAGCAACCTTGAGCTTAGAGTGAGACAAAGTTCAGGTGAATCAAAATTAGTTTTTTGTATTGACATGTACTTCTCTTTCATTGGATTTCTCTGTAAGATATAATCCCATTGGCTTTGTTGAACTGCTCCTATTGAGGGAATCTGATGGAGAAAGAGAAAGTAACAGTGTGAGAGCATAAGAAATACACCACAACAGCACAGAACCCCAGGCATCTGTGTGCGTGTGAATGAGTGCGTATGTGCACAATAATGTGTGTGTGTGTGTGTGTGTGTGTGTGTGTATGTATGCATGTGTGCATATTGCCTCAAATCTGTCCATGGATGACACAATTTGATAGTGATGCTCTGCGATGCCAGCTAACACAACTGCCTGTACTTTGGTTGAAGACATGTCTCGTTTCTAGGGCATCTGGGAAGTCAGCACCTATCAGAGTATATACTCCAAACTCCTCAGGAGGGGATGTGAATTACACGTCTTTATGCTTCAGGGGGATGAATCTTACTATTTCATTTGAGTAGGATACAGCTACAGCAGTGTATTACCTGCTTCTAGAGGGGTCAGAGCACATCAGGCCTTTCTAATCGACCTGGCCCGGGTATCCTGGAAGAATATTGACCTCATTCTATCAGTAGAGGATGCCTGGTTATTCTTTAAAAGTGATTTCCTCACCACTTAAATAAGCATGCCCCATTCAAAAAATGTAGAACTAGGAACAGATGTTGCCCTTGGTTCACTCCAGACCTGTCTGTACTTGATCAGCACAAAACCATCCTGTGTACTGCATTAGCGTCGAATAGCTTCCCCGATATGCAACTTTTCAGGGAAGTTAGGAACCAATATACACAGGCAGTTAAGAAAGCAAAGGGTAGCCTTTTCAAACAGAAATTTGCATCCTGTAGCACAAACTCCAAAAAGTTCTGGGACACTGTAAAGTCCATGGAGAATAAGAGCACCTCCTCCCAGCTGCCCACTGCACTAAGGGTAGGAAATACTGTCACCACCGATAAATCCATGATAATTGAGAATTTCAATAAGCATTTTTCTACGGCTGGCCATGGTTTCCACCTGGCTACCCCTACCCAGGTCAACAGCCCTGCACCCCCCCACAGCAACTTGCCAAAACCTCCCCCATTTCTCCTTCACCCAAATCCAGATAGCTGATTTTCTGAAAGAGCTGCAAAATCTGGACCCCTACAAATCAGCTGAGCTAGACAATCTGGACCCTCTCTTTCTAAAATTATCCGCCGCAATTGTTGCAACCCCTATTACTAGCCTGTTCAACCTCTCTCTCGTATCGTCTGAGATCCCCAAAGATTGGAATGCTGCTGCGGTCATCCCCCTCTTCAAAGGGGGAGACACTCTAGACCCAAACTGTTACAGATCTATATCTATCCTACCCTGCCTTTCTAAGGTCTTCGAAAGCCAAGTTAAAAAACAGATCACAGACCATTTCGAATCCCACCGTAACTTCTCCCCTATGCAATCTGGTTTCCGAGCTGGTCATGGGTACATCTCAGCCACGCTCAAGGTCCTAAACGATATCATAACCACCATCGATAAAAGACAATACTGTGCAGCCATATTCATCGACCTGGCCAAGGCTTTCGACTCTGTCAATCTCAACATTCTTATCGGCAGACTTAACAGCCTTGGTTTCTCAAATGACTGCCTCGCCTGGTTCACCAACTACTTCTCAGAGTGTCAAATCGGAGGGCCTGTTGTCTGGACCTCTGGCAGTCTCTATGGGGGTGCCACAGGGTTCAATTCTTGGGCCGAGTCTTTTCTCTGTATACATCAATGATGTCGCTCTTGCTGCTGGTGATTCTCTGATCCACCTCTATGCAGACGACACCATTCTGTATACTTCTGGCCCTTCGTTGGACACTTTGTTAACTAACCACCAGACGAGCGTCAATGCCATACAACTCTCCTTCCATGGCCTCCAACTGCTCTTAAATGCAAATTAAACTAAATGCATGCTCTTCAACCGATCACTGCCCGCACCTGCCCGCCCGTCCAGCATCACTACTCTGGACGATTCTGAATATGTAGACAATTACAAATACCTAGGTGTCTGGTTAGACTGTAAACTCTCCTTCCAGACTCACATTAAGCATCTCCCATCCAAAATTAAATCTAGAATCGGCTTCCTATTTCGCAACAAAGCATCCACTCGTGCTGCCAAACATACCCTCGTAAAACTGACTATCCTAACGATCCTTGACTTTGGCGATGTCATTTATAAAATAGCCTCCAACACTCTACTTAACAAAATGGATGCAGTCTATCACATTGCCATCCGTTTTGTCACCAAAGCCCCATATAGTACCCACCACTGCGACCTGGTTGCTCTCGTTGGCTGGCCCTTGCTTCATATTCATCGCCAAACCCACTGCCGCCAGGCCATCTATAAGTCTTTGCTAGGTAATGCCCCGCCTTATCTCAACTCACTGGTGACCATAGCAGCACCCACCCGTAGCACGCGCTCCAGCAGGTATATTTAACTGGTCACCCCCAAAGCTTATTCCTCCTTTGTCCACCTTTCCTCACAGTTCTCTGCTGCAAATGACTGGAACGAATTGCAAAAATCACTGAAGCTGGAGACTCATATCTCCCTCACTAACTTTAAACATCAGCTGTCAGAGCAGCTCACAGATCACTGCACCTGTACATAGCCCATCTGTAAATAGCCCATCCAACTACCTCATCCCCATATTGTTATTTTATTTTTTATATTTTTGCTCCTTTGCACCCCAGTATCTCTACTTGCACATTCATCTTCTGCACATCTATCACTCTAGTGTTTAATTGCTAAATTGTAATTACTTCGCCACTACGGCCTATTTTAATGCCTTACCTCCCTAATCTTACCTAATTTGCACACACTGTATATAGATTTTTTCCTATTGTGTTATTGACTGTACGTTTGTTTATTCCCTGTGTACCTCTGTGTTGTTGTTTGTGTGGCACTGCTTTGCTTTATCTTGGCCAGATCACAGTTATAAATGAGAACTTGTTCTCAACTGGCCTACCTGGTTAAATAAAGGTGAAATAAATACAATTCAATTTAAAATATCATCCCTTATGAGGAGTTTATCAACAAGCTCCATTAACAGGTTAATGGATCTCAATCTCTAAGCCACGGAGAATGGCTACATATAGGCAGACAGTGATGTATTGAGATGTGCATAGAATTGTGCTTGAAAGGAGAGATGCACATCCCTAGTACACCATAATGTCACTGATGAAGGGGCCAATCGATATTAACCTCACAGATGAATTTCTCTCGAGGTCATATTTGCCAAAGTATCTCTCTTACTGCAATTGTTGATGTGTGGTGGGCATTATGGTGCAAAATGTCCACCACTATGCATCACACAGGTACAGATTTGCTATTTTAATTTGATCACTGTGTTGGCGCAGGGAATTCTCCTGTGCAGCAGTAAATGCAAATTGTGGTGTATTCAAGGTTTAAACAATCCACCCTTTTTTCTGCATTTTCGCCTAAAATGACATACCCAAATCTAACTGCCTGTAGCTCAGGACCTGTAAGAAAGATATGGATATTCTTGATACCATTTGAAAGGAAACACTTTGAGGTTTGTGGAAATGTGAAAATTATGTTGGAAAATATAACACATTAGATCTGATAAAAGATAATACAAATTATAATTGTTTTATTGTGTACCATCATTGAAATGCAAGAGAAAGACCATAATGTATTATTCCAGCCCAGGCGCAATTTAGACATTGGCCACTAGATGGCAGCAGTGCATGGGCAAAGTTTTAGACTGATCCAATGACCCATTGTATTTCTGTTCAAAATGTTATATCAAGACTGCCCAAAAGTGCCTAATTGGTTTATTCAAACATTTTCAGGTTCATAATTGTGCACTCTCCTCAAACAATAGCATGATATTATTTCACTGTAATGGCTATTGTAAATTGGACAGTGCTGTTAGAGTAATACGAATTTAAGCTTTCTGCCCATATCAGATATGTCTATGTCCTGGGATTTTTTTTGGTTTCTTACAACCTCATGCTAATCACATTAGCCTATGTTAGCTGCTGTTGCTGCAGGATTATTTTCCTGCTGTGAGAAGCAGGGTAAAATTAAGATGGTGTATCTGTAGGAGGGTGCCATTACACCTTGGTGATGGGCACAAGACCTGAAAGGAGGTGCTACATATAGCAAATGCAATCCACCATTATCCATAATGATCAACGTTGAACTACAACCTCAGCACATCCTCAGCGTCTCTCATCCACAACATCCTGATCCTGGGTTATATTCACTAGGCACGGGACACAAGAAAATGGTCTGAAATTGAGGAAAACATGGAAGTACTATCAGAACTTGTCCAATAAGAAACTGCTTTATTTGTTTTCTGTTGCACAACGTTTTGAAGCAAATTAACTAATGAACATGACCCTAAAAACATTCTATGAACACAAAGCAGAATTCTGTTTAATTATTGTACACATTCATGTTTATACAGTGGCCGTCAACAGAATCAAGCCACTTGAAAGACGAAGGCGAGGTGTGATACTGCATCTACCTCACCACCAGAAAGAGGAAGCTTGCAAGTACACGCAAACACGTGCGTGTGCGCACACACGCACACACACACACACATGAACAGAGGCCGTGGTGGAGACAAACACAATTGGCAGGGAGAAAGGTACATGCTGTTGGAAAGACAGCAGAGCAAGGACAAGCGAGCACAAAGATAACAAGCAGCCTGCACTGGCACAGAGTCAGAGACAATCTCCTTCAGGGGCATTCAGTATCACCAGTATTGGTCCTCTCTCAGTCAAACCAGGAAGGCCAACCTTACCTGCCGCTGTATCAACCGAATGTTTACTAAAAAAAGGAAGGACACAGTTCCTCTCAGGAAAGAACACTGCCACCAAACTGGTGGAACTAAGTGCCCGGTTCTGCATGTGTGGGTAGATCTGCATTTATTTGATATAAAAAACAACATTTTTTATTTGTATTTGTGGTTTAACTGTCTTTTCCCAGCTGATGTCTCAGGGTGAACCACAGAGATAGATAGAGGACTCATCTTTGCATCTGTGCTATTATGGCATCTGATGATAGCATACCAAAAAGGTCATCAAGGACACAACCACCCGAGCCACTGCCTGTTCACCCTCACTACGATCCAGAAGGCGAGTTCAGGACAGGTGCATCAAAGCTGGGATCGAGAGACTGAAAAACAGCTTCTATCTCAAGGCCATCAGACTGTTAAACAGGCATCACTAACACAGACAGGCTGCAGCCTCATCATTGGCCAATTGAATAAATGGATCACTAGTCACTTTAATAATGTCTCCATATCTTGCATTACTCATCTCATATGCATATACTGTATTTTGCTACACTCGAAACAACATCTGCTAACCATGTGTATGTGGCCAATAAAATTTGATTGCCGTACTCTCCATTTTAAAGTACTACATTTTCTTCTTTTATGTTTGAAAAAAGCATAAAGCTAATATTGGTGATTTACTGCACCTGCAGTGCTGGAGTGCTAAACCAAATCTTGTGTGTCATTAATTCTACTGTGGCCACTAGATGGTGGTGATATAGTTTAAAGCCATTTACAAACCATAGGAAACCAAATTTACAGAAGAAGACAATGCTCTGATCATGGGCCGATCACTCCAAACCTATAGGAATCCCCACCAGTTGACTACATTAAAATGGTGGAAGCCCTCGATGGCAATGTCCATGCTAAAACGGGTTAAATCCATCTCTAGATGGACATTGTGGGTCCTCTATCTCTATGGGGTGAACCTGTCCCTCTCAGTGGAGCAGTGAGCTCTCAGCCCAGTGTTCTGTCTATCTAAGGTCAGAGAGATAGGATGTGATGTGACTGCTCTCCTGCTGCTGCTGACAGACTGGCTTTCCTGGAGCAGGTAAAACAGAAGAGGAGTGCAGGTAGAGTAAACACACAATGCTGGTCAAACACACACTGGATAGCGAGGGTCTGAGGGTCTATAGGCACACGCGCGCGCGCGCGCACACACACACACACACACACACACACACACACACACACACACACACACACACACACACACACACACACACACACACACACACACACACACACACACACACACACACACACACACACACACACACACACACAATATATATACAGTCAACAGTGAACACACATTTACATGTTGTTTTCCTCTTCCGATTCAGTCTAAAATTCTTCTATTACCGTACTGTTTGCGCTTTTCATAGAACACATGCCAAGCACACCTGCCCCATCCTCACTCACATCAGAATAACTAATGTCACTCACTGTACCTTAGTGTAAACCTGAACCTGCCACCCAGACTGATAGTGATCCACCTTGGCATCTCGAGTGGCGCAGCAGTCTAAAGCACTGCATCTCAGTGTTAGAGGTGTACCTACAGACCCTGGTTTGATCACGGGCTGTATCACAACCGGCCGTGATCGGGAGTCCCATAGGGCAGCGCACAATTGCCCCAGTGTTCTCTGGGATAGGGGAGGGTTTGACCGGGGTAGGCCGTCATAGTAAATAAGAATTTGTTCTTAACTGACTGGTGGTTAAATAAAAATAAACGGTATGGAGGTGACAGCTAGTTTGTGTTAAGGTCATCCCAAGTCAGACCTGATGCACCAGCAGGTAGGGGGACGGCACACACCAGCTGTGGCTCACTGGTACCCTCTCCTCCTCTATCCCACGGCCGCATCCACAAATAAACACATGCTAAACAGAGCTCCATCCCCACTGCCTCCCACATTCAGCTGCAAATGAGCCGGCATATGGGCCTCACTACCCCTGTTTGATGTGAGGAATAATGTGAATGCATTCGCATTCGTCCAGGCCTGAAAACGCTAATGTGCATTGTGTGTCCCTCACACAAAGCGTGATCTAGTCCATACACATACAGAATAAGCAAGTAGACACACACACACACACACACACACACACACACACACACACACACACACACACACACACACACACACACACACACACACACACACACACACACACACACACACACACACACACAAGCAGCCCCCCACAGTATTTAGAGAATCCATCTCATAGAAACATCTGTCCCTTATGTCAGTGTTGTGTCTATCTGAGGTCAGAGAGATGGGATGTGATGTGACTGCTCTCCTGCTGTTGCTGATGCTGACAGACTGGCTCTCCCGGAGCAGGTAAAACAGGAGAGCGCAGGTAGAGTAAATATACACAACTGGTCACCCACTAGATACACTGCATACACACTCACATAGACTCAAAATAGTAAGGTCTACATTTTCTTCAACACAAAACAGCACTAAATTGTGCAAAGAATACACAGTTGCAGTGTCCAGAACCAGCCTTGAATTTACCATTCCATCTAATTTGATGGTTACATTAACTTGGCACACTGTAAATGCTTTTCTCTTGAATCGTTTCCGTTTTTCATTTGGTATATTGTATTGGAAATGACAGGAAATATAGAGGAGAGAGTGTGCTGAAACAGCAGTGGGCCAGATTCAAACTTTTTCACTCAGGCACCCCTCCAGCATTGGGGAACATCCCGCCCCCCCAGCAGCGTGTGAAGGAATGTGAATGTACAGTTGAAGTCGGAAGTTTACATACACCTTAGCCAAATACATTTAAACTCACATACATTTTCACAATTCCTGACATTTAATCCTAGTAGAAATTCCCTGTTTTAGGTCTGTTAGGATTACCACTTTATTTTAAGCGAAATGTCAGAATAATAGTAGAGAGTGATTTATTTCAGCTTTTATTTCTTTCATCACATTCCCAATGGGCCAGAAGTTTACATACACTCAATTAGTATTTGGTAGCATTGCCTTTACATTTTTTAACTTGGGTCAAACGTTTCGGGTAGCCTTCCACAAGCTTCCCACAATCAGTTGGGTGAATTTTGTCCCATTCCTCCTGACAGAGCTGGTGTAACTGAGTCAGGTTTGTAGGCCTCCTTGCTCGCACATGCTTTTTCAGTTCTGCCCACAAATTATTTATAGAATTGAGATCAGGGCTTTGTGATGGCCACTCCAATATCTTGCATTTGTTGTCCTTAAGCCATTTTGGAACTTTGGAAGTAGGCTTGGGGTCATTGTCCATTTGGAAGAGCCATCTGCGACCAAGCTTTAACTTCCTGACTGATGTTTTGAGATGTTGCTTCTATATATCCACATAATTGTCCTTCCTCATGATGCCATCTATTTTGTGAAGTGCACCAGTCCCTCCTGTAGCAAAGCACCCCCACAACATGATGCTGCCACCCCCGTGCTTCACGGTTGGGATGGTGTTCTTCGGCTTGCAAGCTTCCCCCTTTTCCTCCAAACATAACAATGGTCATTATGGCCATACAGTTCTATTTTTGTTTAATCAGACCAGAGGACATTTCTCCAAAAAGTACGATCTTCGTCCCCATGTGCAGTTGCAAACCATAGTCAGGCTTTTTATGGCGGTTTTGGAACAGTGGCTTCTTCCTTGCTGTGCAGCCTTTCAGGTTATATCGATATAGGACTCGTTTCACTGTGGATATAGATACTTTTGTACTCGTTTCCTCCAGCATCTTCACAAGGTCCTGTGCTGTTGTTATGGGATTGATTTACACTTTCTGCACAAAAGTACATTCATCTCTAGGAGACAGGATGCGTCTCCTTCCTGAGCGTTATGACGGCTGCGTGGTCCCATTGTCACGCCTTGGTCTTAGTATTTTGTGTTTCTTTATTTATTTGGTCAGGCCAGGGTGTGACATGGGTTATTGCGGAGATGGTGCAAAATACATCAACACGGTCGGTCCCTGGGATTGGGCTGGCCAACACGATTCGGTTTGCTTGGAAGGAAAAGGAGTTGGAGCCTTTAGGACGGGAAACTTTTGGAAGGATAATATTGATGGGGATTCTAAAGCTGACGGTGAAGGACGTGTTTTGTTTCCAAGGCAACTCGTTGGAGGGAGCATACGACATGGCACTATATACAGAGGAGAAACACAATGATATCCTGAGAAGGGCAAGAACAGTGGGAGGTGAGAGGCCGATGAGCCACTATGAAATAACAAGCCTGGCGAAGAATAACTTTAGGGTTGTAACTGTCAACATTTACAACCCTTACGTTAAGGACGAAGAGGTGAGGGCTTTTCTGGGGAGATACATGGATAACGTCTCCTCAGCAAGGCACCTCAAAGACTCCCTTGGGTTTTGGAATGGGAGGAGAGGCTTCCAGGCCCTCCTCAGGGAGGACCCAATGGGACATGGTGGACACCTCCATCCTCCTGCTATGTTCTCCCTAGGGGCTGACAGGGGGACGTTGTTTTATGCACGTCAGCCCCCATTTTGCAGGCGCTGTATGGCCTACGGCCACATATTCGCTTCGTGCAGCACAAGAAAATGCAGATTTTGTGGATCTGAGGAACACGAGGCGAGGGATTGTGACAAGCCTAAGGCGTGCCACGGGTGTGGCTCGTCAGCACACCTGTGGCGGGGGTGCCCGGCCCGTCAGAGGTCATATGCGTCTGCGGCTGGGGGGGGAGCAGGAGCGGGGGAAGAAGAGGAGGGGAAGGAAGCATGACCAGAGTACAGGTCCAGAGGGGAAGGCCGCAAGGAAGGAGGAGGAGCAAGAAGCGGCGGATGGAAGAGAGAAGGAAACGGAAGGCACGGGAGTAGGAGAACCAGGAAAAGCGGCGGAAGAAGGCAACCGAGTGGAGGAGCATGAGAGAGAAGAAAGCGAGGGAGGAGTGGTGGAGAAGGAGACGGTGGAAGAGCAAGTGGACTGGGGGGAAAGTGCCCTGGTGGAAGAGATGAGGGGTATGGTGGAGGAACTGGCGGGGGGAGGGTGGTATCTCTCCACTGCCGCCATCACCAAAGAAGAGAATGAAGAGGAGGGTGCGATTGGCCGACAGTGAGAGGGAGGGGATGGCCAAGAGAGTGATGGGGGTGGGAGAAACCTCTGGGTTGCTGCTGGTTTCCCCAGGCCCTCAACTTCTGTTGGGTGGGGACACACCTAACAAGACTCAGGACTGGGTACAGGAGGAGGTGGGGAGTTTTTTGTTTGGGGACTCAGCCTCCCCGATTTTTTTCCAAACCAGCTGCAGCACTGGGGAGGGGGAGGAGTGTGGGGGTAGACCCATGGTGCAGGGCACCCCGGAGCCAAACACTATTCCTGCATCCTGGGTTGGTGAGATGGAGGAAGAGGGGGGATGTCGGGAGTACGGATGGTGTTCTCAACGGTAGATATGGAGCAGGGGAGCATCGGGTGAGTTTCCTGTTTTTGTTTTTTTCTGTCTGGGTTTAGAATTTGAGTGTATTAAATGTTTTTATTTTTTCATGGGGTCTAATTTGACTTTTGTTAGTTTAAATGTAAGGGGTTTAAGGGATTTTGTTAAGAGGAGGGCGGTTTTTAGTTATTTGGAGGGTGTGGGGTTTGATTTTTGTTTTTTACAGGAGGTTCACCTGAGGGATGGAGGGGATGTTAGTAGGTTTAAGAGGGAGTGGGACAAGGGGGAGTCGGTTTGGGGTATTGGGGGGGTGCACTCATCGGGGGTAGGGATTTTGGGTGGGCACAGGGAGGTAAAAGTGGATGATTCTTTTGTGGTAATGCAGGGGAGGGTTATAGGGGTGGATGTTACGATAAGGGATTGTAAATTTAGATTAGTGGTGGTGTATGGGCCACAGGTGGTGGCAGACAGGAGGGAGATGGTGGACTGTCTGACGCCCCTGTGTGTCACAAATAGGAAATTAGTGATAGGGGGGGATTTTAATACAGATTTAGGAATGGGGGGGGGATAGCAGTGCAGGCGCCATTGCCGGGCTAATGGCTTGCCATGGTCTGGTAGATGGTGGTCTGCACACTACCCCGAAAATGGCCGGTCCTACATGGCGCAACTCCAGGGGGGTTGAGCGGAGGCTCGACTATATTTTTTTACCCAGGTCTTTGGGTAAGTTGTCTGGGCGGCTGTTGCCTATTTTCTTTTCGGATCACGACGGAGTGCTCCTGCAGGTGGGGTCGCCAGTCTGCCTCTTTGGTAGGGGGTACTGGAAGTTAGATCGGGATGTGCTGGAGGAGCAGGCTTTTGTTGACGGGTTTTATGGTTTCTTTTGGAGGCTTGAAGGCCTCCGGTCCATGTGCGAGGGGGTGTTAGAGTGGTGGGAATTAGTTAAGGTGAGGATTAGGGCTTTTATAATAGGGTATTGCAAGAGGAAAAAAAGGGAGGAGAGGAGGGAGGTGGATCGTATCCAAAGGTTAATTGAACTCGAATATGAGGCAGGCAACCTCGGCGGGTCGTTTGACTGGGAGAGATCCGCAACCCTAAAGGCGCAGCTCAGGGAGTTGCAGGAGCGGAAAGCTCAAGGTTTCCTGGAGCGTGCGCATAGTGGCTTTCTAGAACATAATGAGACTTGTTCTGCTATGTTCTTTAAGTCGGTTAGGGCCAGACAGAGTAGGAAGGTAATGCATGGCGTTAGGGAAGAAAATTGTAGTATAGTTAGAGAACCAGAGGATATGGTCAGGGTGGCAACTGACCATTTCCAAGGTAAATAGGGAAATAGATGTAGAGCAGGGAAATGTGTTTTTAGAACACTTGTCCAGGCGGTTGCCGGAGGACATTACAGAAGTGATGGCGGCCCAGATTTCACTAGAAGAGCTTGAGAGCGCTCTTAGGAGGATAGGAAAAGGGAAGGTGCCTGGGATGGATGGGCTGCCGGCTGAGTTTTATCTCAAGTTTTGGGGTATACTTGGACCAGTGGTCCTCGAAGTCTTGAAGGCCATCCTTGAGACGGGGGTCCCGGGGGGATCAATGGCTGTTGGTGTGCTGTCACTTTTATGTAAGAAGGGGGAAGCAACAGACCTTGGCAACTGGCGGCCGTTGACCATGCTGTGTGTAGATTACAAGCTACTTGCAAAGGTTTTAGCAGACCGGTTGCGCACAGCCCTTCCCTACGTCGTCCATGTGGATCAGACGTGCGGGGTAGAGGGCCGTTCTATTAGATGGAACCTACAGTTAATCAGGGACTCCATCGCTTGGGTTGAAGATAGAGGACTGCCTTTAATGGTAGCAGCGCTAGATCAGGCGAAAGCCTTTGATCGCGTGAATAGATCCTTTTTATTCAGAGTGTTAGGTCGATTAGGATTTGGGGAGAAGTTCATAGGATGGATTCGTACATTATATGTCAGAGCGGGGTGCCGAGTTATAGTGTAAATAGTCACCTGGGTGATGTTTTTGACCTCTCGTCTGGGGTCAGGCAGGGGTGCCCACTCTCGGCTCTCCTCTTCGTTCTGTACATGGAGCCTCTGGGGGCTGCCATTTGGGCAGACACAGGGGTGGAAGGCTTGTTGATCCCTGGAAGTGGTGGGCTGCGTGTTAAGATGACGCAGTACGCCGACGACACTTCCTTGCTGCTGTGCAAGGACTTGTGCCTGACAAGGTCCCTTGCCATCATTGGGGATTTCACCCGAGCGTCGGGAGCGGTTCTGAACCATGCAAAGTATTCCGTTAAGTTTTTCGGAAGATGGCGCGATAGAACGGATGTGCCCGGGGGGTTATCTCTCTGTGAGGGGGCCCTGAGGATTCTCAGGGTCCATTTTGAGACCTCCGGCTCAGCGACGCTAAACTGGAACATGGGTATCGCAGTGGTACAGAGGAAGCTAGCAATGTGGAAGGCTAGGTATTTGTCTTTTATGGGCAAAGTCCTGGTCCTAAAGGTGGATGTGTTGCCATCTCTTTTGTATTTGGCGTACATCTACCCATTGCCGGCTTGTCTGAGGAGGCCTCTAGTGAGGCTTGTGTTTCAGTTCATGTGGGGTGGCAGTTACGAGTGGGTAGCCAGGGCACGCATGCTCTGTCCCATCGGGGAGGGAGGTAGGGGGGTACCACATTTCCCCTCAAGCTGGACACAATTTTTGTTTCTTTCTTGTTAACGGAGCTTGCTCATCCGCTCGTCCGGTTACCTCCTGCGGGTGTTCTTCTCGTATCAGGCGAGAAGCGTAATGGTGTGGTCTAATACGGGTCCTCGGGCGGAACAGCTGCCGTGGCACTTTGGTCATGCGCCAAGTGGCTGCGTGCACACCCTGAGGTTGAAGTTGCCCGAGTAGGTTTAGATCACAGGCACCTGTACGAGGAGGTCAGAAAGGCAGGGAGTCCGGCGCCTGTAGTGGGCATCTCGGAAGTGGTCTGGGAGGGAGTGCAGGCGCAGGGTCTGGACAACAGGCTCAAGGACCTGAATTGGTTGTGCCTCCATAAGTGCTTGCCGGTACGTTCCATCATGTACCGGTATAGTTTGGTGCAATCCCCCACCTGTCCAAGATCTTCTTGTGGCAGGGAAGAGACTGTGCGCCATGTCTTTTGGGACTGTGCTTTTGCCGGAGTAGTATGGGCTAGGGCACGGGTGTTGTTAGGTTTGGTAAGGGGGGATTTTGTATTGACGTGGGCCAGGTTAGAGAGAGGTGTAGGAAGAGCGAGAGGGACGGATAGGGACAGGTTTCTGCTCTGGCTTCTCATGAGTCTCTTTAAACGGGGGCTGTGGGAAGCCAGGCAGAACATGGTGAAGACAGGGAAAGTGGGGGCAGCATGCTGCTCGGGAGAGGTGGAAGGGGGTTTAGGGCTGGGTGTCATTTCGATTTGTAAGGGGATAGATTAGGGATGGGGAGATAGGGAAAGGTAAAATACCATTATTTGAGTATGTATGAAAATTATGAGTTGTAAAGAATGAATGGTATTGAAGATAATAAATTATTTTTTATAAAATAAAATAAAAAAGATAGGCTGTATAGGTTTTCGCGTTTCGTTAGTTGTTTTTGCATATTTAGTTATTTCATGTCTCGTTCATTTTCATTAAAGAACATGAGTAACCACCACGCCGCATTTTGGTCCGACTCTCTTTCAACAGACGAACGCCGTTACACCCATGATGTTTATACTTGTGTATTGTTGTTTGTACAGATGAATGTGGTACCTTCAGGCATTTGGAAATTGCTCCCAAGGATGAACTAGACTTGTGAAGGTCTACAATTCCTTCTAAGGTCTTGGCTGACCTCTTTTGATTTTCCCATGATGTCAAGCAATGAGGCACTGAGTTTGATAGTTTGGTAGGACTTGAAATACATCCACAGGTACACCTCCAATTGACTCAAATGATGTCAATTAGCCTATCAGAAGCTTCTAAAGCCATGACATCATTTTCTGGAATTTTCCAAGCTGTTTAAAGGCACAGTCAACTTAGTGTATGAAAACTTCTGACCCACTGGAATTGTTATACAGTGAATTATACGTGAAATGATGTCTGTAAACAATTGTTGGAAAAATTACTTGTGTCATGCACAAAGTAGATGTGCTATCCGACGTGCCACAACTATGGTTTGTTAACAAGAAATTTGTGGAGTGGTTGAAAAACAAATTTTAATTATTCCAACCTAAGTGTATGTAAACTTCCGACTTCAACTGCAGATAGCACGCAGCATAACAGCTGCACCAACGCATAGGTACTCACACCACCAACAGACATGGGAACAATTATCAACAAAGACAGAGGTAACAGAGGGCACATTTATAACATACTAATCAAGGGAAATGGGAACCAGGTGTGTGTAATCAGATAAGACAGTCCGGGCTGATGATAATGCATCCTCTTCAGTGAAGCCTAGAAAGCCAGTGGCATAGACCTCCGGAACTGGTAAACAGAATGAGCATCAGTACCGGGGTGATCTGTGACACATCCTCCTCAGTGATTTCATAAGAATTCAATTTTTAGATAAAACCATACTAAAACACAATATTTTGCAATGAACAAAATACAGTAGCCTCAACAACACTCTGTAGAGTAGCACCATGGTGTAGCTGGAGGACAGCTAGCCTCCATCCTCCTTTGGGTACATTGACTTCAACACAAAATCTAGGAGGTTCATAGTTCTCACCCCCTTCCAAAAACGTACACAGTAATTATGACAACTTCCGAAGGACGTCCTCCAACCTGTCAGAGCTCTTGCAGCATGAACTGACATGTTGTCGATCCAATTAAAGGATCAGAGAATGAATCTAGTACTGCAAGCATAAGCTACAGCTAGCTAGCACTGCAGTGCATACATGTGGTGAGTATTTGACTGAAAGAGAAAGAAAGACAGTAGTTGAACAAGAGAGAGTGTCATTTTTTTCACTTTCACTTACTTAGCAGGCAAATGCAGCTAGCTAGTTTAACCTACTCAAACAGTGGGATGCTATGTTAGCTAGCTGGCAATGACTATCCAACACAACACTGAACTCTTCCAAGTCAAGGTAAGCTTTTGGTTTTACTAATTTATTGCCACGGGGCCCGCCAGTGTAAGTTTTAAACCGCTTACTGACTGTACACTGTAATGTTACTGCAAAAGTGTAGTGGGTTTACTAATGTGTTAGTTCTATAGTTCTAGATCTATTAGCTATGTTGGCTATGACATTACTTTAGGTAATATAGTGACAATGATGTAGGCTGTGTGTAGTGGTTATGATATGGTTTGGCTTGGAAAGTATTTTTTGCCTGGTCACATACAGCTGATGAGTTGTGCATTGAAGCCCACAAGCGAAGGGAAAAAGTGAGAGGAGCAGAGCACATAAATGCAAGAAGCAATATAAAGTGGCTGCTATGAAAGTGAACTGTGTTTACGCGTGATAAGGTGTGTATTCATTTTTAGCAAGCTATTTAGGCCCTGAGGCAGCAAAGCAGCCCCAAACCATGATGCTCCCTCCACCATACTTTACAGTTGGGATGAGGTTTTGATGTTGGTGTGCAGTGCCTTTTTTTCTCCACACATAGTGTTGTGTGTTCCTTCCTTCCAAACAACTCAACTTTAGTTCAATCTGTCCACAGAATATTTTGTCAGTAACGCTGTGGAACATCAAGGTGCTCTTTTGCGAACTTCAGACGTGCAGCAATGCTTTTTTGGACAGCAGTGGCGACTCATCAACAGAGATGTTAGAATGTTCCAGGGATTTCTGTAAGTCTTTAGCTGACACTCTAGGATTCTTCTTAACCTCATTGAGCATTCTGCCCTGTGCACTTGCAATCATCTTTGCAGGATGGCCACTCCTAGGGAGAGTAGCAACAGTGCTGAACTTTCTCCATTTATAGTAACTTCCTCACCATTTTAGATAAGCATGCTCCGTTCAAAAAATGCAGAACCAAGAACAGATACAGCCCTTGGTTCACTCCAGACCTGACTGCCCTCGACCAGCACAAAAACATCCTGTGGCGGATTGCGGATTGCAATAGCATCGAATAGCCCCTGTGATATGCAACTGTTCAGGGAAGTCAGGAACCAATACACGCAGTCAGTCAGGAAAGCTAAGGCCAGCTTCTTCAGGCAGAAGTTTGCATCCTGTAGCTCCAACTCCAAAAAGTTCTGGGACACTGTGAAGTCCATGGAGAACAAGAGCACCTCCTCCCAGCTGCCCACTGCACTGAGGCTAGGAAACACGGTCTCCACCGATAAATCCATGATTATCGAAAACTTCAATAAGCACTTCTCAACGGCTGGCCATGCCTTCCGCCTGGCTACTCCAACCTCGGCCAACAGCTCCGCCCCCCGTAGTTCCTCACCCAAGCCTCTCCAGGTTCTCCTTTACCCAAATCCAGATAGCAGATGTTCTGAAAGAGCTGCAAAACCTGGACCGTACAAATCAGCTGGGCTTGACAATCTGGACCCGCTATTTCTGAAACTATCTGCCGCCATTGACGCAACCCCTATTACCAGCCTGTTCAACCTCTCTTTCATATCGTCTGAGATCCCCAAGGATTGAAAGCTGCCGCAGTCATCCCCCTCTTCAAAGGGGGAGACACCCTGGACCCAAACTGCTATAGACCTATATCCATCCTGCCCTGCCTATCTAAGGTCTTCGAAAGCCAAGTCAACAAACAGGTCACTGACCATCTCGAATCCCACCGTACCTTCTCCGCTGTGCAATCTGGTTTCCGAGCCGGTCACGGGTGCACCTCAGCCACACTCAAGGTACTAAATGATATCATAACCGCCATCGATAAAAGACAGTACTGTGCAGCCGTCTTCATCGACCTCGCCAAGGCTTTCGACTCTGTCAATCACCAAATTCTTATCGGCAGACTCAACAGCCTCGGTTTTCGGATGACTGCCTTGCCTGGTTCACCAATTACTTTGCAGACAGAGTTCAGTGTGTCAAATCAGAGGGCATGCTGTCCGGTCCTCTGGCAGTCTCTATGGGGGTGCCACAGGGTTCAATTCTCGGGCCGACTCTTTTCTCTGTATATATCAATGATGTTGCTCTTGCTGCGGGCGATTCCCTGATCCACCTCTACGCAGACGACACCATTCTATATACTTTTGGCCCGTCATTGGACACTGTGCTATCAAACCTCCAAACGAGCTTCAATGCCATACAGCACTCCTTCCGTGGCCTCCAACTGCTCTTAAACGCGAGTAAAACCAAATGCATGCTTTTCAACCGATCGCTGCCTGCACCCGCATGCCCGACTAGCATCACCACCCTGGATGGTTCCAACCTTGAATATGTGGACATCTATAAGTACCTAGGTGTCTGGCTAGACTGCAAACTCTCCTTCCAGACTCACATCAAACATCTCCAATCAAAAATCAAATCCAGAGTCGGCTTTCTATTCCGCAACAAAGCCTCCTTCACTCACGCTGCCAAGCTTACCCTAGTAAAACTGACTATCCTACCGATCCTCGACTTCGGCGATGTCATCTACAAAATGGCTTCCAACACTCTACTCAGCAAACTGGATGCAGTCTATCACAGTGCCATCCGTTTTGTCACTAAAGCACCTTATACCACCCACCACTGCGACTTGTATGCTCTAGTCGGCTGGCCCTCACTACATATTCGTCGCCAGACCCACTGGCTCCAGGTCATCTACACGTCCATGCTAGGTAAAGCTCCGCCTTATCTCAGTTCACTGGTCACGATGGCAACACCCATCCGTAGCACGCGCTCCAGCAGGTGTATCTCACTGATCATCCCTAAAGCCAACACCTCATTTGGCCGCCTTTCGTTCCAGTACTCTGCTGCCTGTGACTGGAACGAATTGCAAAAATCGCTGAAGTTGGAGACTTTAATCTCCCTCTCCAACTTCAAACATCAGCTATCCGAGCAGCTAACCGATCGCTGCAGCTGTACATAGTCTATAGGTAAATAGCTCACCCCTTTTTCACCTACCTCATTCCCATACTGTTTTTATACTGTTTTTATTTATTTACTTTTCTGCTCTTTTGCACACCAATATCTCTACCTGTACATGCCCATCTGATCATTTATCACTCCAGTGTTAATCTGCAAAATTGTATTATTCGCCTACCTCCTCATGCCTTTTGCACACATTGTATATAGACTGCCCATTTTTTTCTACTGTGTTATTGACTTGCTAATTGTTTACTCCATGTGTAACTCTGTGTTGTCTGTTCACACTGCTATGCTTTATCTTGGCCAGGTCGCAGTTGCAAATGAGAACTTGTTCTCAACTAGCCTACCTGGTTAAATAAAGGTGAAATAAAAAATAAAATAAAAATAAATAGACAATTTGTCTTACCGTGCAGTGATGAACATCAAGGCTTTTAGAGATACTTTTGTAACCCTTTACAGCTTTATACAAGTCAGCAATTCTTAATCTTGGGTCTTCTGAGATCTCTTTTGTTCGAGGTATGGTTCACATCAGGCACTACTTCTTGTGAATAGCAAACTCACATTTTGTGAGTGTTTTTTATAGGGCAGGGCAGCTTTAACCAACATCTCCAGTCTCATCTCATTGATTGGACTCCAGGTTAGCTGACTACTGACTCCAATTAGCTTTTGGAGAAGTCATTAGCCTAGGGGTTCACATACTTTTCCCAATCTACACGTTGTATGTTTAAATTATTTATTCAATATAGGCAAGAAAAATGCAATATTGTGTGTTTTTAGTTTAAGCACACTGTGTTTGTCTATTATTGTCAATTAGATAAAGATCAGATCATATTTTATGACTAATTTATGCAGAAATCCAGGTAATTCAAAAGGGTTCAAATACTTTTCTTGCCACTGTATGTTGTAAACATTCATTCATAGGCTTAGTTGTAGCAACCTCATGATGGGTATAGGGAAATGAAAGTGTCATGTACTGCCGTAGCCTAAACCTACGGCTGTTACATTGAACTGGGTGAATGGAAAATGAATAACAGTCATCCAATATGCTGTAATAGAAATAAGGTCGTGCTCACAAACAAAGAAAAATCATACTCCCTCATCATAAAAGGGCAGTGGCTGCCACTGGTCCATATGTATGTGTGAGTGTTGGAGTGTCAGTGTAGTATGTGTGGGTGGGTGGTTAGAGTCCAGTGAGTGTACATCGAGCCTGTGCAAGAGAGTAAGTGCAAAAGATAAGAATCGATAGGACAATGCAAATAGTCTGGGTAGTCATTTGACTACCTGTTCAGCCCACTTATTGCTTGGGGGTAGAATCTGTTAACCTTTTTACGCATACCAACAAACTGGGTGTGATCATTTTACAGTGGTCCCTGCAGCATACGCTCCAACCGATGTGATTAGAATGCTTATTTAGAACGGCCAGTTTCGATTGAGGCAACAGTCAGCATTTGAGCTGGCCAGACTGCTGGCCACACTGAAACATTTTATACAAACACAGCCCATACGAAGTTAAGTCCAGAATGTGACCAGTTTATTTTTGGATGTAATGTTCAGACATTCCCAGAAGTATCTACAGCATAACACAATTATCTAAACAGGGAAAATGTAGGCTACATTTGTCCTAGCGCAAACTGTGGAAAGATAGACTTAGCACAAGCAGTCATATTTTTATAACTCTTGGCTGACAGAAACTACAATATGAATTAGCTAAAGCAATTACTATTTATACTTAATCACATCATGGGTGAGCTCACCATTGATCGACATAATTGAGTAAAACACTTTCTAGAAATTGAAAATAATTCAACGATGGGTAGTTTGTGCACTCCGCCATGTTTGTTTTTTCACATCAACCAAAGACAATAAGAGGAGACAAGATGAGTTTGGTCTGTTTATTGTATGCATGTTAAAGGGGGTGTGTCATCTACCATTGTTCACATCCCTTCATTCACTTCCGGAAGTTTACTCGAAAAATGAACAAACCCTCGCTCACCTCATTATAACTTCTTTGGTCTGACAGACATTTACATGAAACCCAGAATGCATTGTATGTCAACTAACATAGCTCCACACATAGCTGGCAAATAGCTTAGCATTAGCTCATTAGAATCAGTACAACAAAATAGCAAAAAACTATTTTGCACACATCATAGGTGTACATTACAATCTATGCAATAATCAGAATGCATTATTTGCAACCAGCACTTGAAAACATGTGAATAAAACTGTAAATACATTATGCTCCATACATAAATACTGTATGCTACAGTAGAAACGGCAACATAATATACAGAAAATAAAGCACTTACTTAGATAGGAACGCACACATGTCCAAAGTTTTTATTTGTAAGGCAAAAAAAACTATGTAATAATGTGAGCGCCAGCCAGAAAATTTGCCAGTTCGTAGAAATCTGTGCAAATGTCTGCATACTTGATTTGTGAAATAAATGGGGAAAGGCTCTCCTCGAAGAGGGAAGTTTTGTCCGGCTCAGTAAAGCCTCAACCATAAATTGTCCGCAACACTGAAATGGGCTACTTCTATGTGAATTAATGAGGAGGTGGAACACACCTCTATTCAAACTGTTGTTAGAAAATATAACTTGTTGGAAAATAATGTTGAAATAGACAAGTTGAAACAGCCTATAGATAATTAGCAGGCCGCATGTGTCCTGTTGCATAACAATCACCTTTTGAAAAAAGTGAGTGCATTCTGACATCACGTGCATAAAACAACAGTCGCTGAGGTGACCGTTAGAGATATTTGGAACTCACATGTGAAAAGGTTAAGGGTCCTTTTGGTCCCAGACTTGGCGCTCCGGTACCGCTTGCATCCGGTAGCAGAGAGAACAGTGTACCTGCTTCCTCTAACACTGCCTAGTATACAGGTCCTAGATGCCGAGCAGTTGCCATACCAAGCGGTGATGTAACCAGTCAGCACGCTCTCGATGGTGTAGCTGTAGAACTTTTGGAGGATCTGAGGACCCATGACACATATTTTCAGCCTCCTGAGGGGGAATAGGTATTGTCGTGCCCTCCTCACGACTGTGTTGGTGTGTTTGGACCATGATAGGTCCTTAGAGATGTGGACACCAAGGAACTTGAAGCTCTCGACCTTCTCCACTACAGCCCAGTCGATGTGAATGGGGGAGTGCTCGGCCCTCCTTTTCCTGTAGTCCACGAGCAGCTCCTTTGTCTTGCTCAAGTTTACGAAGATATTGTTGTCCTGGCACCACACTGTTAGGTCTCTGATCTCCTCCCTATACGCTGTCTCATTGTTGTCAGTAATCAGGCCTATCACCGTTGTCTCGTCAGCAAACTTAATGATGGTGTTGGAGTCATGCGTGGCCACACAGTCGTGGGTGAACAGGAGGGGAATAAGCACGCACCCACTGAGGGGCCCCTATGTTGAGGGTCAGCGTGGCGGATGTTTTGTTACCCACCCGCACCACCTGGGGAGTGGCCCATCAGAAAGTCCAGGATCCAGTTGCAGAGGGAGGTGTTTAAACCCAGGGTCCTTAGCTTGGGGATGAGCTTGGAGGGCACTATGGTGTTGAACGCTGAGCTGTAGTCAATGAACAGCATTCTCACGTAGGTGTTCCTTTTGTCCAGGTGAGAGAGGGCAGTGTGTAGTGCAACAGAGATTGCGATGTCTGTGGATCTGTTGGGGCGGTATGCGAATTAGAGTGGGTCCAGAGTTTTGGGATGATGGTGTTGATGTGAGCCATGACCAGCCTTTTCTAAGCATTTCATGACTACAGATGTGACAGCTACGGGGCGATAGTCGTGTTACCTGGGCGTTCTTTGGCACAGGGACTATGGTGGTGTGCTTGAAACATGTAGGTCAGGCTGGGTCAGGAAGAGGTATAAAATGTCAGGAAAGACACTTGCCAGCTGGTCAGTGCATGTTCTGATTATGCGCCCTTGTAATCTGTCTGGCCCTACGGCCTTGTGAAAGTTAATCTGTTTAAAGGTCTTACTCACATCGGCTACAGAGAGCGCCTCACTGGGCAGCTCGTGGTTAGGTTTCCCTTTGTAATCCGTAATAGTTGGCACGCCCTGCTACATCTGACGAGCGTCAGAGAAGGTGTAGTAGTAGTAGATCTTAGTTCTGTCTGGACACTTGCCTGTTTGATGGTTCGTCATAGGGCATAGCAGGATTTCTTATTAATGTCCCACTCCTTGAAAGCTGCAGCTCTCGACTTTAGCTCAGTGTAGATGTTTCTCTGTTATCCATGGCTTCTGGTTGAGATATGTACGTACGGTCATTGTGGGGACAATGTTGCCAATGCACTTATTAATGATGCCGGCGACTGATCAATGCCATCGAATGAATACTGGAACATGTTCCAGTCTGTGCTAGCAAAACAGTCCTGTAGTTCAGCATCCGCTTCATCAGACCACTTCCATATTCAGCGCGTCACTGGTACTTCCTGTATGAGTTTTTGCTTGTAAGCAAGAATCAGGAAGATAGACTTATGATCATATTTGCCAAATGGAGGGAAAAGGAGAGCTTTGTATGCGTCGCTGTGTGTGAAGTAAAGGTGATCCAGAGTTTTTTTCTCTCTAGTTGCACATGTTACATGCAGGTCAAAATGAGGTAAAACGGATTTCAGTTTTCCTGCATTAATGTCCCTGGCCACTAGGAGCGACGTGTCTGGATGACCATTTTCTTGTATGCTTATGGCCTTATACTCGTTGAGTGTGGTCTTAGTGCCAGCATCGGTTTGTGGTGGTACATAGACATCTATGAAGAAAATATGCAAAAACTCTCTTGGTAAATAGTGTGGTCTACAGCTTATTATGAGGTACTCCAACGCAGGCATGCAAAACCTAGAGATCGCCCACCAGCTGTTGGTAATATAGAGACACAGATCTTACCATAGGCTGCTGTTCTGTCTTGCCGATGCACAGAAAACCCAGCTAACTGTATATTATCCATGTCCTTGTTCAGCCACAACTCGGTGAAACATAGGATATTACAGTTTTTAATGTCACATTGATACAATAGTCTTGAACGGCGCTCTTCCCGTTTATTTTTCAGTGATTGTACATTTTCCAGTGGAAGGGAGGGTAGAGGCGTATTATTGGGCTTGGTCTGGGAATAGCAGTATATCTTTCGCTGGCCGCGACCGAGAGGTCCGTGGGGCGACGCACAATTGGCCTAGCGTCGTCCGGGTTAGGGAGGGTTTGGCTGGTAGGGATATCCTTGTCTCATCGCGCACCAGCGACTCCTGTGGCGGGCCGGGCGCAGTGCCCACTAACCAAGGTAGCCAGGTGTACGGTGTTTCCTCGACACATTGGTGCGGCTGGCTTCAGGGTTGGAGGCGCGCTGTGTTAAGAAGCAGTGCAGCTTGGTTGGGTTGTGTTTCAGAGGACGCATGGCTTTCGACCTTCGTCTCTCCCGAGCCCGTACGGGAGTTGTCGCGATGAGACAAGACAGTAATTACTAACAATTGGATACCACGAAATTGGGGAGAAAAGGGGGTACAAAAATGAATAAATCCTTGTCCAGACAGAGGTGAGTAATCACTGTTCTGATGTCCAGAAGCTCTTTTCAGTCATAGGAAATGATATCAGAAACATTATGTAAAAAAAAGTTAAAAACAGCGCAATTGTAATGAATTTCCTCCTCTTCTTCCGAAGAGGAGAGGCGAAACGGATCAGAGGACCAATACGCGGCGTGGTAAGTGTCCATGGTTCTTTTTAATACGTTAAGGTACACATGAACAACTGACTACAAAAAAAACAAGAAATGTGAAAACTCAAAACAGTCCTATCTGGTGCAAAGACAGAGACAGGAACAATCACCCCCAAACACACAGTGAAACCCAGGCTACCTAAGTATGATTCTCAATCAGAGACAACTAATGACACCTGCCTCTGATTGAGAACCATACTAGGCCGAAACATAGAAATACCCAAATCATAGAAAAACAAACATAGACTGCCCACCCAACTCACGCCCTGACCATACTAACTAAATACAAAACACAGGAAATAAAGGTCAGAACGTGACAGCAATAAAACACACAAAATAGCATAATTGGTCAGGAGCCCGTAAAACGGTGGCCATCCCCTCTGGCTCCATTCTATTTAGTTAATGAAACAAACTGTTCACACCCCTCTTGTTGGTGGAGAGAAAATGTTGTAGGTTTAAATAATAATAATATATGCCATTTAGCAGACGCTTTTATCCAAAGCGACTTACAGTCATGTGTGCATACATTCTACGTATGGGTGGTCCCGGGAATCGAACCCACTACCCTGGCGTTACAAGCGCCATGCTCTACCAACTGAGCTACAGTTACAGCTTGTTTTCTGCAACTCTACACATTTTGTCATGGGGTGCAGAGAACATTTAGCAGTTTTAAAATGTTCTTGCAATTCTATACATTTTGCTATGTCTCACGTATATTCATTTGATATTTGAGTGACTCAAACATTACACCATAATCTGTGGGTTAAAAAACCTAGCAAAAAACTTGATCTGGACATTTCTGAGAACGTTACAATAGCTCTCTAAGGTACACAAAGACTGACATGACAAGAGGAAAACTGATGATGCACTACAAAATCAAATAAATTACACCTTGTGCATTCTAGCATTACAACTTTCAAGACTGAGTACCTTGGTTGGATCACTCCAAACAAAGCTGGTTACCAACATGTACTGACCAACCTGTTTACTGGGGAAGATGGGAAAATACAAACAAGTGAAAGGCACTCAAAGTACCAGGTTGGGTTCGGATCGACTAACGGGTGGGTCAAAGGTTGGACTCAATTGGAGCCTGCCGGCACCTACAGGCTGCTATCGACTGTCTGGTTGCAGTTGACCACATGACTGTAGAGGAGTGTAACATCTCATCAATGTGCTTAATCTATGAGCAATACAGTTATGGCTATAGGGTATGTTCTAGGGCCATTACGGCCACTACTATGGTACTAACTTAGAGGAAGAATTCAATATGAGGCCCATAGGTTTGAGGGACTACTGTCTGCTTTTATGCTGTGTGTGTGTGTGTGTGTGTGTGTGTGTGTGTGTGTGTGTGTGTGTGTGTGTGTGTGTGTGTGTGTGTGTGTGTGTGTGTGTGTGTGTGTGTGTGTGTGTGTGTGTGTGTGTGTGTGTGTGTGTGTGTGCGTGGGCATGGCTAAAGATGCGTAAATGTGGCCCATTGATTTCCTCATTACCCTCAGCCTATTAAACAGCCAGGCTACTCTGCTAATGCACTGTGAATCAACACACACTCAGTGGACTCCCTCCCTGAAGTGAAAGAACACTATCATTATCTGTGGTTTTTGATGAAGCCAAGGCTCATCGATAACTTATTTTAAAAGGCAAGGTATGCTATTATATTTAGTTCAACGTGCTTTTACTAGGACAGCAGCTATTTTCAAATGTAGTCATCCTTAAACTGGTATTATCAGTCAGATGTTTAAATAATACACAAATAGGGCCCAGCCAACTCCATTACAGATTAAGAAGCCCAAACTCCAGTGGTTACGCACTAGTCATTATGGGCACCACTTGGCATTATATTTCCAACTGTCCACTTGGGGCAATGCAAGTGCCTTTAATGAGAGCCCTGCACGCCACATGGGAATGAAATTCATGCCTGAGCACTAACCATGCCCATGACGTTCAGGCCCTACCCTACCCGGGCCCCCTTTGCTTCCGCCAAATTTAAGGCCCAGCCGTGCACGAACCCAAAATCAGAAACAACTTCCTCTGCTACTATATCCATTCCATTAGCTGCTCGTCTCTATCTGTCCCCTGCTCCCTGCACTAACCCGGCTTCATGCACTCTCTGCATGTGTGAGTATCCATAGCAACAGCCCGCTTTGGGCTGCTCATTGACAAAGCGTGAGAGACTTCTTAGCTGTTAGCTAGCTACATCTTGTCCCTCTTAACTCAAACAAAACTCACAGAACATCATTATTTTCTGTCAAATAATCTCTCCTGTCAACTCAGACAATGGTCTAGTCATATATTTGACAAGTTTGAAGCTTCAAAATTAATTGAATAATTCTTGAAAATAATACTAGAGTACCCTAGTTATGGATGAAAAACAGGCCCTACCCAGCCCTAACCCAATGTATAGTGTTGGGACCCGTCGGGCTTGGGTCGGGTAGAAGAGCTCTACGTGGTGTGCCGATCTGGCTATACTCGTATTCGTAATCGTAAATTGAATGTCGATGATTGGAGTTTGCGACTGAATGGAGTTAAAACTGCGCTCTATCCAATCGTAATACTATGATAAACCGACAGCCCGCCCATTTCTTTACAGAAAGCAGAACTAGCCCGTTGGTTTATTAAGAGCAATTATTTAGAGCATTTAGAGTACCTCACACGTTTGAGTGACATAAGAGAGATGCGGCTAATTACAAAAAATACTCTGATCATAATCATATCTGGAAAATACCCCATGTCCGTTAAGGTACTCATTTTGTCCGAGTACTCGGCACATGTTATCATCAAGTCGGCTCACAACAGGCTAGGGCCTTGACGAAAGGGTTGAGGATAGGCTAAAATCATGCGTTACATCTCTGAACATCGCAGATTCAATCTCAGCTCAAGGCACTCATTTAGAATTTTGAGTGTTTGTTTTAACCCAAACCTTAACCCTAACCTTAATCAGTCGGAATTAATGCCCAAATGTAACCCTAATGCCTAAACTTTTAATACAATCTCGGAATAATGCCTAATGTTAAAATTGAGGTTAGTTTTGGTTTCACTTTTGTGCAGTTTGACTG
The DNA here is from genome assembly GCF_023373465.1 of Oncorhynchus keta. Taxonomy (NCBI): domain Eukaryota; kingdom Metazoa; phylum Chordata; class Actinopteri; order Salmoniformes; family Salmonidae; genus Oncorhynchus; species Oncorhynchus keta. The sequence goes on from NC_068451.1 coordinate 2,096,503, forward strand.
ATAGCTAACACATCGCCACACACTCTGTAATTAAAAGGGTAACACATTTCATAATCTTAAAATGGCACCGAAATGTAATTAAAAGGGCAATAAACACCGTAATCTATGTTGCCTGGAGAAACGAAAAATGGCTCCATTTGCCTTAGAAGGTGCATTGAGATTCAGATTTGAGATAAGCGTGTGCCACTCAGGCATTCACGTAAATCATTAAATGATACCAATGGGAGACTTAAAGGCGCATTAAAGCCATTTTGATGTTCTTTCCTTTTAACAAATTATTTCTGGGTAACAATATTGGCAGATAGTTTGAAATTAAATGATTTTTTACTGGTCTATTCAATTATTTCCTCACATGACATCACATGAGGAGGGAAAACTCTACTCGTGCAAAACCTGTTGATTATACAGAATGTATTTTCTAAGTGCAGAGATCTCAGAATACCATCCTTTGTACATTTTCATTCAAGCCATAATCTTAGATCATGTTTTCTTAGTAACTTCCACTGTTTGGAAGAAATCCCAACCTTCACTTTTCTCTTATAGTCTCTGAAATGTCTGAACGTAAGACCTTGAAGTAGATGCAGAATACCGGCAGGCCTATACAGGTTTGGCTTTGTTTTCCGCTATTTGAATACTTAGCTCGATGTTCACCTTAACTCACTGTCTAGCAATAAACCAATATTGTGAGGATCGACGCTGGAGATGAGAAGTAGGTACAGGGAGTGAACATTTAATAAACAATGGATGTGAAACAGAACAGGAACAGTGTCTGGACAGGAAAAATAACGGCATCAATGCTGACACAGGGAACAAACTGAGGAACATGTTGAAGGGCAGCCTGGTGCCCTTGAGTGCCAGAGACGGAGAGCGGGAGCAGGCGTGACAAATATAGAAGGTAAGCTATCCATTTTGTCCGTGATGAACTAATCTATGGCCTTTTCTGAAAACAGTACAGAGGTGTGTATGTTAACTTTAATTTCAAAACACATACAGTTGGTCCATCATAATAGCCCTAAGTCCGTCTTTCATTCATTTCTGGTATGAGGCATAGGCCTGCTGTTGAGCCAAACAGATAATTTGGGATCATATACTGTTAAAATGTAAACCCTATCCCTGTAGGGCTATACTTCTGCAGTAAAGAAGATAAAAGATCAAGAAAGTGAGAAAAATTGAAAGAAGGGAAACAAAGGGCAAGACAGAACACAGAGAGCAAAATAGAGTAGAAGAGTAAGAAAGAGAGAGGGTAGAGAGGGAGGGAGAAAGAGTGAGACAGAGAGGGAGAGGGAGATAGAGAAGGGTCTCTTTTGGGGTGCAGTGGGGTGTGAGACAGGCCCATTGAGCCAAATCTAAGCACGGTGTCAGACTGTGCATCAGCGCTCTCACCCAGGCAGCAGCAACACTGGCTACAGACACAAAGTTAACCAGTCAACTCCATTACAGTGCAGGGGGCGTGTACAGACCTGCCACACCAAAGAGACCACACCGGCCAGCCAAGAATATTAATTGCTTTTAAATGAAGTGGAAGTCTCTTTATTGGGTGTCTGGTGTTGGTTTGTTATCGGACCTCTGAAAAGGAGGCGGCCCTCTTTGGTCTCACCGCCTTTCAAAGAGCTGATGGCTCTAAATGAGGTCATTGATCAGCAGGAGCTATATTCTTCCAATGTTTTTTGGGGGGCCCTTCCCCTTTAAACATTCCTATTGTATACTGCCTTTCAGCCCTCAATCATACTGTTTAATGTCTTATCCAACCGCAGCCATATTCGATTCTGTCCAAACCATGTTAACTTCAATTGTTTGGTGCTATTTTCAAAAGTATGTGGTGAATTTTCTAAATTCTTAGAAAAAAAACCCCAAACTGGTTACACTTGTAACGCAGCAAGTCCTATCTTCAAAACTTTTTATTGTGCATTCATTTTGTTTGGAGTGTCACGCCCTGACCTTAGAGATCCTTTTTATGTCTCTATTTTGGTTTGGTCAGGGCGTGAGTTGGGGTGGGCATTCTATGTTTTGTGTATGGTTCTCAATCAGGGACAGCTGTCTCTGATTGGGAACCATACTTAGGTACCCTTTTCCCCACCTGTGTTTGTGGGAAGTTACCTTTGTTTGATGGCACATAGCCTTAAGCGTCATGGTTTGCATTGCATTGCATTGCATTGTTTATTGTTTTGTCGGCGTCATTTCGAATAAAAGAGAAAATGTACGCTCAACATTCTGCACCTTGGTCCAGTTGTTTTAACGGCCGTGACATGGAAACATCTTTTAACACATAACCATTGATCCAAAATATAAATGTACTGTGAAATGCCATGAGGACATTGATTTAATCATCAAAACATAATAATTCTGTATCTTCTCAATGCAGTTGTTTTAACAACCAATAGCAAAAAATGCAAAATACATGTTTTACAATTCCCCTTGGAATGTAATATACTACAGTACTGCACATTACAGTACATTATACCGTTTCCACATCAGGCAATACACTTGAAATACCCATCAAAATGGACTGAAAATCAAATTTCCATCATTTCTATCCCATGTGTGATCAAAGGTGTGATCATTGAAGAGATCTTTCCTTGACACAAAAAAAATGAATGTATTGTTCAGATATAATTACAACGTAGGTGTACTATAATCCAATGAAACAAATTATATGAATGAAAGAAACATAACGTTTAGCGGGCACTAGTTTGCATCAAGCTTGTCTTGAGAATTTGGCCTATAGGCTCTCATCGACATCGCTGTATAATTCATGTTGAATTAATGGAGAATCCAAGCCTGACATACTGTAGATCTGGATTGATGTCATTGCATGCCTCACCCATGGCCTGGAGGAGGGTGGCACGCTCATGGGGAAGGTGATCCTACATGTTCCACCTCTATTGTAATCATGTACTGTATTTCACAGCATTGTATTGTACTTCTGTATTGTCGTGCTCCTGTGTTAGTAAGAGCATGGCACTAGAAACACCAGTTGCGGGTTCGATTCCCACTGAAGTCACATATAAAAGGATGTGGACTCGCTGTTGTGGATAAAACGCCTGCACGTAAAATGGCATATTACAGTATTGTAATTTTAGTAAAGCAGTGTGATCCCCCCCCCCCACCCATCAAAAAGACCCCAGCAATTTCATTTTGTATACATGTTAACTGCAGTCCCCACTCCTCAGAGGAGAAAGGTTGGACCATCCTACACATAAAAAAAATCAAATAGTGAAACATTAATAGTGATACTTTTTAGATAAAACTATGCTAAATATATTCACGTCACCAAATAACTGATTAAAACACTGAAATGAAGCACTCAATAAGCACTCTGTAGGGTAGCACCATGGTGTAGCCGGAGGACAGCTATTTTAATTGACTTCAATACAAAACCTAGCTGGCTCATGGTTCTCACCCCCTTCCATAGACTTACACAGTAATTATGACGACTTCCGTAGGACGTCCTTCTACCTATCAGAGGAATGCTATTTATGTTAGCTAGCTGGCTAAGGTTATCCAATACTATAACTCTTCCAAGTCAAGGTAAGATTTTGGTTTTATAAATGTATTGCCACCGGGGCCCGCCGCTGTAACTGGCGCCGGAAGAGATGGCTGCCGTTTTACGGTCCCCTAACCAATTGTGCTATTGTGTGTGTTTTTTAGTGTTATTTGTTGCTTATTTTGTACAAAATGTTTCTGCCACCGTCTCTTATGACCAAAAATAGCTTCTAGATATCAGTACAGCGATTACTCACCCCGTACTTGAAGAATATATTTTTTTAAATTAATAAGTCGGACGCAAAGGATTTATTCCAGACACACGACAAGGCCCTCATCCCCGTCATTCGCAGAAGAAAGAGATGGAGGATATCGGGGACGTAGGTCTGGGTGCCTTGTAAGGATCCGACGGCGGGTGGGTAATCTGCCTCTACCATCGGTCCTATTAGCCAACGTACAATCATTGGATAATAAAATAGACAAACTATGAGCACGTATATCCTACCAACGGGACATTCAAAATTGTAATATCTAATGTTTCATCGAGTTGTGGCTGAATAAGAGATATGAATAACATACAGCTGGCTTGGGTGTTTTACGCTTTTTTCGTCAGGATAAAAGAGCAGCCTCTGGTAAGACAAGGGGTGGTGGTCAATGTATATTTGTAAACAACAGCTGGTGCACGAAATCTAAGGAAGTCTCAAGGTTTTGCTCGCCTGAGGTAGAGTATTTCATGATAAGCTGTAGAACACACTTTTTACCAAGAGAGTTTTCATCTATATTCTTTGTAGCTGTCAAAGACTGCACTTTACGAGCTGTGTAAGGCCATAAGCAAACAGGAAAACGCTCATCCAGAGGAGGCGCTCCTAGTGGCCAGGGACTTCAATGCAGGGAAACTTAAAACCGTTTTACCTAACATGTTAAATGTGCAATCAGAGGGGGAAAAAACTCTAGACAACCTTTACTCCACACACAGAGACACGTACAAAGCTCTCCCTCGCCCTCCATTTGGCAAATCTGACCATAATTCTATCCTCCTGATTCATGCTTACAAGCAAAAACTAAAGCAGGAAGCACCAGTGAGTCGGTCAATAAATAAGTGGTCAGATGAAGCAGATGCTAAGCTACAGGACTGTTTTGCTAGCACAGACTGGGATATGTTCCGGGATTCTTCCGATGGCATTGTGGAGTAAACCACATCAGTCACTGGCTTTATCAATAAGTGCATCGATGACGTCATCCCCACAGGGACTGTACGCCAACCAGAACCCATTGATTACAGGCAACATCCGCACTGAGCTAAAGGGTAGAGCTGCCGCTTTCAAGGAGCGGGACCCGGAGGCAAACCATCAATCCCGCTAAGCCCTCAGGCAAACCATCAAACAGGCAAACCATCAATACAGGACTAAGAATGAATCGTACTACACTGGCTCCGATGCTCGTCGTATTTGGCAGGGCTAGCAAACTATTACAGACTACAAAGAAAAGCACAGCCGTGAGCTGCCCAGTGACACAAGCCTACTAGACAAACTAAATTACTTCTATGCTCGCTTCGAGGCAAGTAGCACTGAAACATGCATGAGAGCATCAGCTGTTCTGAATGACTGTGTGATCATGCTCTCCGTAGCCAATGTGAGTAAGACCTTTAAACAGGTCAACATTCACAAGGCCGCAGGGCCAGACGGATTACCAGGACGTGTACTCAGAGCAGATGCTGATCAACTGGCAAGTGTCTTCCCTGACATTTTCAACCTGTCCCTGACAGTCTGTAATACCAACATGTTTCAAGCAGACCACCACAGTCCCTGTGCCAAAGAACACTAAGGTAACCTGCCTAAATGACTACCGACCCGTAGCACTCACGTCTGTTGCCATGAAATGCTTTGAAAGGCTGGTCATGGCTCACATCAACAACATTATCCAAGAAACCCTAGACCCACTCCAATTTGCATACCAACAGATCCACAAATGATGCATTCTCTATTGCACTCCACACTGCACTCCATACTAAGGTCTCTGACCTCCTCCCTATAGGCTGTCTCGTCGTTGTTGGTGATCACTGTTCTGTCATCAGCAAACTTAATGATGGTGTTGGAGTCGTGCCTGGCTGTGCCGTCATGAGTGAACAGGGAGTACAGGAGGGGACTGAACACACACTCCTTAGGGGTCCCCGTGTTGAGGATCAGCGTGGCAAATGTGTTATTACCTACTCTTACCACCTGGGGGTGGCCCGTCAGGAGGTTCAGGATCCAGTTGCAGAGGGAGGTGTTCAGTGCCAGGGTCCTTAGCTTTGTAATGAGCTTGGAGGGCACTATGGTGTTGAACACTGAGCTGTAGTCAATGAATAGCATTCTCACATAGATGTTCGTTTTGTCCAGGTGGGAGAGGGCAGAGTGGAGTGCAATAAAGATTATCATCCGTGGATCTGTTGGTGGAGTATGTGAATTAGAGTGGGTGTCTGGATGATGGTGTGAGTCAATATTCAAAATATTTAATGACTACAGATGTGAGTGCTACAGGTCATTTAGACAGGTTGTCTTGGCGTTCTTGGGCACAGGGACTGTGGTGGTGTGCTTGAAACATGTAGGTATTACAGACTGGGTCAGGGAGAGGTTGAAAATGTTAGTGAAGACACTTGCCAGCTGGTCAGCGCATGCTCTGAGTACACATCGTGGTAATCCATCTGGCCCGGAGGCCTTGTGAATATTAACCTGTTTAAAGGTCTTTCTCTCATCTGCTATGGAGATCGTGATCACACAGTCGTCCGGAACAGCTGGTGCTTGGTTCAGTGTTGCTTGAATCGAAGCGATAAAAAGTTGTGTGAGATGAAGAATGAATTGTACACACACTGCTATGTGACATTTGTAGAATGACCCAAGATGAAAAGTTGTGTAGGAGTATTACAAGGGAATATTATAAAAGCAAGCGAGACAGAGTATAAGCACCTCAGGCACGTCAAATCAGAAGTCTCACAGAAACTACATGGGTGCCAATTAATGACTGGATTGTGAATCCTGTCAATCGTGTATGTTACATCACTACATCTGTGTCGAGTCCCAAACTTGGTGGCATCTGTCTGCAATGAGACAACTAATACAACTAACTAGGGTCAATCTGCAGTTGCTACATCCATTTTTGGACATATAAATGAATGATATGTACCCATTGACTCTTGAAGAATATATCTACAGTGCATTCGGAAAGTATTCAGATCTCTTTACTTTTTCCACATTTTGTTACGTTACAGCCTTATTCCAAAATGTATGAAATATTTTTTCCCCTCATCAATCTACACACAATACCCCATAATGACAAAGCCAAAACAAATTAAGACATTTTTGCAAATTGATTACAAATAAAAATCAGATATAACTTATTTACATAAGTGTTCAGACCCTTTACTATGAGAATCAAAATTGAGCTCAGATGCATCCTGTTCCCATTAATCATCCTTGAGATGTTTCAACAACTTGATTGGAATCCACCTGTAGTAAATTCAACTGATTGGACATGATTTGGAAAGGCACACACCTGTCTATATAAGATCCCACAGTTGACAGTGCATGTCAGAGCAAAAACTAAGCCATCAGGTCTAAGGAATTGTCCGCAAAGCTACGAGACAGGATTGTGTCGAGGCACAGATCTGGGGAAGGGTACCAAAAAATGTCTGCAGCATTAAAGGTCCCCTAGAAAACAATGGCCTCCATTATTCTTAAATGGAAGAAGTTTAGAACCACCAAGACTCTTCCTAAAACTGACCGCCCTTCCAAACTGAGCAATCGGGGGAGAAGGGCCCTGGTCAGGGAGGTGACCAAGAACCGATGGTCACTCTGACAGAGCTCCATACTTCCTCTGTGGAGATGGGAGAAAATTCCAGAAGGACAACCATCTCTGTAGCACTTCACCAATCAGGCCTTTATGGTAGAGTGGCCAGAAGGAAGCCACTACTCAGTAAAAGGCACATGACAGCCCGCTTGAAGTTTGCCAAAAGGCACCTAAAGGACTCTGACATTGAGAAACAAGATTATCTAGTCTGATGAAACCAAGACTGAACTCTTTAGCTTGAATGCCAAGCGTCATGTCTGGAGGCAACCTGGAACCATCCTTAACGGTGAAGCATGGTGGTGGCAGCATCATGCTGTGGGGCTGTTTTTCAGCATCAGGGACTGGGGACTAGTCAGGATCGAGGGAAAGATGAAGGAGCAAAGTACAGAGAGATACTCAATGAAAATCGCTCCTGAGCGCTCAAGACCTCAGACCGGGGTGAAGGTTCACCTTCCAACAAGACAACGACCCTAAGCAAGCAGCCAAGACAATGCAGGAGTCTCTGGAGAGACTGCAGAGACGAATGGGAGAAACCCCAAATACAGGTGTGCCAAGCTTGTAGTGTCGTACTCAACAAGACTCAAGGCTGTAATCGCTGCCAAAGATGCGTCAACAAAGTACTGAGTAAAGGTTCTGAATACTTATGTAAATGTAATACTTCAGTTTATTATTTTTAATACATATTCAAAAATGTCAAAAAACAGTTTTTATGTGTTATTGTTTGTAGATTGATTAACATAACAAAATGTTGAAAATGTCAAGGGGTCTGAATACCTTCCGAATGCTCTGTAAATTCCTCAGTTTAGTTCAACTGTCATACCCGTCAGAACCCTTTGGGTTCTAGCTTATTTTACTCCAATGTTTGGAAACAAAGTGAATGTAAACAAACACTGTATTGCATAAAAACACTTAATGCTGATATCATGTACAGTATGGTCTGTCCTTGCATCCATAGCTCTGTCTATGAATTTGAGAGTGGTTAAAGTTCTCCAGCCCCATCGCTCAGCTTTTTACCAAAACATTGGTGGGGAGTGCCGTTTGTTATTGTTTTAAGTGCAGATTGTCCCTTTAAGATGTAAAATTAGAGCTGAAAAACATACACTACCATTCAAAAGTTTGGGGTCACTAAGAAATTTCCTTGTTTTTGAAAGAAAAGCTATTTTTTTTGTCCATTTAAAATAACATCACATTAATCAGAAATACAGTGTAGACATTGTTAATGTTGTAAATGATTATTGTAGCTGGAAACAGCAGATTGTTTTATGGAATATATACAGGGGCGTACAGTAGGCGTACAGAGGCCCATTATCAGCAACCATCACTCCAGTGTTCCAATGGCAAATTGGTTAGCTAATCCAAGTTTATCATTTTAGAAGGCTAATTGATCATTAGAAAACCCTTTTGCAATTATGTTAGCACAGCTAACATACTTGATTAAAGAAGCAATAAAACTGTCCTTCTTTGGACTAGTTAAGTATCTGGAGCATCAGCATTTGTGGGTTCGATTACAGGGTCAAAATGTCCAGAAACAAAACACTTTCTTCTGAAACTAGTCAGTCTATTCTTGTTCTGAGAAACGAAGACTATTCCCGTGCGAGAAATTACAAGAAACTGAATATCTCATAAAAAGCTGTGCACTACTCCCTTCACAGAACAGCACACACGGTCTCTAACCGGAATAGAAAGAGGAGTGAGAAGCCAGGTACACAACTGAACAAGAGGATAAGTACATTAGAGTGTCTGGTTTGAGAAATAGACTCCTCACAAGTCCTCAACTGGCAGCTTCATTAAATAGTACCCGCAAAACACCAGTCTCAACGTCAACAGTGAAGATACGACTCCGCGATGAGGGAATACCTGATGCCCTCCTCCTTCCCCTCGGATCTCTCCAAGATAGCCTACCTCATCACGCTGATGTCCAGGAGGGCTCTCACCTGGGCTACTGCCGTGTGGGAACAACAGCGCTAGTCATATGCGCTAGTCTGGAGGGGTTCGTGGGAGAAATGAGGAAGGTCTTTGATTTCCCGTTCTCTGGGCGAGAGGCCTCCCGGAAGCTAATCCAGCTGCGGCAGGACTCCCGCAGTGTAACTGATTATGCGATGGATTTCTGCAAGTTGGCAGTGGCGAGTGCTTGGAATCAAGAGGCACTGTTCGATATGTTCCTGCATGGCGTATCGGATGAGGTCAAGGACGAGCGTTCAGCCCGGGAGTTACCTACGAAGCTCAATACCCTCATCCCTTCGACCATTGCATCAATGGGCGATTACGGGAACGGTGGAGGGAGAGGAATTTGGATTTCGCTCGCACGCCCAGAGATCCCACTTTGCCTCTGAGTCAGGGGTTTCCAGTACCTGGTTGACTGGGAGGGTAATGGCCCGGAGGAGAGGTGCTGGATCCCTACTAGAGACATCCTGGACCCAGCACTCATTGCCGATTATGCGCCCAGCTAGGATGCCAGGTGGCTCCCCTAGAGGGGGGTACTGTCACACCCTGATCTGTTTCACCTGTCTTTGTGATTGTCTACACCCCCTTACCGGTGTTGCCCATCTTCCCCATTATCTCCTGTGTATTTATACCTGTGTTCTCTGTTTGTCTGTTGCCAGTTCGTCTTGTTTGTCAAATCTACCAGCGTTTTTGTGTCAGCTCCTGCTTTTCCCCAGTCTCTCTTTTCTTGTCCTCCTGGTTTTTAACCCTTGCCTTCCTGACCCTGTACCCACCTGCCTGACCACTCTGCATGCCCCTGACCCTGAGCCTGCCTTCCGTCCTGTACCTTTGCCCCTGTTGCTGTAATAAACATTGTTACTTTAACACGGTCTGCATCTGGGTGTTACCTTGATACCTGATACATGATACCCCTCAGTAATGCATGTTTACTAGGCATCAAGAATCCACCGCCCTGAGATCATGATAAGGATACATATAGGTTGTGAGAGTGTACTGCTGTGTTCCCTGATCTGGCTGGTCTCATGGCCATGCAGTGTCTCTGTCCACTCCTCTGGTCCTCACTAGTCTGTCTATCTAAAGGCCTAGCGGGAAATAGAAGAGAAGAGGATGGAGAACATTATATTTAATTCCCTGCACCGCCTCATTCAAGTGGGACAACCAAACAAAGCCCTGGAGGCTGCTGTGGTAGAGATGAAGAAGAGACAGGGGTTTCAGATGACTTGAATGAGGTTATATATTAATCCTGCTAAGAAAAAAAAACATGCTACAGGTTGTAAGGTTCCTTTGTGGCAGTTTTTTTTTGTGTTGCTCTGTCTGGCTCCTGAAAAGGTTTTTTTTCTTTTCCCATATAAGAAATTGCCTTCTAAATACATGCTATTAGAATATTTGTATAGATGACTAATAAGTTATTAGTTGCAATTACTGGTCATCTATTAGTCCCATATAATAGACTGATTAGCCACATGGCCTTTTAACTTCAGAAGAAGTAATTTAGAAGACAGCCTACCTTTGACAAGGAGAAGAAAGGCTGTCCTTTATTCCTGCCATATCTGGCTATTGTACTAAAAGACACATTATAATAGGAATACCAGAGTACCAAAGAGAACTGATAAAATCAATGGCAAATGCATATATCATCATTTTGGTGGTTTTGTCAGTATTATTCAGAAATACAGGAGATCACAGGAGATCTGTGCTAGTGAGGATAGTGAGAGGGCACTTAACAAGAGGGTGGAGAGTTGTCACCATGCCACAAGGCCAATACATGATGAACCGTGTAATATACTGAAACGTGTTATACTGTATACTGGATTATGTACATACTCTGAGGGTAAATTGAAAAGGAAATGCACATATACTGCCTTTGATTTTGGAAGTTTGAAACAGGTATAAGAAAATGTTACATTTACTTTGAAACTAACCTGGATGTGACCTAAAAAACGGGAAACATGGTGCTTCCATACATGTGAAATCTTTTGTCTAGGATTGTCTCAAATTCCCATTCAAGTCCTTTGTGAGTTTTCCAAGGACAACCTTTTATTGCTATAACCGTTATGACAAACACTCGGTATAGGTTTGTAATAGGTTTCTTTATAATTATTTAATTATCAAGAGCAATGTTAGCCAGTGGTCTTCTTTCCCTTCTGTTCAGCCTCTTTTTCCATTGCAAATAACATAGCTGCAATAACTGCTAAAATCCTTATTTTTTTTAAGCTACCTGTGAATGTTTATGTCTCCCTCTATGTCCTTGCCTTTGGGCTTTGATCTTCTCTGTTAACTCTGGCATGTTTACATCTATGTGGAAACTGAAATGTTGATGAATGTTCACAGTGCCTGTTTTCCTACATCATAATTTACCAGGGAAAATCCAATGAGATTATCCCGTAAAAGAGAGAGCTGGATTATGGACTAGAGCAGGTTATGTTTTGGTCATGTCATAACAATTCTCTGGCCTTCATGTGTCGACCACCAGTTCTACAGAGGAGATGCACTGCTTTTGACACAGAAGAGATAGCCGCGGGAAGTAGTGGTGCTGGGGGTTCTGCAGCACCCTCTGAAAAATCTGAAAGAAAAAAATAAATAAAATTATATGTATTTTTTAGATATATTTATTTTCTTCACAGAAGTAGTGCACTGGGACTTAGTCCTGTATTAGCGTACCAATACAGCCCTCTGTAGCGCGGGCAACATCATTAGGGCGGAGAGACTTGTATCTTGTCAGTATGTCTATAATCTTTGCTCCAACTGATCTTGAAGAGGACAGTAGGCCTAACTAAGGTACTTATTTATGTTTTATTGCTACCAGATAGGTGCAGTGAAATGTGTTGTTCTGATAAAGAGCTACAAAAGTAAGTAAATGGCAGTATTAGACTGAAAGATATGTCATTTTATCAAACGTGTGAGGCTCTCCGTGCTTATTAGTTGCTCATTCAACATACAGTGGGGCAAAAAAGTATTTAGTCAGCCACCAATTGTGCAAGTTCTCCCACTTAAAAAGATGAGAGAGGCCTGTAATTTTCATCATAGGTACACTTCAACTATGACAGACAAAATTTAAATAAAAAAAATCCAGAAAATCACATTGTAGGATTTTTAATGAATTTATTTGCAAATTATGGTGGAAAATAAGTATTTGGTCAATAACAAAAGTTTATCTCAATACTTTGTTATATACCCTTTGTTGGCAATGACAGAGGTCAAACGTTTTCTGTAAGTCTTCACGAGGTTTTCACACACTGTTGCTGGTATTTTGGCCCATTTCTCCATGCAGATCTCCTCTAGAGCAGTGATGTTTTGGGGCTGTTGCTGGGCAACACGGACTTTCAACTCCTTCCAAAGATTTTCTATGAGGTTGAGATCTGGAGACTGGCTAGTCCACTCCAGGACATTGAAATGCTTCTTACGAAGCCACTCCTTCGTTGTCCGGGCGGTGTGTTTGGGATCATTGTCATGCTGAAATACCCAGCCACGTTTCATCTCCAATGTCCTTGCCAATGGAAGGAGGTTTTCACTCAAAATCTCAAGATTACATGGCCCCATTCATTCTTTCCTTTACACGGATCAGTCGTCCTGGTCCCTTTGCAGAAAAACAGCCCCAAAAGCATGATGTTTCCACCCCCATGCTTCACAGTAAGTATGGTGTTCTTTGGATGCAACTCAGCATTCTTTGTCCTCCAAACACGATGAGTTGGGTTTTTACCAAAAAGTTATATTTTGGTTTCATCTGACATTCTCCCAATCTTCTTCTGGATCATCCAAATGCTCTCTACCAAACTTCAGATGGGCCTGGACATGTACTGGATTAAGCAGGGGGACACGTCTGGCACTGCAGGATTTGAGTCCCTGGCGGCGTAGTGTGTTACTGATGGTAGGCTTTGTTACTTTGGTCCCAGCTCTCTGCAGGTCATTCACTAGGTCCCCCCATGTGGTTCTGGGATTTTTGCTCACCGTTCTTGTGATCATTTTGACCCCACGGGGTGAGATCTTGCGTGGAGCCCCAGATCGAGGGAGATTATCAGTGGTCTTGTATGTCTTCCATTTCCTAATAATTGCTCCCACAGTTGATTTCTTCAAACCAAGCTGCTTACCTATTGCAGATTCAGTCTTCCCAGCCTGGTGCAGGTCTACAATTTTGTTTCCTGGTGTCCTTTGACAGCTCTTTGGTCTTGGCCATAGTGGAGTTTGGGGTGTGACTGTTTGAGTTTGCGGACAGGTGTCTTTTATACTGATAACAAGTTCAAACAGGTGCCATTAATACAGGTAACGAGTGGAGGACAGGGGAGCCTCTTAAAGAAGAAGTTACAGGTCTGTGAGAGCCAGAAATCCTGCTTGTTTGTAGGTGACCAAATACTTATTTTCCACCATAATTTGCAAATAAATTCATTAAAAATCCTACAATGTGATTTTCTGGATTTTTTCCTTCTCATTTTGTCTGTCATAGTTGAAGTGTACCTATGATGAAAATTACAGGCATCTCTCATCTTTTTAAGTGGGAGAACTTGCACAATTGGTGGCTGACTAAATACTTTTTTGCCCCACTGTATTTGCTGCTACTTCACTCAATCCCGTTTGAACAGTTTCCCTTCCTAACTGTTCTACAATCCCTGAGATCAACCAAATGTTTTTTTTCGTGTATACTACACTGTCCCACTAATGTTCCGTAAAATCATCCTGTGTCCCGCATTTGGGGTATTTTAAATCTGGTCACCCATCTTCCCGTAGCAATGCACAGAGACATCGAGGAGAGGAGTCTGCATCTTTCTACTTCAATCGCCAGCTCAATTTGTGCTTAATCCCGCTCCTCCATTCAACATGCAGCCCTCACAGACGGCTGCTTTGACAGGCCAAATGACACTGAACAATTTCATTTTTGTATCACTGAGCACAAGCGCTGTCCTTTCCTTACTCTCTCCCTCTCACTTTTTCTACCTTGGATTTATCCCTTCCTCGTTGTTTATTTTAATTTGGCCTGTGGGAACAGCTGGTGGTGACACGGGGTTGATTATGCTGTGCCTAGAGTGACATATTCAAAGGCAGCCAGAGGAAGACTCCATTGTGCTCTGCTCTGCTGTTGACAGGCCTGCCTGTTGCACCAGCCTAGGCAGGGCCAATGCCTGGTGAGAGGGAGCAGGCCATACACACACACCACACATACACCACACAACACCCACACGCTCAACAGTATTCTACACTGAGATATAATAGTAGATACTATAGTGCAGTGTAATTCATAGGGAAGATTTCCTGGACACAGATTAAGCCTAGTCCTGGACTACAAAACTTGCTCAATGGAGATTCTCAATTGAAAATGCTTTTAGTCCAGGAACTAGCTCATAGTGTTAAAAGAAATGTATAGAGTATAGAGTAAGAAGATTACAGATATAAACCTACAAACTGATCAGTATTCTACAATTGTAACAGGTAGAACTGAACCTGTTGCACAGTATGTAATGAAATAAGGAACACGGGGGAGAAATTCAAGAAAGGAAAACAAGGAGTACCACAGAGAGTCAGTCACTCAGTCAGCCAGTCAGTCAGAGGGCCCAGTTTTCAGTAATTGCTGCCAGCAAGTGAGCCACTTCATATGAATGGAAGTGCAGTAAAGCATCAGTGTCCATGATCAGTGTCTGCTCTGAGGTAATAGCCACCCCACCCCATCCAACCCTTCTCTAAACCTCTAGAGCAGAGAGAGGGGATGAAAGTACTGAAGGCTGGACAAAGAGAGGGAGGGAGGGTTTTCTTCTTCCCCCGTGCTTTAATGCTGGCCGTCTATAATTACATGTAATGAGAGTTTTGTCTTGTAGCATTATGGAGATGTTCTTGAAGTCATCCTGGAGGTTTGAATCAAGGAAAGTACTTTCCTTGGTCTGAATGAGCAAGAGCAGCACCAATGCACACCTCCAGTCCCACTCACAGTTCTGATCCATATGTGCTGTAAGTACCCAAGTCTCATTGAAGTCTCTCTATCTACTCTCTCAGCTGGATGAATACCATCCACCACTTCCCCATTACATAAAGTGACACTCCTAGAGATTTAACATATCCCATCTTCTCCTTCTCCTCCACCACCCAGAAAACAGCTCCAACTCTCTTTTGATGTCTTTGACTGACTGCTGTAATGGGTCACCTTGGCGAGTGAATGTGTCTTTTTTGTGTGTGTGTGTGTGTGTGTGAATGTATCTTTTTATGACTTTGACAAGCAAAAAAGCTTGTAAAAAGCAAAAAACAAACTTCCTCCTGAGGGAAATATTGGAGTGTTTGGTATCAGATGCCGAACTATATCTAATATCCAACACACACGCACACGCACACCCACGCACACACACGCACCAACGCGTAACACACACACACACACACACACACACACACACACACACACACACACACACACACACACACACACACACACACACACACACACACACACACACACACACACACACACACACACACACACACACACACACACTCTTCGCGTGCACACACAGGCATGGACACAGTACACCCTGTATATAGCCCCACTATTGTTATTTACTGCTGCTCTTTAATTATTTGTTACTCTTATCTCTTATTTAAAAAAAAAGTATTTTCTTAAAACTGCATTGTTTGTTAAGGGCTTGTAAGTAAGCATTTTACTGTACACCTGTTGTATTCGGGCGCATGTGACAAATAAAATGTGATTTGATTTGAACCTTTGTTACCTCCACTGCCTTCATGGCGTTGTTCAGGAGACCTTGGATTGTTTTCTGGATGAATACCAGCATAAATTAGCATGGAATAAATCTAAACAGGAATCCGTCTAAAAAAGGCTGAACAAATCTGAAGCAGTCTAGCCTGTAGTAGAACATACAGTATATGGGTAAAGAGGTGCACTTGAGATTTAGAAGAACCAGAAAACCAGCAGATTTTTGGGTTAAAGTGGCATTACATTAACATAGTTAGTTAATTTACACACATGAAGGAGCTAGAGTGTAATTTTTAAATGAACCAAAGCACTGGCATCCTGTGACGGCACGAGGACGTACTCAATAGTCAGCTCTCAGGTAGGGTTTGGAATAAAGTGCTTTAAGTGTGTGTAAGTGTATAGAGAGCAGCAGGAATAGGTTCTAGACTCCTCGTCATAGAGAAGAAAATTACCCAGTGAGCCCAGATACACACTCTCTCTCTTTCACACGCACGCACGCACGCACGCACGCCCACAAGCACGCACGCACGCACGCACGCACGCACGCACGCACGCACACACACACACACACACACACACACACACACACACACACACACACACACACACACACACACACACACACACACACACACACACACACACAGCTGTACGGGTGGGCCTTGTTGTTTGTCCTGTTTGTTTTCTTTTTATTGAGGGAAGTTGCATTGCGGTGCGGCTCTCGAGCCGTGGAAGAGTGTGTGCCATGTGGATCCGTTCTCAGCCTCCACTCTGTACCGGGGCTAATTTGCATTCCTTTGTGTGTGGATAAAGGACACCTATTCTGAGGACAGAGTTTACCAGCTGCCATCCAGGGCTAGTCCTTATTAGAGCCCTGCTGTTTCTCTGAGAACGCCAGCACATGTTCAACACACGCTCCCACTCACACACAAGCAGACAGGCAGACAGGCGGTAACAGACAGACAGACACAGAACACTTATAAGCGTGCCCACGTGCACACACACGCATGCACGTATGAACACACACACACACAGAAATACATACATACACACACACACAGAAATACACACACACACATAAATACACACACACACACACACACACACACACACACACACACACACACACACACACACACACACACACACACACACACATACACACACACACACACACACACACACACACACACACACACACACACACACAGAGAAAAGTACACGGTGGTCCTTTGACAACGCCATTTGCCCAACCTCATCCATCTATCTGTGTTCATCCTTTCCAACCACAAATACAACTAAAAACGTTATGAGAACACAAGGGGAATATTTCACAGTCCCATGTGGTTGGCCTCAAACATTATTAGCACGAGAATTCATCTAACAAAGAAAATGTCATGGTTTAATATTTAAAGGACTTTCCCCTGAAGTGCTTTTTGAAAATGTTTCTAGTTGTTAGCTGGGAAAGTACCAACACAAGTTTAGGTACCTGAACACATGTACATGAATCCTCACATTCAAATATAAGTACAGTGGTATACTTTGTCCTAAAGACCTTGCTCGTTATTCAATGCATCTTCTCCAGGGTTCTATTGTGTTAAGTCTATAAAATATGGCCTCAGTGAAGCCATTGATTCAAAGTAAATAAAAAACAAGATTTCTCCATTTTGATAGCAAATGATTGTACCAAGCAAACAAGCTGAATAAAACATTTACAATACATGGAATGTATCCAAGTTCCACAGTTAAATTAGAATACATTCCCCAAACATATTTTCTTACTTGGACCTCACTTTATGATTATAAAATACTGATCTTATTGTCCCACTTTATATGAGTTACTGATGACTTCAAGTGCCACAAAGGGAAAAGTTGGTGAAAGTTTTTGAATGATCTGAAGTGGTAGCTTTGTGCTAGGAGTAGGCTTCCTGAGTAGACTCCCTGAGTCGTCTCCGATGTGCGATATCAATGACGTGTCACCGATTGAATAGTTGTTGTAAGTTTGTAAAATAGTTGAGGTAGCTCTGTTGTAATTCTTTCCTGCAAGGTTCACACAGAGTGGATTTTATGGATGTCATTGAGTTGTATCAGTTTACGTTGTGTGTGCGTGCGTGCGTGCTTGTTTGTGTGTACAGACTGATAGGAATGAGGTTAAGACAGTGGTCCGGGTGCCATGTGTTCTTGGACCTCCTGATATCTGCGTCCAGGCCATAGATCAGGTCCTAGGGCACAAACTAACATCTGTTCAGCGTACAGTCCATACATTCCGTATGGGTGGTCCCAGCATCTGTTACAAGAGCCATGCCCCCATGAGCCACAGAAGGACCACAGCGTAACCACTCCACAGCACGACCCCCCACGCAATTCGCCACACACGCACACACACACACACACACACACACACACACACACACACACACACACACACACACACACACACACACACAGGCCTATATTTAATGTCAGATGACAAAATGTCATTGAAACCAAGCACGTTTTCTGGGCTGAAATTGATCATTTGTGGGAAAGATTTGAGATTTCATGGAGGAAAAAGAATGATACAATTGAAGAGTTTTTAACGCTGTCAATAACGCTGTCAATAACGCTGTCAATAACGCTGTCAATAACGCTGTATGTCCATATTCAGAAATGTTGGTAAATTAGCTCTTTTGTTTGATCTAACTTATGAAAGAGATCAGTATGTTTTTTTCCCCCATCTAGTCATGGGTTATTAAATGACAGACGTATTTGCTTAAAACCAAACAATCACATTTAGTTGCAAAACACTAACCACATTTCCATCCAGAGTTTTTAAGCGAGTAAAGTCATATAGTATAAAAAAACGAATGACATTTGTGATGCAATTTTATAAATGCAGACAGATCATTTATTCATTCAACATGATGGGATCAGAGTGGGCACATTTGCTATTCAACGCAACAGCTTTTGTGACAAAACTATCGGTAGAGTTGAAAATGCGATGAAAACACATTGAACGTTTGATTTTGTATTTGAGGGGAAAATCGCTAGGTATCCTCCCGAATCACAAGCTGGCCTCATACACAGAGAGAGTGTGCTCTCATATAGGGCATGTGAATGGCTAGACTATTAGCCTGTGTGCATTCAGGGTTGATCCTCTGGGTCTGGATACACTCTGTTCTCCCAGTCTCTGGTCTGAAGTGGCCGCTGACACTCACGTCCATTTGATGATCCGTGTTTCACAGTCACACGACTATTGCTTGTCTTTGTTTCTCTATCTCTCTTCCTTTCACCAGTTCTCCCCCGTCGGTCTATTTTGCATTAATTGTATCTAGATGGATTGTTCATTTTTTTAAATAGAGGTTTTTACCAAGAACACACCGTCGAATGAGGAAAGCCATCACAAGGGCACTTCAGTGATATCACCAATAGGTGCCCGGCCTCGCTCAAGTACTGTTTCAAGCTGCTGTTGAGTGGCGTCGGGAGAGTTTAATCAAAACTCAGTTTGACAAATATGGAATATGATCATCATGGTCATTACTGCATGTTTGCCAACACTGAGCAACATTAGTGGAATAAATCTATAACCAATGTTAGGAAAGCAAAGCTGCAGCACGAGAAAGGTTTTGGCACCTTTCATAACGTTTGCAGCCTTTTTTAAAATGGGATTGGTCAACTGAAACCTTCTCTGAAACGGCCTCCATTCCATCCAGCCATTCCCAGAGCACTTCCATCAATATCCATGCGATCGGTGAGTTTTGTCATTGTCACCAAGCCCCTCGTGTTTGTCATAAAATGTGATCGTTCCATAAACTACGGACACACAGTACATATAGGATGAAGTGCTCCTTCTGGAATTAGCAGCCTTCCTCTTACAAAGTTAGGAACCCCTTCAGATAGTTCTGAACAATCCATTACTGGAATTATAATCCTGCAATTACATCCTATTCTTCTCATGCTCATATATGTACGAGCAGGTGTGTGTGTGTGTGTGTGTGTGTAAAAACAGCCACTTTTTTCCTTCTCTGTTTTTTTAGCCATTATTCAGATTGTACAATACTACTAGAGGGAAGGGAATCTGATTGGCTTTGATCGCTGTCACAATACAGACAGCAGACATGTTTGGTAAAAAATGAGATTTTCCCCCCTCTGTGGAGCAGAAAAATTACCCCGGCGGAATTATTTGCCTGCAACTACTAGAGCTTGTGGTAATTACTTTAATGATGTCCCCGCGCCGTCACCGACTCAGTGCCACGATCGGTCAAAGGCTGATCAGAAAATACAATTTCAGGGGACACACGGGGCAGGCACAATCATCTCATTAATACATGCTAATATAGCAGGGAGAAAGAGAACAGAGCCCAGACTGTTGCTGGATTCTCTAATAGGACATGAAACAACACCAGAAGCAAATCGTATACCGATGATGACCCCAATGATTTTACATTGGAAAAAAACATGGGTGTTGACCTTTACAGTAATGGAAAACACAAAACTTTAGGTTTTTACACCATGATGAAATCTTTTCTACAAGGTTAACCACAAGCAACTTCTACACTGTCATATCAACATTATTGGGTGTCTGAATCTCTTGCAATGCATTGCATATGAATATCATACAGTACACATAAAGCAGCATTCAAATGAATGTATTGTAACAAGGATCTTGCCCGAAAATTCTTGAAATCTGCACATTACCCCCCCAAAATTGACAAATGAAACAAAATCACTGCTGGCAAATCAGGGAAATGGTACAGTATGTAAAGAAAACAAAAACAGAAGACAATTCTTCAGGAAAAAAATATACTGTATATATCGTAAAATAACAGCAAATTTAATATGGTATATGGTTCAAAATATTTTTTGGGGGACTGGCCCAAAAAGACATGGTGGATGAACAAGCATGGTAGACTACTGATTTGCACAGCTGTTCCCCTTCAGATCCACAAGCATGTGACCATGGTCTCTGGGTTCTACTCTTGCCCGGCTTACTGCTCTGTTGCTTGCTTTTGGTCCCTAATGTTATCCACGGCGTCGTTTGATTCTGATACGCCCTGAACGGAAAGGGGCATACGTAGCTATAACAACATCAATGCGCTTCACCAGGTTTTCAAGTCAGGGACATGTCTTATTATAATTATTACCTATATATTATTTATTTCTCTGAGAAACAACTCGTTGTATGTTCTGAACAGTCAGTCCCCTTTTTTGTAGCTTTTCTCCTTACATCTTCCTTCCAAATCCTAGGAATTCTGGAAATCATTTATTTACATTTGGCATCTGCATAATGAACTGGGGAGCCAATGGCGGCCCTGGCTGGCCCGAGACAGGGTGGCATGCCTTCAGTTTTAATGGGCACGCTGAGGAAACTTCCAATCCTTCTTGACATTTCTCATAGCGAAATAAACGTGCTCTGGGTCAGAGTGTCTATTAGGAAAATAAGAGACGAACAAGTCAATTATACTTCAATGACTGCATTGCCAGGGGACCTCATTATCATGATCAGGGAGGTCCATGCTGCAGCAGCCCGCTCCTGTGTGTAGCTCCTGATTAAGTTGTGGAAGAATGACATGGCCCTTTTCCCCCTCTTTTTTACACAGAGGAAGAGGCAAACACACAGATACACACACAAATGCGTGTGCGTGCGCACACACACACAGAAATTGTTGACACGTTCAAAAAAGTGAGAGGCGCACTCCATCAGGGGAATGCAGGCGGGGAGGTTTTTGAGCTGCTGATAGGGTCACGGAAGTGGATGCAACGGGAAAACAGTTGTGGCAGGGGATGTTGTGAGCTGTCATGCACAGCCTGGATGCATGGCCTTGGGTTGGGATTGGAGGGTTGGGTCGGGGGGGGCGCAAGCTGAGGCGGAGGCGTGGGTTAAAAAAAGCAGAGCCTGGGGTTTGGTGGGCGGAGTGGTGCATGTTTTTTTTCCCTTCTCTCTATCTGCTGGGCTGTTCTCCACTGCGAGGACACTGCGATCTGTTGACGTTGATGGGATGAGTGCAGACAGGGTACAGGGAGCCTGGCTTGTCTTTCCTAGTGCTTGCATAGTGTGCATCACATAGCCAGTGTTTCAGCTAAGGCTCTAATTAATTCATCTAAGTGCAGATCTGGACCACTGGGAATTGATCAGCAGCCAGTCGTCGCCTTATCTGGGACAATACTGTTCACACTTCTGACTAGAGAAAGGAGACGTAGTAATCTCATATTTACAGTTATATGAGTGTTGTATAACCCTCTTTACATTTTCCTTGCTTGTAATGTGGTGTTTTTATTACAGACAATATTGATATTTTGACAAATACAGAAATAGTATGACAGGAAACAAACAGATGAAAGTAAATGGAAATAGACTGATGTTGGCTAGGTGAAGAAAAAAAACGGACCAAAAATCGGACTATATGAACAACATGGCCATTTTACAGTGCTTTTGATAGCATGGTTAATCTGGAATGTCCATCCTTCTAGAATTGATGAATTCATCTCACACACACCACTGACCTGTAAGAAATGATATGCCTTGTTTCAAATTAAAATAGGAAATAAACCCACCAAACTGTTTCAGGTTAATTGTTGAATTTCTGATCAAAACGTAACTTCTTGTTAACGTTCAAAATTCTCCTATGTGAATCACATTTGTTGACCACAATTTACAAATTGCAACAGTAAGTAGGTTGCGTTTTGTCCACACGCAGACCAAGCACAAAGGAACCACACGAGGAAGGGGGACCCATATCTGCTCGTCTACCTCAGTTATTGCTCTCTGAAACGTGACTGATTTGATTATTTGATGACAGCTTATTTCCTAAATGTGTTTCGGCACCATATGTCTCTAATATGCAATTCCCTTTTATAAAAATGCTTCGCCCTGGGGTCTGTGAAAGGCCACGCATTTCTCATACCTGGAGGGAGATTGGCATGTGAGTTCAGACATGCATACTCCACTGGAAAAAGCTCAACGAACCGCAATCTAGTGCATGTTCAAGAAAACCCTTTTTTTTTTTTTATTGCGTCTCACTTTTTTTTATGATGAATTAATAACACAGTTTGAGGCTACAAGTGCAGTTTTTAAATAGCTTGGCCTCAACATACCTACCCAATCAAGCAGAATAAGGGGATAAAAAGCACTTCTTTCATTATTTTCCAAGTCTTCTGACAGTAGTATCCTTATTATAATTGGTTGCACAGTCTTGTTTTCCTGAGTAATCTTAAAATATGAGCAAGCTCTTCAATTCAAACAAACTTTAACCCGCATTACAACCTGTGTCTCGTCACTATAATTTGTTCTTTAGTTGATTTGACTGCATGACAGTGATGACCAAATAATAAATCATGGCAGATTCAGTCCAAAATACATTGATTGGAAGAATAATAATGGCATTAGACCCAAGAGGGATATTCTTCATTATTCTATTGATATTAAATATCCATAATCATGATATATAATAAAACATTCAAAATAAAATAAAAAAAGCAATTACATGAATTGAACATGTGCCTTTATTATATTCTGACATGTTCAATAAAATCTGCATATTTAACTTCCATCGTAAATACTATAATTGAGATGAACATGATTACATTATAATCCTATTTCTTGTCTTATATTAGTAGTCTATGACTGACATCTGTATATAGTAGATAACAATGCAAGTATTATATAGCAATTACTACTAATTTCAAAAGGGATTTATAAACCACACCATATGATCCTCTAGTCGAGTGCAAATATTTTCTGATGAATTTCAAAATAATTGTATTTGTTCAGTGGACAAATAATTGCACATATTTTGCTATTGAAATAATTTCATAATATTCGATTACCTTTATCATTATCATGTGTATTCTTCTTACTTTTATTATTATTACATTAGAATTTTTTTATGAACAAAATCATCCTCGTCCTATTTGGATAATCTAACCCAATACAATATCCTATATACATGTTTAAGCAATATCCTGGGCTGGGCTTCTGGGGTCATGGGTGAGCATCAGTAGACAGTAGGGCATGTTAGGGATTAATGACTGAAGTTTCTCCATGCAGACTGCAGAGCAGGGCATTTGTATTTGTAGTTATTATGGATCCCCAAAAGCTGCTGCCAAGGCAGCTTAGGTAAATCAATTAAACCTTTATTAATGCAATTGTAGACAGAAGTTGAAAATGGAAACACAGCTTATAGGTTTCTGAGTAAGTTCTGCACACCACCTAAGGGCGCAGCTGATTTTATGTGATCACTCCCTAGTGGTATGATTACCTACGTCAATGTATGTATACAACAATATGCTGAGGTAACCTAGTACAGTAGCTTCTCTGAATTCATTAGCATTGTCCACTGTCACACAAGATCAAAATGTTAAAACCAGACAGTGGTTACTTCTCTTTATCTAGTTTTGGTCTGACTCAGACCTAGCCTGCAAGCACACTCTTGCAACAGCTAGGGCTTAATCAAAGACTACAGATGGCTTGTGCAATATAGTGGCAGAGTTTTTAGACACACAGCAACAGTATCTATTATAAGGCCTGCAGCAAAACATATGAATCTTAAGGTCCCCTTAATCAATAATGGGGAGGGTCTTTGGGACCCTAACCCCTTCACAGGTATACCATTTTAAAAACATTACAATACATTCACAAATTTCACAACACACGATGGGCCCACAGGCCCCTACTCCACCACCACATATCTACAATACAAAATCCATGTGTATGTGTGTGTATAGTGTGTAATGTTATCGTGTGTGTGTGTGTGTGTGTGTGTGCATGTGTCTGTGCCCATGTTTGTGTTGTTTCACAGTCCCCGCTGTCCCATAAGGTGTATTTGTATCTGTTTTTTAAATCTAATTTTACTGCTTGCATCAGTTACTTGAATAGAGTTCCATGTAGTCATGGCTCTATGTAGTACTGTATGCCTTCCATAGTCTGTTCTGGACTTGGGGACTGTGAAGAGACCTCTTGTGGCATGTCTTGTGGGGTATGCATGGGTGTCCGAGCTGTGCGCTAGTAGTTCAAAAATACAGGTAGTTATGAAGTCAATCTCTCCTCCACTTTGAGCCAGGAGAGATTGACATGCATATTTAAATGTTAGCTCTCTATGTACATCCAAGCGCTAGCTGTGCTGCTCTGTTCTGAGCCAATTGCAATTTTCCTAAGTCTCTTTTTGTGGAAAATGACCACACGACTGAACAGTAGTCCAGGTGCGACAAAACTAGGGCAGTGATGAGGTCACTAATGAGGGCTAGGAGTGCAGTGTCTACTAAACAGTATCCTACACATCTCATTTACACCTAACATATGGAGAAACCTGGCCAGCCAAAGTTCATAAATCGTACAAAACATATAGCTATCGATGGCAATCGAACACAAGCCGACATTAAGAAATGTCAAACGACGTGTCAAGCAGTGGCGACGCGTCATTCAGGGCAGGTCGGGCAAAAATGGGGGCTCGCCTGTTTTTCATTATTTTGTCATATCAGTTTGCAAACAATGTAAAGAAAATATGTATCTTTGAGTTAATAAAGCTGCATACAAACATGGTCTCTTTTTAGTTTTCTTGAGTAAGGCAGCAACAAAATGCAGGTGTTTCAGCCTAGCTCAGTGCTAAGGGTAGACCTTGAAAATTCTAGCCTTATCACGTTTCAGGTATGACCCAGATGCAGACAGTGTATTTCTCATACAGGGGCAGGCAAACAACAGGTCAAAGGCAGACAGAGGTCAGTAAATCCAGAGAGGGTGCAAAGGGTCCAGAACAGCAGGCAGTCTCAGGGTCAGGGCAGGCAGGGGTCAATAATTCAGTGAGGTGGGGCACGGTATAGAACGGCAGGCAGGCTCAGTGTCATGGCAGGCAGAAGGGTCAAAACCATGAAGGACTATGAAACAGGAGCAAGATACAGACAGGAGCAGGGGAACAAACGCTGGTAGGTTTCACGAACATAACGAACTGGCAGACAAACAGAGAACACAGATATAAATACACAGGGGATAATGGGGAAGATGGGCAACACCTAGAGGGGGGTGGAGACAAGCACAAAGACAGGTGAAACAGATCAGTGTGTGGCAAGCCCTTTGGGTGCTGCCATAGATTTACATTAAGAAGGCTCATCCAAGAAGGCATTCTCATTGTCAAGGTCATTGGCCACAGTTACAATGACGTCAAGTCACGTTATATGTACAGTAGCTTTGATTGAACTGATTATGTCAACATCAGACTTTTAAAATCTTAGCTAGCAGTCATCATCATGAATCAAGTCGACAATCTACTTTTTAGTCCTTGTCATATGAAAATAAACTATAGATCAAATGTATTGGTGCTCATCGGCCATTGGACATAAACATTACACAACAAGTTGGAAATCGCAAATACAACAATGAGTGGTGGGAAGGAATCAGTGACAGTGGTTGTTTGCTCCCAAATCTGGGATTAAGGGGCTCTTTTCCAAGTTTAAAATGATAAACATTCAACATTGGCCATGCAGTCAATGAAGCATGATTTGTGCCGCGCTCAAAACAACTGTTAACTCGGAACTGCAAAAACTTGACTTCAGTGAGTTTCAAGACAACTGGGGTGTTGAGAATAAACAAGCTTCGACTGGGAAAATACATTTTGAACGGTCATCCAACTCGGAATTGTAAATCCGGCCTCTTTCTAGAGCTACGACCTGAAGGTCAATGCCGTAATCATGATTCGACCTTGTTTTTTCCCCGAGTTCCCAGTTGTTTTGAAAGCACCATACATCCAGAGAATGCCAGACTTTGATGACAACGTTTGTCCATGAAGTACTGCCGCGCCACCTTCCTGTTCAAGTGAGCACAGCACAACAAGGCGAGTCCAAAAATGTATTGCATGCTGCTTCATAAATGATGTAAAATGTGACCTGATTCAGGAAACTAGGCATATGTCGCAAGTCACGACTTCACAGGAGAGCCATTTGAACGTAAAAAATATATTTGAATCAAAATGCGTTTTTGGGCAGAAATGCCGTCTCGAACATGTGAACGTTCATGTGCCTTAATAACAAACCTGCATACCATCTGTAAATACGAATAAATAGTTAATTTACGAGCCTAGTTGGTTTAGCCACAGAAAAAGCCAGCAACCTTCCCGCTAGCCATGATTGGCTGTGATAATGAGAGGGCTGGACATGCCGAGAGATGAGCTTGGATTAGTCTGCGGTTTAGCATCTTGTGTCTATACAATTAGCTGCCTCATTATGCTTAGATAATCCTTTCTACTTATTTTTTTTTCGAAAGATCTAACGTTAGCCATGGAGAACTGCAAATATGTTGCTACTGCTCTCAATAACATTGCTGCCCTGAATTATCAGGCGCTATCGACAAAGGTCAGTGGGAAAAAGTTGAGATGGACTACTTTCTGGAGAACGATCGTTCCATGCTGGTTCTCTCTGACTCTGAAAATGTAATTAAAGGGGTTGCAGTCTGCCGTGAAGCTTTCATCCATGTACACGGGTAAGGATCTAGCTACAGTTTTAGATATCATACGTTTTAATTTTGTCAGAAAGTTGTTTTCATTGCAAGTTAAAGCTATGACTATCGGTTTGTATTGTTAGTAATGCCATTTCGCATATATTGTATAATAATGCTTAAATATTATGCCACATATGCCAGGGAGATATGTATACTATAAATGGGCTACTAACACACTTACTTTCTTAGTATACATGTGCCTCACCCTAATAATTTGGTCTCTTTACCCCTCTTAATTTCACTTACTGCTCTGACTTGGTGGTGCACATGTAGCCTATAACCTGTTTTAGAGAAATGTAATCATTGAATATTGTAAGTGCTTTCATTGTCTGCTTATTTATCCTACGGTTCTGACTTGGTGTACAGGGAGAACACTGTAAGAACGGCCCATGTTCTGAATTTGCTAAACAAATAGTTATATTGACTACGCCCATCCTAGCTCGCTCATTAATTTCTTCATCGAAATTACGGATTGCCTCTTATCCGCTTGTTGTCCCCTTATGCCATAGTTTGTACATCTCAATTGTCATTAGAAACCACATTTGTTTAAACAAGTCAGCCATATACCTTCTTTTAAAAAGGCAGTAAATGAGGCTGAATGAACTGTTTCGCTGCCAGACAAGACATGTATGTTTTCCCTTAACAGTTTGTGGGCTCCGTGTGTCACCATTATAGTGCAATTGTTTGATGTTGTGTTGTGTAGTGTTACCACATTTACATGCTAAAATCCCCACTGGTGTCAAGAGAGAAAAAATGATATTTCTAATGCCTGGCTTTGACCACACTCCCACCAGTGAGAATGGCCAAGCGGGAGACGGACTATTCATGACCAACCATTACAGGCAGAAAGTGCATCACTACTGTAGCAAGCACAACACTTGAAAAGGAGGGTCGAGGGGAGGCGGGAGGTACTCTACACCACAATACAAGAAACTGAAACAGCTTCTTTACTACATGTATGCACTTTTGGACTGAGACATTTTCAGGCTTTTTTTTTTCAGAAATCATTTCCCCTTTGAACCAGTGATCCAGCCGGTGAATGATGATGGCTTTTCTAATTCTTCATTTCAATTAAATCAATTTAGGAGGTGCCTGAAAAATGGGAAAGGGCAGCGGCGACTGCTCCTGGAAGTGTTCCTTTGGCGGCCAGAAAATGTTTAATTGAAGTCTAAAAGCACTGAACACCTTCAAGGTCTATAGGTCTGCACATATTACTCAGTACTTCAAAGAGTTAAAAATGTCACTATTTCAATTAGCTTAATAATGGAACTAGGTTCTGTCGGACATTCCCTACTATATTCTCAAGTTGTCAGAAGACGACTTGACTATATACTGTCTCTTGACTACATTGACTGCGAGTATGTGCGAGTGCGCATGTATACAGTATGTGTATGCAGTGCTGGAAAAAGTACCCAAAAGCAATACTTGATTAAAATTACTCAAGTAAAAGTGAATGTCACCAATTGGAATACTACTTGAGTAAGTCTTGAAGCACCTGATATTAAACATACTTAAGTATCAAAAGTAATAGCTGTAAGGTAAATGTACTTAACTTCTTTGGGATAGGGGGTGGTACTTTGACATCCGGATGAAAAAGCGTGATCAAAGTAAACTGATAGATTTGGATAGCAAACACTCTACATTTTCTAAAACTGTTAAAATAATGTCTGTGAGTATAGCAGAACTGAAATGGCAGGCGAAACCCTGAGGACAAAACCATCCCTCCCAAAATAATTTTCATCCTACCACAGATTTCAATGGCTGGCACTTTTATAATAGGGCGAAATCGTACCTGATTGCAGTTCCTAGGGCTTCCACTAGATGTCAACAGTCTTTAAAAAGAGTTTCAGGCTGTTTAAAAAAGAAAATAGCCTGAAATTGTAGTTTTTCTAGGTGGCTCCCATTTTGGCTGTAGTGTTTCCAAGCGCATGAATGAGAGCGCGTTCTTTGGTATTTTTCTCCTATAAAGACAATAACGATTCTCCGTCTTAAATTTGATTGTTTATTTGCATATTAGGGTACCTAAGGTTTGGTTATAAACGTTGATTGACTTGTTTGGATAAGTTTATTGGTAAAGTTTGGGATTCATTTTGTATGCATTTTGAGGGAGGGAAACCTAGTGGATTTCTGACTAAAGCAAGCCAGCTAAACTGAGTTTTTATGGATATAAAGAAGGACTTGATCGAACAAAAGGACCATTTGTAATGTAACTGGGACCTTTTGGAGTGCCAACAGAAGAAGATCTTCAAAGGTAAGGCATATATTATTATGCTATTTCTGACTTTCGTGTCGCAACTCCCTGCATTTGTGGGCTGGGCGCTGTCCTCAGATAATCGCATAGTTTGCTTTCACCGTAAAGCCTTTTTGAAATCTGACACAGCGGCTGGAGTAACAACAAGATAAGATTTATTTTGATGTATTGCACTTGTGATTTAATGAAAGTTTAATATTTATAGTAATTTAATTTGAATTTGGCGCTCTGCAACTTCACGCAAAGTTGTCGAAATGGGACGCTAGCGTCCCACTGATCCGCAAGAAGTTAAGAGTCATCCGTTGGAAAACCCTGAGTTTATCTTATACACAGATTGTTCAAGCGTTGTGGAGGGGTGTGTGAGGAATGCAGGCTGGGCAGTTATTACAATGGACAATGTGATAGTGACAGACACATTAACGACAGGAACATCAGCACAGGTGGCGGAGTTGGTGGCTTTGACAGAAGCATACAAACAGGCTGAAGGAAAAACAGCTACAATCCACACAGACTCAAGGTATGCTTTTGGTGTTACCCATGATTTTGGAAAAATATGGAAAAACAGAGGATTCATGACATCTCTGGGAGCTCCTGTGACGAATGGACCAGAGGTGATGGCTCTACTGAATGCTCTCCAGTTACCTGGACAGGTTGCAATTTTGAAAATGAAAGCACATAAAAAATCTTTACAGGTGAGAGTAAATATAATGATTTGGCTGACATAGCTGCCAAGGCGGCTGCCAAGAGATCACCTCTGTCACCTAAACTGATTAGGAAATACACCTTGTGTAGCGCCAAATGCACTCTTACCCTACTTGGTGACACAGATCCACTCTTTGGGACATATTGGTGTGGACAAGATATTTTAGCGTTTTTGTGGGCAAATGGTGGAATCCTGGTGTGTGGAAAGAGGCTGAGGCTGTTGTGGCGAATTGCAACATTTGTATGGAAAACAACAACAAGGGACGAGTGAAAGTATAGACATGACGAGCACCTGGCCCACCAGGATCCTTCAGAGATCTACAGCTTGATTACATCACGCTGCCCAAATGTAAAGGACATGAAGATGGGGATTTCCGGAACAATTAGATTCAAACAAGGCACTCATTTCACAGGAAAGTGTGTCAGGAGGTAGCTCGTCTTCTGAACATCGACTGGCAATTCCACTGCCCTTATCATCCTCAATCGAGTGGACAGGTCGAACACACAAATCGAGTTTTGAAAGAGAGACTTTCAAAGATGCATCAAAAAGGGATGGCATGGCCGGATGCATTTCCTACGGTATTATGTAGTATATGGGCAACGCATAACAAAACCACTGGGTTGAGTCCATTTGAGGTCGTAACAGGTCGACCCATGTCACTACCAGGCACGTTAGATTTGAGAAAAGCAGACGTTCACTTTATGAGTGATGGGATCATACATAACGCGTTGCACCAGAGGACGAGAGGTTAATAGAGTAGTAATGCTCAAGAGGACTAAGAGTCCTAAAGTACTTTCGATCAATTGAGGTTTTTCTGTAATAGGGGATTAATGATCAAGGGGTGGAGACAACATCCAAAATGCTTAACTATTGCATGCATCTCTCTAATGCAGTAGGGGAAGCTAAATAAAAACCAACATGACATTTGTTTTCTATAGCTCCCCACTGACCATTCCCCACATTCTTATGTTAGAATTATTGTTCCACTATCCCATTTTAGTGTTAGAGTTTCGGTGGGAAACAGCCTGTTAACAAATGACATTCCTTTCGCCAATACTGGAGGGGAAAAGAGAATCCTCTTCTACTTAAATTTACGACAGGGCGTGAGGTGTCAAAACCCCCCACACCAATTCCCTCCTTCCTGCTCCTGTTGGTGAGAGAAGGTCTGGTTATTGTCAGCCATAGCCAAGCTGATCTGACCCATTGTGATCCTCACAGGACAGTCATGACACCACTGATGGAACTGTATTAGAAATCAGTGTGTCAGGTCATGCCTTTGTAACAAGGACACCTATAACCTGTGAATTTTAAACGTAAATTAACAAAATGAATAAGGCATCTCTGTCCTTGGGCTTGCTAGCATTAAAGTTGAAGAATTTTCAAAGTTTCTAGAATCCAGCCTTGTTCTCCAGGAAGTGAAAACAAGTCCTGCAATGCTGAACAGCCTTTCACAGTCAGCTGAGGCAGGTAAGGGTGTGGTTAGCCTCAGAGACAGGGACTGACTTGAGCGACTCCATATGATCAGCTGAACAGGCCAGGTATCCATCCAGCTGTTTGGAGCTTTCTTGTGCTTGAGAAGTCTTCATGGCAGAGAAGAAGTCCACCTCATCTGAAGAACTGGTGCCATCACCGAGCTGCAGCAAGGGTTCTTCCATGTGGTCCTTGATGTAGTCCATTCTTGAAATACAAGGGAGATGACAATAGAAATCACGCAGTTATGTTTTTTTGTGAGCCTACATTAGTCCATCCACACCCCCCATCTATATAAAAAGCAACAGGGCCAAGTAGGCTCTCCATTGGACTGAACCACAAAGTCAGGATAGTAGTTTAAATGAGTGGTTATCAAATCTATGTCAAAATGTACACTATACACAGTTGTTTATGAATAATAAAATATTGCTAATGTCTTACCCATTCTGATGGTGGCGTCATCCTTTGTCCACGTTGTTGTGAATTTTGGGAGAAGGATTGCAGCTGCGATCAGCTCAGAGTCTTGAAATGTGGCTGAAGCGCTTCTTCAGTCCCAGTTGTACCTCATCCACCAGAGGCTTACAGTATTTCATCGACAACTTGATTCGGTCAAGTTTAGTGATCAGCAGGTTGATAGTTGGAAGAAGCCAGCCCATCTGGACATTGGTTTCAGCCTGCAGGATGTTGATGGCCTTTGTGACTGGGCTCATGGTGCCAGCATACTCAGTGAGGAAGAAGAGTTCAGCAGGATTGAATGTGTGAAAAAAAACAATAATACTGTGTTTCCTAACCCTATACAAAGGGGACCACTAACTAGTTCACCTGATTTAACTAAGGTAATCAATGGCTGGATAAGTAGTTGACTAAATGGATCAATGATAGTGTATGGCTACAATATGTGAAACAGTTAGTCCCCAAACAAATGGTCAGGTAATACTGCAACAGATTTAGACATTCAAGACCTTAAATTATGATAAAAGAATACATCATCCTTACTTACATTCAAACCTAGATGTCTGTGCAGAGAACTCTGACAGCCACCTCTCTTTGTCTTTGACGATCCTCAAGAGTCTTTCTACAGCCATGAACCAGGAGTTTGTAGCATTCGGGCGCAGCAACTGGAGGTCCCAAGCATTTTCAACCATTTCAACTGCAAGTGTGGATCTTCTTCATTTGTTCCAAAGTGCTTGGCACTTGCCAAAAGTTGAACGGGACACTTTTTTTCGTAAGCTTTCAGGGCATCAACTGTAGATACTAAATTGAGTACGTGGCAAGCACAGCGCTTGTGCTTTGGCAGCTGGTACTCAAAACCATCATCTTCATTCAGGATCGTTGCCACAAACTCCACTTCTTCACTCTTCTCTTGTTCCTCCTCTTCACCATCTTCCTGTTCTGGCTGAGCTGCTTCACCACAACCACCCACTGCATCGACTGCCTCGTTATTTTCAATTTTTCCAACAACTTGGAATGCTTTCAAGAAGTTAAAGCCATTGTCTGTTGTTCTCACAATCTTACCCCGGACTTTGAACTCAGAATATATGTAATTTAGGGTGCCTGCCAACAAAGGTGTGTGAGACTCTCAACCGTTTACAGGCCAGGGCTGCAGAGCATCTGTTGAGACTTTCAGGGTCTATCCAATGGACTGTAACACCAATAAAGCTCCATCTTCTTGCAGATCAGCAGTCGGTGGTGGTGACGATGTGGTAAACTCATCATGGCCTCAGTCACCTTCTCAATTTCCTTGGAGGCTTCATAAATCCTGGAGTGCAGTGATGGCCTTGATATGATCTTTGAGTTAGGCTGCAGATCCTGGACAAACTCTCTGAACGGTTCTTGTTCTAAACAGAGGATGGTTGGAGCCCTTTGACGACATACTTCACCACAATACTTAAGGTATAGAATCCTAATTTTAAAGCTATTAACAACATTAGTTACATGAGAGTTTGTGACCACCATTTAATATTACAATGAATAAAAACAATGTTAATTGATCTAGTAGTAGATTATGTCAATACTTTCAGTCTACTGTAATTAGCTAGGTAAGAAGAACAACTTTATCAACTAACACAAATTATAAAATGACTAGCTAACTAGCTAAGCTAGTGGGTGTTAACTGCAATTTGAATGTTAATATGTTAGCTAGCTAGCTTGACCAGGGGTGTTCAGAGAAAAGGTATTTGGCTAGACTAACGTTAGCTGACTAAAATGTTCCCAGATTCGGAAACTACTACGCTAGCTAGTTAGTTTATTTATTGCATTAGCTAACAAAGCTTCCGAATCTGGGCACATTTTAGCCAGCTAAAGTAGGTAGCTACTAGCTAGTGAACTAAATAGGTTTAGGATGAACTAACACTGCTTGTTGTATTAGCAAACGTGGGCTAGCTAGCTAGATTAGCTAGCATGCTAACATCATTCTAGCTAGCTGAAAAGCTAACAGTAGGCTTACCTCAATGTGTTGTTTAAAAAAAAATTGATGGCGAGTTCTTGAACGCTAGTATTTCCTGAACCTTTAGTAAACATAACAGACATTTCATCATGTAGGATGAATCCTTCATCCCGAGAAAATAAAACATGTATTTTTGATACGGCCAAGGTTGTTCATCCTCATCAGGAGGTGGTGGTGGTAAAGCGATGTCAGACATGATTGTGCTATTTCGGACATGCTTGGACAAAGTACTGCTGAGTGGATGACTATTTTACAAGTGACAGGCTCCCGGTGGGTGCATGTCGTTGAGTACTGCCTTGCAAAACAAGTTCACCCATGGGTGCAAACATGATTCATGTTTTTCTTCCAGCTTCAGGATTGATTAGATTTCGTAGTTAGTAACGAAGGTGTCAGGGGAAATGTATCAGAGTAAAAGTATATAAACTCTGCAAAAACAACAATTTTTCAGGACCCTGTCTTTCAAAGATAATTCGTAAAAATCCAAATAACTTCACAGATCTTCATTGTAAAGGGTTTAAACACGGTTTCCCGTGCTTGTTCAATGAACCATAAACAATTCATGAACATACAGCTGTGGAACGGTCATTAAGACATTAACAGCTTACAGATGGTAGGCAATTAAGGTCACAGTTAAGAAAACTTTAGGACACTTAAAAGGCCTTTCTACTGACTCTGAAAATCACAAAAAGAAAGATGTCCAGGGTCCCTGCTCATCTGCATGAACGTGCCTTAGGCATGCTGCAAGGAGGCACGAGGACTGCAGATGTGGCCAAGGCAATAAATTGCAATGTTGGTACTGTAAGACGCCTAAGACAGCGCTACAGGAAGACAGGACGGACAGCTGATCGTCCTCACAGTGCAGACCACGTGTAACAACACCTGCACAGGATCGGTACATCCGAACATCACACCTGCAGGACAGGATAGCAACAACAACTGCCCGAGTTACACCAGGAACGCACAATCCCTCTATCAGTGCTCAGACTGTCCGCAATAGGCTGAGAGAGGCTGGACTGAGGGCTTGTAGGCCTGTTGTAAGGCAGGTCCTCACCAGACATCACCAGCAACAACGTCGCCTATGGGCACAAACCCACTGTGGCTGGACCAGATAGGACTGGCAAAAGTGCTCTTCATTGTCTCACCAGGGGTGATGGTCGGATTTGCGTTTATCGTCGAAGGAATGAGTGTTACACGGCCTGTACTCTGGAGCGGGATCGATTTGGAGGTGGAGGGTCTGTCATGGTCTGGGGCGGTGTGTCACAGCATCATCGGAGTGAGCTTCTTGTCATTGCAGGCAATCTCAACACTGTGCGTTACAAGGAAGACATCCTCCTCCCTCATGTGGTACCCTTTCTGCAGGCTCATCCTAAAATGACCCTCCAGCATGACAATGCCACCAGCCATACTGCTCGTTCTGTGCGTGATTTCCTGCAAGACAGGAATGTCAGTGTTCTGCCATGTCCAGCGAAGAGCCCGGATCTCAAATCCATTGAGCATATCTGGGACCTGTTGGATCCAAGACCATTCCACCCACAAAAATGTCCGGGAACTTGCAGGTGTCTTGGTGGAAGAGTGCGGTAACATCTCACAGCAAGAACGGGCAAATCTGGTGCAGTCCATGAGGAGGAGATGCACTGCAGTACTTAATGCAGCTGGTGGCCACACCAGATATTGACTGTTACTTTTGATTTTGACCCCCCTTTGTTCAGGGACACAATATTCCATTTTTGTTAGCCACATGTCTATGGAACTTGTTCAGTTTATGTCTCAGTTGTTGAATATTGTTATGTTCATACAAATATTTACACATGTTAAGTTTGCTGAAAATAAACGCAGTTGACAGTGAGAGGACGTTTCTTTTTTTGCTGAGTTTATATATATTTTTTCTAGTTAAGTAAAAGTTGACGGGAATATAAATAGTAAAGATAAAGATACCCTAAAACAATACTTAAGTACAGTAACAAAGTATTTCTACTTCCTTACTTTACACAACTGTGTGTATGTGATGTGTGTGTGTGCTCACATGCATACATGCATTCATGCATGTATGTGTGTGCGCACATGCATTGGCGTGTGCATACATGTGCATGCTTGCATGAGTGTGTGTGTGTGCATGTGCATGCTTGCATGAGTGTGTGTGTGCATGTATATGTGTTTGGCCAGCCCGGCTCTGTGTGATACGGTCTACTGGCCCTGTGAGTAAACCTGTCTAGTCCAGATTCTTTCTGGCCATTTAGCTTGGCTAATGGCCACTCTGCCATGGCAAATGGCCCATCTCTCCGCTCTGCCAGCCAGCCGTCACCCTGATAGGCCCTAATGTAAATATTTGGACCAGTACTACCTCCCCCCTAGGGGACAAAACAAGCTCTTTAATTGATATAGTGTGCGTCCCCAACATCCTCTCTGTAAGCCCCACCACGCCCCCCTTTGAGTTTTGGGAAGGAACTGGTGTAAGGAGTGGAACAAAATAACTACAGCAGTGTAGGAGGGATAATGGGTTAGTCTTATTCTGTGAAGAAGCTGGTGTCACACTGAGTGTCCCTGGACCTT
The DNA here is from genome assembly GCF_023373465.1 of Oncorhynchus keta. Taxonomy (NCBI): domain Eukaryota; kingdom Metazoa; phylum Chordata; class Actinopteri; order Salmoniformes; family Salmonidae; genus Oncorhynchus; species Oncorhynchus keta. The sequence continues at coordinate 2,133,324 of NC_068451.1, forward strand.
CAGATCTCAGCGGTGCGCATCTCTGGATCTGTCCTGACGAGAAGTGGAGTTTCGCTTGAGTTAATTCCTTTCAAGTCTTTTCACAAGGGTGAATGTACAGACGTGAAAAAAGTGAACCGTTACAAAAATGAACTTTTAAACGAAAGATAAAATACACAGCACTTTCAAAGTCTACACAGTTGTTCCTTTTAGTTCAGACAAAGTTGCAGAACAAATCGGTTCATGTGGGAACTGAAAATGAAAATCACCAGCAGTGAAATCGTTTGCCGCCAATTCTGACACCGAATATCATTTGGATGATCAGCTTGTCTGTTGAGTATCTCACAGTGCTTATTACTCTGGGGAAATGAAGCATACAACATTCATCTCTTCGATAACCTCTGAGCCATACACAAGCCGTTATGTCAGAAACAGAGCATGGCACTATGGGGCCACTATCCAGTCTCACGGCAGGTCTTTATATCAAGTCCCTCTGAAAACTTCATTAGCTATATAGAGTTTTTTTTTTTTAAATCTCACTTCCTCCTCAAACAAAAAAAAGAGGGAGCATTGCATAGCCCAAGGGGCATATGTACAAAATCCCAGATTCCTCCTGAAAGCTTAAGTAGGTCACAGTGTCAGGAGACTCATGTGGGACACGTGGCTTGGGCTGGGATCACTTTACACTTCCCCACGTGCTTGCTAATTGACCGTAATTGCCAAATTTACTGGTCAGTAATCTACTTTTAATTTGTAGCTTTTTTACTCCCCACCTCCTCCTCCTTCCCTCTCTTCACTCCAAAGAGTTAAAGAAGAGGGCCAGCCCTGTCCTGAGTGTCATGTTCAATAACGCAGCTCAGGACGGGACCCAATTAGCATTGTGAGCTGAACTCTCAAAAAAGGCAACCTAACGGCGACATATCCTGGGGACATAATTGAACGTGACACCAGCTATAATTTGAATTTCTACTGCCTACGGGCTGGGCTATGAAATAAGTTTGTCTTAAAGGTCATGTAAACTACGGGAGCTCAGATTTCACTGTTTGTCCAATGAGTAGGTAGATTAATGAGAGTAATAACTGGGATCTAATTACGTCGCTGTTTCCGTAAAGAACGCTAACGATAAGGTTTACGTTTTTATGTGCTCGCCACAACATTCAATGTTTTAATTATGTCATCTATACACATTTTGAAGTTGTATTCTATTGTATTTCTTCTGGTAGGTCAATCAATGTCAGAATGTATCTTTATATAATGTAATGGTCTATTTTGTCCTTACCATTGTCTGATTACAAATATATGTGCTTTTTGTCTGATGCGTATACTACCTCAATGCGCAGTATACTTTCTCTGTAACTCGGCTGTAATTTAAATGATAAAAGATCTAGTGTTCTCAAGCTACATTAATGTTAGACAAAAGTTGACACACAAAGTAGAAAACAGTTCAATAATGTTTAAACACTGAAACAATGAATATGCATGTCTGTGGTACAGTTGTGCATCCGTCTTAGTCTGTCACGACCGTTGAAAGAACTGGACCAAGGTGCAGCGTGGTGAGGGTACATATACTTTTTATTAGAAAAGACGCCGAACAAAACAATAAAACACTACAAAACAAACCGTGACGCTAAAGGCTATGTGCCATAAACAAAGTCAACTTCCCATAAAGACAGGTGGGAAAAGGGCTACCTAAGTATGGTTCTCAATCAGAGACAACGATAGACACCTGTCCCTGATTGAGAACCCTACCCGGCCAAAACATAGAAATACAAATAATAGAACATAGAATACCCACCCCAAATCACACCTTGATCAAACCAAATAGAGACATAGAAAGGATCTCTAAGGTCAGGGCGTGACATAGTCACAGATCAAAGGGAAATTGACATACAGGTAAAGAGAAGCCTTGCTTCTAGAGCCATAAAGTGTCTAAAGAACATCAAGGTTTATTCCAGAAGTAATTATCTCAGACAATGAGGGAAAACACTGCTTTTCAAAAGACTGTAATAAAAAAAAAAACGTTAAACTTGTGGGCATCGAGATGCAACAAGAGGAACTGTATCACCCCAGCTCTTCAAATACACAGAGGATATCACTGAGGGACAGGAGAGAATGAGGAGAGGCCTTGGTGGGTGGGTACTGTTGGGGTAAGGAAGAAAGGCTCAAGTCTTGATCGAAGATCATGAAGTGATTCCAGAGATGAGATGAAGGATTGGTGTCGACTCTCGATTAGGTGGTCAGGGCCTGTGGTTAGGGTCTCTCATGTCCCTCCACACCAAAGATCTGTCACAGGTCATGCCAAATGAACTGTGCTATATCCGCTCTTGGGAGATGCAGACTGAAGAGTGTCTCCTCTTCGTGTATCTCTCTCTATTTCTCCCTCCGCCTCTTCGTACTCTCCTCTCTCTCTACTAATCGCCTCTGTCTTTAATAGCATCTCTGGTGGTAGTGATAGGAAGACTCAGTGCGGACCTTCAGATCACATTACCCCAGGCCAGTCCAGATTTGAGTGGCTGAACTTGTAACCTTATGATCCTCGAGGCCAAACTTAATGGGGCACCAGAGTCCCAACCCGCCTCAACCAGCCCATCGCATTAGTACCACTCGGGGCCCTTCAGACGGACTGGCCACAAATGTGAGGCAGCACTGCCGGACCAGAGACCTGCCTGAGTTTACCATGGCCCCAGGTCATGTGTCCGTGACATCACTGGCCAGCCTTGTCGCCCGGGTCACCATCATCAGATAGGGAGGCCAACCCAGAATGGGCCTGAGTGGCCGGAAAGTCTGATGATTATGACATCATCCCGCCCAAACAACTCCATGATGGAGCTCGCCCTTACAGAACAGCTGCCGGGCATTGCCCTGGACAGAGAGAGGTGGAGTCTCTGGTAGTGGAGCTGCTCAGCTCAGTGGAGAGAGAGAGGGTTGTCTGTAGCTCAGTTGGTAGAGCATGGCGCTTGTAACGCCAGGGTAGTGGGTTCGATCCCCGGGACCACCCATACGTAGAATGTATGCACACATGACTGTAAGTCGCTTTGGATAAAAGCGTCTGCTAAATGGCATATATTATTATATATTAGACCACTATGAGAGAGATTGTGAGAGAGACAGGCGTTTGTTTAGAAAACGCATGTTTTGGTGCCCAACAAGCCAACCACCATATTCACTGACAACTGATTCAACAAGCACTAGGGTCACTGGGATGCACAGAGATAACAAGAAAACACTTGGTGAAAACAGGGCCTTACACAGAACTTACAAGGTTTAATAGACTCAGCGCACTAAACACCCCATCTCAAAGGTACTCTGACTATGTTGATTGGCTACATACAGGTTGGACAACTGAAAAGTATTGCAGGATCACGAAACCTCCTGATAGAGGATCATTCACTCTCTCTCCCATCCCAAACAGAGAGCAGGGGCTTGTAGCCTGTGTCTTTATCCTCCGTGAGGGGAAACAAAGGTGTTGTCTGTTAGCCTAATTGCTATGCACACTTATGGAACAGCAGTCAAGTGAATTAGGGACACAACATTACGGTTCAGCATAATGGAAGCCAACAAGTTGACGGGATACTAGTGAATTTATGGTGGGTGGGAGAGGAGATGGGTGGGAGAAGAGATGGACTGGAGATGACCTGACCTAATTGGAGAACATATCCAAACCTATCTTAAATACTGTATATTGTATGTTTGTGAATTTAGAAGAATAAGCAACTTAATAATAATATAATAATATAATAATAATATATGCCATTTAGCTGACGCTTTTATCCAAAGCGACTTACAGTCATGTGTGCATACATTCTACGTATGGGTGGTCCCGGGAATCGAACCCACTACCCTGGCGTTACAAGCGCCCTGCTCTACCAACTGTGCCTAAGAGTAGGCCTGGCTGAGACTGGAGCATCATGGACTGGATGACGGACACATCCGAAAGATCAGTAAGTATATGTATACTATGCATTAAATAACATGATTCCTATAAGCACAATACACCAGCAGAGCAAACCATATCATCGGCCAAAGGACGATTTGAGGTTTTGAGTGAAAATATACGGGTTGCACTTTCATTAATGAATGATATTGCATTTTAGTTAATAAATGGTTTATAACCACAGAATAGAATCCACCTTGAAAAGCAAACTTTGTCACTAAAAGAAAACAACAACCTGCAAAATCCACCTGTTGAACAAGACACACAAGAACCAAGCCAGAAGACAAACAACATGGCTAAAGGGATGAGTATTTTTCAATTCATGCCGAACCGAATGTGTACTCGCATTATCCCTTAAAAGATATTTGCTTGAGAAACGAGAAAAAAGCGGCAATGGTACTGTGTGTCCATTTTGAGACGCCGTAGTCAGTATACACTTCCTCAAAATAGTCAGAATGAATCTAAAATAACTCAAGAAATCTGTCATTAATTTAGAAGTTTTTGTAGAGGAGTTCTTAGTTGTACAATTTAACATCTAACTAAGATTTTTTGTATGAAATGTGCATGAAAACGAGTCGTCTGGGTGTAGCTGGTGCAGAGGAGTCAGGCGCAGGACAGCAGAGATGAATAACACAAGGAACTTTACTAAAATGTCCAAATACATTAAATAATACCAAGCCCACAAACATTGGACTGAACAATAAAACAATCACGTACAAAAACCATGGGGAAAACAGAGGGTTAAATAATGAACATGTAATTGGGGAATTGAAACCAGGTGTGGAAAACAAAGACAAACAAATGGAAAATTAAAAGTGGATCGGCAATGGCTAGAAGGCCGGTGAGACGTCGACCGCCGAATGCCGCCCGAACAAGAAGAGGGACCGACTTCGGTAGAAGTCGTGACATTGTCTCTCATTGAATGACAACAAAGACTTTATTGAAGAATCCCAATGTTGACCAATCACAGATGAAGGGGCGTAGACTTCGGCTCCGAATTCCGGCTTGCCCCCAGAAAAAAATTATTGTGCCCGAACAGCCAAAGTCCAAAAGAGCTAAACCGTTGTCATAATATATGCATAAACTCTACCAAACTGTTTCGGTTTAGAAGCATGAGGATAGACTACACTCCCACCATTCATAAAAAAAAGATTTTCTTTAAAACCCATTATCCTATTCATCCCTGTCATTATTGTGAAACAGCCCGGTGATCCTGCTCTGTTTTCAATTAGGCCGCTGGTTGTTTACAAGTATTGTGCTGAGGCTGTTGGACCCATGTAGGCTGCCCTCCAGGCCATTGTGCCTGCCGACAATGGATAATGAGCTTTCTGCCCATGTGCGGCTTGCATGGCAGAGCGGCAGACAGACAACGTGCTCGTCACCCCCCACCCAAACACACACACACACGCAAAAACAGGACAGACAATATAAATATTTTTTTTGTTGTCCCCATAGGAGAACCTTTTTTGGTTCCAGATAGAACCTTTTGGTGGTGAAAGGGTTCCACGTAGAATCTTGTATCAATGAAAGGGAACCAAAAATAGTTATTTTCAGAGGGTTCTCCTATGGGTACAATTGAAGAACCCGTTATGGTTCTAGGTACTGCAGCACCTTTTTTTCTAAGAGTGTACTGACCCCCGACTCCTACTCAGATACTTCTCAACCAACCAAGTGTCCACTCTGATGTCTAATGAACAGCCACCTCTATACTTTCCGCTATTTGAGATTCAGTTGGTCAGATATGGACATTGTTGCTGCCTAGACAATTAAACCTGAACCACGAAATAATAATGTTCTCATGTTCAGACAGTGACTCAAAAACCCACAACCGTAGACAACAATCAGCTTTGGAGAAGTTCTAAGAGGTCTGTTGGGTGGGCAAGTCTGTTGAGTCACTGTATTGTTCAGCGGTGGGGGGTAGGAATTGGGGGGGGTCTACGATATCACGTAGACCCTTGAGCAGGTAAGGAGATAAAATCCCAGCCGGATTTACATGCCACAAGTGATGCAGAGAAAGAGACACCTCATCCATTGCAGCCACATCAAAGGAGACCAGGTTATTAAACGGGGGATGGAGAGCACTGGAGGCTGCATTACAATCACACGCTCTCCCACGCTCATTTAGAATCCACACACGCAAACACAATTACACACAGCCACGTAAACACACAAGTATACCAACTATGTTCTATATCTTTCTCTATTATCGACATGATGACGAAACTACTCTATTGTCGGTGCCTCTCACAATTAGGCAATTTATTGAGCTCAAGATGCAATATGCATGTTAATTTAATGGGTTCTCTGGTTTGGGGGAAAATTTTAAATGCTTTGATGTTCACCAAACTTGGCAGTCAATCGTCAGTGGCAAACAATTGCAGACTTAATGAAGACAGCAAAAACAATGGCCAGGACTATTGTTTCAAATACACGCATGTTAATATGCCTCAAATACATGCATGTAAATGTGATTTGAATCAATACCTTTTAATTGGCCAGTGTCTGTATTCTTGTCCTTGATATATAGCACTTACTTAATCCTCCTGAACGGAATAACCTTTATGATTTAATTGGTAATGAAATAAGAGCAGTTTTAAATGATGTTACCTTCATCAGCACCTCTCAGTTACAGGAACCAGACAGACTTGGATGGAACCCAGGGTAAGTCTGCAAAGGACAGTGTCAGCAACTGGTAGACCTGCGGATCAAAATATTATTATGATTTTTAAAAAAAATGTGGGAACTCAACTTACTGTTGAGATTTAGAATAGTAAAATACACAAAGTGTCATTTACAAATGTGGTTGTGCATCAGCAGTTTTTTCTTGTTCTCATCAGTCATTTTGATTGGCAAATGAGTCTAGCCAGCTCTCTAAACTTCTGAGTCCCTCTCACTCAGATATCATATTAAAAACGGCAAACACTTTCTCCACCTTATGGCAAAATGTGTAGAATTGCAGGAAATTAGCTGTAAAACCCAAAAACATTTTGTCGCCGGTCAAGCGAGCCACTGCGGCCCCTCATGATGAGTTCAGATTTTTAAAAGTTGCCCATCCCTGGACTAGGCCTACTCTAGGCCTACTCACATGCACCATTTTACACTGAACAAAAATATAAACGCAACATGTAAAGTGTTGGTCCATGTTTCATGAGCTGAAATAATAGATCCCAGAAATGATACCTACACACATACTTTCAAATTTTGTGCAAAAATTTGTTTACATCCCTGTTAGTGAGCATTTCTCCTTTGACAGGATAATCCATTCACCTTTTTTAAATGTATTTTTATTTAACCAGGTAAGCTAGTTGAGAACAAGTTCTCATTTACAACTGCGACCTGGCCAAGATAAAACAACGCAGTGCGACAGAAACAACAACACAGAGTTACACATGGAATAAACAAGCCAATAACACAATAGAAAAAAAGAAAGTCTATATACAGTGTGTGTAAATGGCGTGAGGAGGTAAGGCATAAATAGGCCATAGTAGCAAAGTAATTACAATTTAGCAGATTAACACTGGAGTGATAGATGAGCAGAGGATGGTGTGCAAAACAGCAGCAAAGTAAATAAAAACAATATGGGGATGAGGTATGTAGATTGGGTGGGCTATTTACAGATGGACTATGTACAGCTGCAGCGATCGGTTAGCTGCTCAGATAGCTGATGTTTAAAGTTAGTGAGGGAAATGTAACTCTCCAGCTTCAGCGATTTTTGCAATTCGTTCCAGTCACTGGCAGCAGAGAACTTGAAGGAAAGGTGGCCAAAGGAGGTGTTGGCTTTGGGGATGACCAGTGAGATATAACTGCTGGAGCGCGTGCTACGGGAGGGTGTTGTTATCAAGACCAGTGAGCTGAGATAAGGCAGAGCTTTACCTATATATACACCATACCTGACAGGTTACGGTATATCAAGTAGTTGATATCAAGTAGTATGATCATTACACAGGTGCACCTTGTACCGAGGACAATAAAAGGCCACTCTAAAATATGCAGTTTTGTTACAACATAATGCCACAGATATCTCAACTTTTGAGGGAGCGTGAAACAAGGCAAGCTGACTGCAGAAATGGCCACCAGAGCTGTTGCCATAGAATTTAATGTTAATTTCTCTACCATAAGCCACCTCCAATGTAATTTTAGGGACTTTGGCAGTACGTCCCACTGGCCTCACAACCGCAGACCATCTGCGTGCTCGTCATCCATACCAGGGTCTTGACCTGATTGTAGTTCGGCATCATAACCGACTTCAGTGGGCAAATGCTCACCTTCAATGACCACTGGCACACTGGAGAAGTTCTCTCTTCACGGATGAATCCCGGGTTTCAACTGTACCGGGCAGATGGCAGGGAGCGTGTATGGCGTTGTGTGGGCGAGTGGTTGCCTGATGTCAACATTGTGAACATGAGTGCCCCATGGTGGCGGTGGGGTTATGGTATGGGCAGGCATAAGCTACGGACAACAAACACAGATACTGACTGGTTTTCTGCCCCAACAGATGCATATCTGTATTCCTAGTCATGTTAAATCCATATAGAGACTAATTCATTTATTTCCATTGAAATTGTTGCATTTATATTTTTCCAGTATACTTGTCTAGCCCTGGATAGCTGAAGCACTTCATCTGGCTACTCCTTATGATTTAAAAATGAACAGTGTCAATGTAGCACATTAGGCCTATATTAACATTTCTGCTCACATTTGAGGAAATGTCAGGTTGGCATAGTATAGGTGAATGCCTATGCTTCTGTATGCTGTAGCAAAGAAGTTTAATTCAAGGACCAAGGTCACCAAATATGTAAAATGCCTTGTCTGTACAGTGGAGCAGAAGTGAAGGATTGAGGTCAAATGTAAATCTGTATCTTACTTGTCATATGTCCAGCATGTGTTGATCCATCTGGAGCTGTAGCTAGAAGTGAATAATCAGCACAAGCTGCGCGAGCATGTTCCAAAATGGTAAGGGCGGGAAAAATAGCAAGCCTCTCCAAGCATTCATAGTTCACAGAAGCAAAATTATTACAAAATAGGTCACTTATTCCTTAGCGTTCGTTGCCAGAAAAATGATTGAAATATGTGTATACAATGAAGACTATTTGGCCAATGTAACAAACTGAAGCTATTAGCCTATTGTGTTAACATGGGCCTGGCCTAGGCTACTCAAGGGCTATCAGGCTAATCATAGGTTTTCCCTATAATAGGGTGTCCAATCAAACCACATATTTTGACCAATGGGTGAAATCATATGTTTATTGTGTAGACAATCCAGCAACTTCATTGGAAGTTGTGGGAATGTACGTTTTTGATTTCCATTGCTTCTGGGAAAGAAGCCATACATTTTCTGACAGGTAAAAAAGTTTTGAGAACTGAAGTTTAAAAAAAAAAAAGTATTTTCTGGGAACATTAACTTTTAGGTTTTACTATGGTTCCCTGAAAGTTTCCCTGTGAGGTTTTATTAACGTTCTGAGAACAGAAATGATAGGTTATTTAATAACGTTCTGAGAACATTTCAATACTACTTTTAATAACTTTGCTAGCTTAGGTTAACTGTTTTTGAACCCCAAGCACAGATATTAATTTACTTAGCCATTAATCATGCAAACACATCTATATTCTTTTATGGCACAGTTTTGAACCTACAATCTTCTGATCTCTATCCATGGAATTAGTCCAATGCCTCACCAGGATGAAGCTAGAATGCCATATTTTTTTTTACCTCATACAATGCTGTTCATTTTAGTCTATTCATACAGACCACATTTCAAAGGAAACAAGCACTCTTTAAGATCAGGTGTGGTGTGTTAGTGGGCGCAGCCAACACACCTGAACACACTTAACAAGGTAGAGGATAGAGGATTGTTGACGCTGAGAATGGAATGTATATGTTTCAATAACATTCTGTGAATGTTGTGGTTTTTAAGGAAAGTGTTAATGTTCTGAGAACATGACTTTAAATAGAACCACGTGGAAGCCTGATGAAAACATTATGCTGAAGTACTGAATTTCCCACAGAAGAACATGGGAATTTTGAGAAAAAGTACATTAAATAGAACCACGAGAAACCCTGTAGGAAATGTTATGCTGAAGTACTGAAATTCCCACCTACGAAACACATCGTTCTCAGAACGTGATGGCGAGCTGGGTATCCTGCACCATATTCCCAGAGCATTGTGGGAAGGTCGTATGCAAAATATCTATTGGACAAGGGTGACTAAATCAATGGAGGCCAGGTAAAAAAGTGATCAAAAATAAGGAAAATTGCACAGCATTGCCTCAGCTAGGCAGGCTGCTGTAGAAGAACGAAGGCTACATGAGAGGCTCACTTTCCTGTTGAACTCGTCATATTTTCAAATCGGCAAGATTCTCAATCCGCTGAGGATGCAGCGTTCAAAGAATCGCCACTATTGGTTGATCGGTCTTCATATATTGCTTATTTGTTCCTTTTTTTTTATGAAGGGCTTTGAGATTTATGAAAAGTGCTATAGAGTTTTAAATTAGGCCTATTTTAAAACAGAAGATAAATCTCGATTGATACATATGTAGTATTTTCATATTGTAGTAGCCTATAAGCTTTTCAAATGAATGCGATATGTTTTTTAAATTTTTAATTCAGTTTCTCCGAAAACCAAGCTCTCTATGTAATGTCAACGAAGCACTGAGTTTAACCAAGCGTCTTATTTTAAAAGCCTTTTACATTTAATTCAGCTCCTATCATGCTAATGTAGCTTTTTGCCTCAAGGTCGGGTGGACTCCCTACTAATAGTGTGATGCAGCAGGCTACAGTAGCCTAGGTCTAACACTTGCTGAGTTAAACTCAAAGTATGCTGGTCCTACCATGTCGGATAAGGTCAACACCATTAACAACCATTTTTTTTTGCCACAAAAAGGACTGAGGTTTTCAGTGGGGGCTTCGGGCAAGACTGTCTCCTTTAAATTGAAACACAAATTATTAAATGCGACTTTTAGTCGTGATCACACTTGTCATATTCAATTCGGAGTAAAGTCATACGGGGGCGAGACGCCTCGTCTAATTATGTAAAAGTTGTCAAGTCTTTAGGATTTGCTTGCTATCTGCGCGTGGCACCCGCCAACGAAACAACAGGCTGTCGGAAACCTGTGCCCACCATTGCCTCACAGGCGAAAACCTGTGCGAAGCGCGGTACGCATGAGCTATCTGGAGATCCGAGATGTCTTGATATATTATTCACAGAATCAGTCAAGTGAATCGCAAAACAGTCAGGGGTTTTATGCGTGCCATTTTCTCTCTTAAGGACTTGTAGTTTGTCACGTTCGTGTCTGGGAAGTGAGGTGGTCCACCAGTTACCCGAATGTGATGAAAAATAAGTCGACTACACTTCTTGATTTGGCCAAAGATTATCTATTATATTGACAAGATGAGCCGAGTTGACGGCTTTAACGATGGAAATTCATGACTTCAATTATTGAAGGCAGGCGAGATCAGGTGGGGCCATTCTAGCCAATGAGAGGGCAGATAGTTATTCCTTTTGTTCAAACACGTAAGTCGTTTTTCTCAAAGTTCATCCACTTAAAGCCTTATCAGTACATTTGTAAAAGCTTAAACATTACGAAACTTCAATTAAATGCGCCTCACGTAATTCGACACTTTCCTAGATCTGCATACAAAAAAAGCCTAATCTCATAGGGCAGAGTAAATCCTCTCGCTTCTCCTCTTCCTCTCTGATTTGGTTCAGAAATTCTAGTGGCCATGACTCAATTCAAACCTGAGTTGGTTTCTGGGTGTGGTTTAATGTGTGCGTTTGCAGGTGGGAAGAGTTAGCTAAATAATTTAGCCAATCTTTTGTTTAGCTTCAGCTGACTGGTGTGTGACCATGGAAAAATTGGTTTAACTTTGGATACCCTATCTCGGGGGATAGTTAGGGACTGTTAATAAATGACACAGTGTTAATAAGGCAATATTTTCAATGTTGTATATATTTTCTGTCTCATTAAATGTGCTCAATATTTGTATATGAATTTCTACATTTTAAAGTTGGTTTGAGGTTAAGTCATTGAAATTAGTAGCTTTTGACTTTTTAAAATATTGTTCAGTGACCATTGTGTAATTTACTGATGGTCCCTAACTAACCCCATATAGATATCGAATGTCAAACCAAATTGACCATGGACTTTATAATTAATGATAAATCGGGTGATGCCAGCTGTGGGCATGTGGGCAGGATTAAAATAAACCCAACCCCTGTGACATACCATATTTTCCTAGCATCTCCAGATCTCAGTTTTGGACGAGGTCGACTTTATGACCAAAGTTATCCTATTTTACACTTTGTAGTCAGTAAATGTTTCTGACTAATAAATGTTTCCAACTCATATTGAGGTGGCAGGTAGCCTAGTGGTTAGAGTGTTGGACCTGTAACCGAAAGGTTGCAAGATAAAAACCTCTGAGCTGATAAGGTAAAAATCTGTTCTGAACAAGGCAGTTAACCCACTGTTCCTAGGCTGTCATTGACAATTAGAATTTGTTCTTAACTGACTTGCCAAGGTAAATAATATCAAAACACATATATTGATGCCACATATGCCATTTTAAACAAGCAGTTCATTTTTAGGGGCAGTTGCTCTTTAAAAATGTGTTAAAGCTAATTTCCTGCAATTCTACACATTTTGCCATGACTTATGCTATTGTTAATATGATATGAGTGACTAACACAATCAATGTGGGCCCCCTGGGGGTCAGGGTCCGGTGCAAGTGCCCTGAGTGCTCGTTAAGTATTCGGCCATCATTTCTACAAGTTTAGATAACTGGTTTAACTAACTACCAAACTAAAAATTCTTAGCTGACATGGCTTATTGAGTGACTGACATAAGAAGAAAAACTGCCAAAGGCTGCATAACGAAATTTCTAATTTGTCTCTAGTGTATTCTACTATTCTTACTCTCAATAGTAAGTTGAGACCCCAGCACTGCAGATCAGTGGTAAGGTCAGTAGGAGGTGGGTCAAATCAGCCCTGTAAAGCAAATGGTCTACTCTAGTGGCCATGATTTCAGCCACATCATTGAATGGAACATGTATTATACCGTATCTCCACGGCTTCATCTGGAACATTTTCAGGTTACAGTAGCAATGTAAGGCAGTGGTCTTGACATCGGCATCACTCCATTCAGGACCATAGGCTAGGGCAGTGGTCAGAGCTTGACAATGCTCCATTGGCATATGTGGCATCAATATATATAGTTGTTGTTATTTACCTTGGCAAGTCAGTTAAGAACTAATTCTAATTTTCAATGACAGCCTAGGAACAGTGTTGTTCAGAACAACAGATTTGTACCTGGTCACAGTACCACTCAGCTGTAGGTCAGGGGGAAGGGACTTCATGTTTTTGATTTAACTGACCTGGAAGACCAGGTGTGTTGAATTTAGGCAATTGATGAACTGATCCAATCAAAATCAAATGTTATTTGTCACATGCTTCGTAAACAACTGGTGTAGACTAACAGTGAAATGTTTACGGGCCCCTCCCAATAATGCAGAGAAAAAGAGAACACATGGAATAAATACACAATGAGTAATGATAACTTGGCTATATACACGGTCAGGTGTGGTACATAGTTGGAACAACATCTGGGTTGCCTATCCATGCTGTAGGTGGTCTGTGACAACAAAACAAGTGACAACTGACACCACTGTGTTTTATCTATAGAGAACCTTAACATTCACTTCAACTCAATTTGCTCTATTTCATGTTGTCATTGTACCATTCTCATTTGACTGATTCAAGTCAGTGTCTTTATTTAATTGCATTACAGGTCTAATCCCCAGGTCTTCGTTTAAGATGTGCAGGGAAGAATTAAATAAGTAATCAAATTCTGATTAAATGTATGTTTTACTGTACAAAAAAATGTGTACACAAAAAAATATGTAACTTACTGACATTTTGATGCCTTGTGAGGCAAGTAGACAGAACAAGTCAAACCAGTTGTGACCTCCCAACAGTTGGGAAACACTGCAGTTTTGAAGAACATTGGAAAAGGGTGCCCTCTGCTGTTTATAATAATGCTAAAATAAAATAGTTTTAATAGGGATTCTGTCTTTCTATTTTTCGGTTTCTCTCTCACTAAAATACAAACACCAAGGTCACATATTATTGATACATTATATATATCTAAAAAATAAGACAGCATATTTTCTATTTACAAACTGTAATTACACTTTTTCAAACGTCTTACCAAGAAAACAATAACGGCTTTAAACAATGAAGTCCAGACTCTAAACCAAGTGAAAGAGCTCCAACTCTACATTCAGTTGTGCTGCTCTGTGGCTGACCCTGTGCCTCTCAATGTGTGTTCTATTCTATTCAGATACATGAAAAGTTACATGAATGCATGATTATCTGTGCTACCTTTTGGATGGTGGGGGCAGACAGACACTAGACAGGGACAGGGTGAGCAGGGTGGGATGGGTTAGAGGAGAGGAGAGGGTGTCTGGGTTCCCTACGGCAGACAGTCTTGGGACAGACAGACGCTAGGCTGCAAGGCCTCAGGGATGCCAGTGCTACTGACAAGGTCCTGGTGTCATATGATGCCATGATGGGGAAAACAAGGTCAAACAAAGTCCGGTTACAGCTGTCTGTCTGTCTCCCCCAGACTGGGAGACTGACTGGAACCAGCAAGGTGACATGTCATTTCCAAAAGAAAGTAGAAAATAAAACAAGACATAACTGAAATAATTATCTGGAGTGTGTCATCTCTTTTATATGTCGTCATCCACTTTGTGGACTAGCACCCTTTTAAATCAGATACCCTCAATTTGACCAGCATGGTGCCTAGGCTAAGTGCAGAGAGCAAGGTGTATAGGGAGAGATGTAGAAAAGGTAATGGGGTTGAGGCATAGAGGGGAAAGAAGCGGGTTGAGGTGTACAAAGAGTTGGAGGATTTAAATAGGCAGTAGTATGGGAAGGACATATTTTGAAGTAACAGTTGAAGAGAGTATAGAGAGAGAGCAGGAAGAAAATATAATGATGTCACATTGGTATATTAGTCGATTTAATCATTTGATGTTATTGGAGGAGGTGTGAGCGGAGAGTTTATGTTAATAAATGAGGTACACTGGTACTGATAACATACAAATGAATCCATGGTTGACCAATAACACAATGGAATTTAGTATGTTGAGCACAACCAATCCAATAAGAGACAAATTGGAAACCATGGTGACAACAGGAGTATGTTGACATTGAGACATATTGATCAATATGTCAAAGCACTCTATGCCTGAAGCAATTTTGAAGTAAAAACAGAGAGATTACCATAGAGAGAGAGAGAACGATATAGAAAGAGAGAGAGAGAGAGAGAGCAGGGGTTGCACTTTAGTCTCCCCTTAGCCTTGCTGGGGGTGTGACGCTGCGCCTATCTGTCTGATCTGGTTTGCTATAGGCTTTTTATTGATCACAGGCTGGGTGAGGGTAAGGATGAGTGGTTTGATTAGGTGCCCCTGGTGGTACTGTCTATCTGTGTGTCTGTGGCCAGTGGTCAGTCTGTTGACTGGTAACACCGTTACATCCTGGGGCCAGTTCCCAGTCCAGCCCAGTTAACACCAGACAATACCAAAACACCCTGGACCGATCCCAATGATTCCAGTCTAGTTCTTAGCATTCAGTCTATCTGTAATAAATGTTTATTCACTCAGCAGTCTCAGCACTGTTAGCAGTAGATACAGTTCAGTAGAACAGATGTTTCTGTGTGTTCAAAGTCCCACACATCACAATCAATGCACCAATTAATGATATAGCAACACTAACTTTAGGTTGAAAACAAATGCCAAACTATGTGCTAATGGAAAACACCTCAAATGTGTTTTTTTTTCTTTTTTTTTAGCTATACATTAAAATACACAGTGAAAGTAATATCAGCCACATTCAGGTGAATCCAAAATGATAGTGGATCAATCCTTGCAATATCCTAATCTACCTCTGGATGGAGCCATGCCACCATGAGAAGTTTGAACCATATTCTGAACACAAGTACAGTATCTTTACAAGATGGCAACACAAAAATATCCTAACAGGCAATAACCCCTAGCGTGTTATGCTAACCACCCATGAGGCCGATCCATTAGCAATATATGTCTTTTCTTTAACAGCAGGAACTACTCATGTGAACATAACTACTAACTGTAATTACTTTACAATGTAATAACTACAGTATTCTACCGTACAGTCCATTTGAAAACCATAATATAAAATAAATGATAACACTCTGATCCTGTTGAGGATCAGTCAATCCACAATGTAAATTAAAGCACTCCTTGACCAAAAGGTAATTCTCCTGCCATAGGTAATGCCCCAGGCAGTGTGCTGGGGATAGGCTGTAATGGTGGTGGTGTGTGTGTATGTGTGTGTGTGGGTGCGAGCGCATGTGGGGATGCGCTTGTATGCGTGCATGCATCCATGTGTGTGCGTGTGTATGTGTGTGTGCCTGCTTTGAGGACAGGATTGTCAGAAGCTGGAATGTGGTGTACGGACCTGGGGCCCACAAGGCTCCCTCTCAACATTAGGCCTGCTGGTCGGCGACGGAAGTGTCCGTTGAGCAGGATGTAGATGAAAGAAGTTCCCTCCTGCATCACATAAGTCATACCCACTATCATTTTTTTCTATAATTTTTTTATTTTTTAAATTTATTTTTTATTTTACCTTTATTTTACTAGGCAAGTCAGTTAAGAACAAATTCTTATTTTCAATGACGGCCTAGGAACAGTGGGTTAACTGCCTGTTCAGGGGCAGAACGACAGATTTGTACCTTGTCAGCTCGGGGATTCGAACTTGCAACCTTTCGGTTACTAGTCCAACGCTCTAACCACCCTGCCGCCCCACTGAGTGGTTAACCTTGTCTTCAGGCTCAATTTCTACCCACAGAGAAATAGATGGCTAATGACTAGATTACTGAGTGGAGGTCATGGTTCCGTTAGATTTCTCCAGCATAGAACTGTTTTAATGTCTTTTTTTTAATTTTTAGAACACCCACCAAAACCTGTAATTTCATACTTGTGGGCAACTCTATTTCTAGTGCCTCACATTTACTGTATCTAGTACCTCTGTGTGTCTCTGTGTATATAAGTAACTATGAGCCTCTGCCACGGTTGATGACCACGACTCCATTTGACCACGCTCTCTGCCACTAAAGATACCATATGATCTCGCCCTGCCCAGGGTATGACGTTATTCAGGCCTGCTCTATGCACTCCCATGTGTGCCCGCTGGGCAGCTGCCAGCGGGCATGACTCACCACCGTTCTCTCTTGTTCTTCAGGGACATCCTCCAGATATAACTCAGGATCAGCATGTAACAGGTGAGGATAAGGGGCAAGGGCAGAAAGAAAGATGTGATGGTCTGATAGAGGGTTTACCTGGGGGGAGTGAGAGAGAGAGAGAGAACAAACATGTGTATCAGCTTGCAGTAGCTACAGTACCATCCCACGAGACAAAAACTGTTTGAATCAATGTTGCTTCCATATAATTTCAACCCCAAAAATATGTTGAATCAACGTGGAAAACTAATTGGATCACCTTTTTTTCACCCAACTTTTAACCTAAATACAATGACATGGTTACATTTTTCATTGATTTCACTTTAGTTGACTCAACCAAATGCCGATAAAAACTAGACATTGAACTGATGTCTGTGCCCAGTTAGGATGCCACTGCTATGAATAAGTTTGATCATTAGATAGAATGTAGGAACTGTAGCTAAACACATTTTCACACTGTTAAAAGTGTCCCCAGGATTACAGTAATTACAATGAAGGGTGCGCGTAGCACCCTTCATTGTAATTAGAAGGATATAGACTGACAACAGAACAATCTATAGAAGGGTTGGTTGTTTAGCAACAAAACCGACAAGGTTGGTTTTGAAATGTTGACTACATGTAAACAATATTTTGTCTCCAATGTTTGCAAAAAAAAACATAATACATTTGGACAATGAGCACGTGTTTGTCTCTCAAATGCATTGTTAATGTTGTTGGTTAGCTAGCTAGCGAATTTGAGCCATATTAGGATTGACATTATATCAATCAAACACCTCAAAACAAGACAGTGTCAAGAACAAGATGAAACTATAGTAGCTGAAACGAGACACATGTGTTTTCCCGCATGGCCGTTTCTTGTCATTGTTACTAGCCATTTGGCCATCCAGAATCAC
This sequence comes from Oncorhynchus keta, assembly GCF_023373465.1. NCBI lineage: Eukaryota > Metazoa > Chordata > Actinopteri > Salmoniformes > Salmonidae > Oncorhynchus > Oncorhynchus keta. The sequence goes on from NC_068451.1 coordinate 2,151,405, forward strand.
AACCATTTACAGACTTCTGCCCCATTGAAGCATGCACATAGTTTTTTTGTGACATTGTCAGCTAACCCAACTATACAAAGTCAGGTAAGGTCACTATGTTACTGTCTGTAATACAGTGCAGATGAGCCTGTAAAGTGAGTGTGTAGAGATTGCGGGCGAGACGATTGAGTTTTCATCTTACGCTGGCTTGGAACGAATGGAAAGGTAACTTGGATCATGAGCAGAACAGTAAGCTAGAGTCAGTGGGTTCCGCATCAGATCCAATTGATTTATAAAGCCCCTCTAACATCAGCTGATATCTCAAAGTGCTGTACAGAAACCCAGCCTAAAACCGCAAACAGCAAGCAATGCAGGTGTAGAGGCATCCAACTGGACACTGACATGGAGGCTGCTACGCTCTTCAATTATACAACTGAGATCATGACACCCTCTGCATATCACTAGAAAGAGGGCATTCAGGGTAAATAAAACCCATTAATTATTCAACTTCCACAAATCAGCTAATCTGTTAGTTGTTCCTAATCTGAGCCAGATATCACTTTTAAGAAGTTGAGGGAAATGGATTGTCCCTCCAAATTATGCAACATCCTTTGAAAAATCTTGCATGTTTTTAGTGGGACTCTGGCATTTTGTATGCAATTTGTATAAGAGTGAATTTAACAAAACCAGAGTAGAACATCCAGATATGGCCATGGATTGAATGGTAAGTAAAGTATAGACAGTGTAACAGCAATTTGGAAAACTAAAGGACATTATTGATTACGTACTTCAGTTTTCTATGGAAGTATAAATAGAAATGCAATCACAGACATCATGGAATGTAGAGTGTGTGGTGAATGCACAATGTTAACATACAAAACGTTTGTACCGCAACCACTGTGAAAGGAAATGTTAGGAACAGTACTGTACTAAATGCACTACAGTGGAGTGTTAGCCTGGCTGATGGGTAAATCCATTTGAATGCAATCACATTTTGACAGCTTCCCTTTTGATTGGAACAAAACCTTCCATACATATTTGCCCATTGTTGAAGTGCTCAGAAAGGGACTTTTTGGACCTGAATGCAAAAATATTCAAGAGATAAAGGTACTCAAGATACCCTATTTTGCATACCCCACCATACCATGAGATATCCATGTCTTCATCTCTGGAAAAGATTAACAGTTGAGATTGATATCATTTAAAAGCTTACAAGCAAAGGTTGTCAAACTATATTCTCATTAAAAAAAAAATACCCTGGGGAAGCCAACCCCCCTAAAAACCATATTACATGTGTTGTGATAATGTTGTTGTTTTCCCTATGACCTGTTAGTTCATATACCTTGCGACCGTGATATATAGATAGGCCTATGTTACGTCTGTCGTTAAATGAAGACCAAGGTGCAGCGTGGTAGGCGTACATTTTCTTTAATATAAATGTTCCACCAAAAAACAACAAACAACTCAACGAACGCAAAGCTAGGAGTGCAACACATACAGCACAAAAAGACAAGATCACACAACAGAAGGTGGGAAAAAGGGCTGCCAAAGTATGATCCCCAAAATAGAGACAACGATAGACAGCTGCCTCTGATTGGGAACCATACCCGGCCAACAAAGAAATATAAACATAGATTTCCCACCCTAGTCACACCCTGACCTACCAAATAGAGAATTTAAAGGATCTCTAAGGTCAGGGCGTGACAGCCTAAGGCCGAGACAATAAGAAGACACAGTGGCACACCTTTGTTTCATCACAAAACAAGACAGCAACCTCTGTCCGGTGAAATCCACAAGCCATATTGCATGTAACAAACAGCTACATGACCTACAGCATGTTCAAGCAAGTTAATGTTTCCGACATTTTCGGACTACTAAACAACTATTGATTTAGAACCACAGAGAGATACATGACCTACAGCAAGTCGCAAAGAAAACAGGAGCTGCCTCCACTATTCCAGTACCATTTCAACATCATCAAATCACCTATGCTTAGTCTAATACCGTAACAACTAAAAGATACCAAAAACAATTTACCAATCAACGTAAGCTAAATATGTTTTGGCTGTCCATGGTTCTGATTTCTGTGTGAGTGTGTGTGTGCGCGAGCAGGCGTGCGTGCGTGCATTCAAGTAGAAAAAACGCTGACTCATCCTACGCCAATGTCATCCTCCTCTCTTTCATGTTGACAAACGGTCTATGACTCTGTCATGCAGTACGCTTATAGTTTTTGTTGTCATATGCTACCTGGCTAAAATGCTTGCTCATAAGTTCCTTTCACGGGCAACAATGAGCCAGCTAGTTATCATCAGCCTACTACAACTAGCTACATATTGATCTTTCATCCTCTCAGGCCTTGTATGAATTTAAAGGTTGGATAAGAATCACCGTTATAATCATTGGCCAGTACGGAGAATTAAGTAAAACCACAAGTCCAAATCCCTATCTCCATCCATGGCTAATTTAGGAAAGGGACAAGTTTACAAGTTTAGATAGCTTACCACCCGAGGACAACAACACAACGAGATGCACATTTTTTCTGTCAATTACATTAAGCTCTCGATGTGATGTGATTGGTGTGAAGCCAAGTCCAAATTGGCTTCCCTTGACACTTCTTTTTGAGGACCATTCACTGTTGAGCTCACTCAGTTTAGCTCAATGCTGATTGGCTATTATTTTATACTTTTTTTTATCAAGGGAGGCCAAATGCTCACTGGCTTCCCTTGCATTCAATGCTACAGGGGGCAACAATGTCATACTCTTTTTGACCAGACAGCGTCAGATATATGGGGTACACATACATACAGAGGGACGCTGTTTCGCTGGCTCGGATGCTTTCTCCGGTGAGATACATTCAGCCTCTTGCGAATTGAAGGGAAATTATGAAACACAGAGAGTTAAAAAGGTAATTAAAAAAAAGAAAAATCTTGGTTAATGTTTTGCGGAAGCCTGACTTCCCTTGGCTCCATGAATACCCACCACTGCAATTAAAAAACAATATATTCTACTTTCAAATGGTACCACAAAGATGGTTGGAAGTCTGCTCATCAGAGAAAGTTAACTTGAATGGGAATATCTCTTGTTTTAAGTTATACTTTCAATCTTCCATAGGAAACCTATAGAAATCATAGAAGTATAGATAATAGAATAGACATTACTATTTCATTTTTGTATTGCTTTGGTACTGTGGTAAGATTTCACAACTCTTATTATAAAAATCTAAACAGGTCATCAAAAGTTGTTTGTCTTTTTTTTAAACTTTAAGAACGTTTTCAATTGACTATATACAACAATCAAAATCACACAGTAACCTTTTCAACAAACCTCATCAGTGTTTCATCTAGAAATACCTTTCACAATGCAATGCTCATAATACTTTTCATATGATTCTCAAAAAGTTCTACAGCTGCACCATCGAGAGCATCCTGACCGGTTGCAATGTAAGGTGCTATAGAGGGTAGTGCGTATGTGTCAGAGGATGGCCCCAAAAATTGTCAGACTCCAGTCACCTCACCCAAGTTATAGACTGTTCTCTCTGCTACCACACGGCAAGCAGTACTGGAGCGCCAAGTCTAGGTCCAAAGGGCTTCTTAACAGCTTCTACCCCCAAGCCATAAGACTGCTGAAAAATTAATAAAATGGCCATCCAGACTATTTTCATTGGCACCCTCTATGCATAGTCACTTTACATCTACCTACATGTACAAATTACCTCAACTAACTTGTACCTCCCGCACATTGACTCGGTGCCGGTACCCAACGTATATATAGCCTCGTTATTGTTATTTTATTGTGATACTTATGTAATTTTTTACTTTAGCTTATTGAGTAAATATTTTCTTAACTCTATTTCTTGAACTGCATTGTTGGTTAAGGGCTTGTAAGTAAGCATTTCAAGGAAAGATATTTCTTTCTTTTTTGGGGGGGGTGAGCTTTATTATTGCAAATATACTGAACATAAATATAAATGCAATATGCAACCATTTCAAAGATTTTGCAAAGTTACAGTTCATATAAGGAAATCAGTCAATTGAAATCAATCAGAATGAGTTTTTCTCCCCAGAATGGCTTATTACAGACAGAAATACACCTCATGACCACACATTTTAAAGTGACCTTTTATTGTCCCCAGCACAAGGTGCATCTGTGCAATGATCATGCGGTTTGTTTAATCAGCTTCTTGATATGCCACACCTGTCAGGTGAATGGATTATCTTGGAAATGGAGAAATGCTGACTAACAGGGATGTAAACAAATGTGTGTACAACCTTTTTGAGAAATATGCTATTTGTGTGCATATGATAAATGTCTGGGATTTTTTTATTTCAGCTAATTGAGTTTTATTGAGTTTATTGATTGACCTTTAGCCATGTCTTCATGCATTTTGTGAAAGGGTGGTATGTGGTGCAGTCATGTGTGTCTGATGGCAGTGCATTCCAGACATGGGAAGCTTGCTTTCACAGAGAAAGCGAATTTACTAAAGGTGCTTTTCCTTAAGGGAACTATACAGTCACCTCTCATGGCAGACCTTGTGGATCTGCTGCCATATGTTTGGGTTTTCTTTTTAACAAAAATACTGAGTAGAGGGGGAGCCAGGCCATTTAGGATCTTGAATACAAGACATGCATCGGTGTATTGCACAAGATTTTCCCAACTCAGGAGCTCATGCTTTCTGAGGATGTAACAGTGATGATTGCTATTGGGCTTCCTATCAAGCACTTTGAGAGGCTGTTTGTAGAGAGACTGAATACGTTTTAATGTTGTACAGAAAGCTTGGGCCCAACTAGTCAAGCAGTATGTTAAGTGGGAGAGTATCATAGATTTGAGGTACAGTTTTCCTGCCTCTGTAGTCAAACAATTTTGTATAAATCGGAAATTATCTAGGTTGAATTTGGTCTGAATGACCTTTTTCACATGCTTTTTAAAAGAGAGGTTGGAATCAAGTATGATGCCAATGTACTTAAAATCAGATACCACCTGGAGCTTCTCCCCTGACACATAGACATCTGGCTCAGTAGCATCTGTTGCCCTCTTTGTGAACATGCAAACAGTTTTTTTCACATTGAGATGCAAACACGAGTCACTGATCCACTTTGTAACCTGGACCATTACAGTAGTGAGTTCTTGTGCAGCTTGTTTGCTCTTTGCATACACATATATCACTGTACCATCTGCACACATTTGAACTTCAGACCCAGTACAGACAGAAGGCAGATCATTAATGTACAGGCTGAACAGGAGGGGCCCCAGTATTGACCCTTGGGGCACACCCACATCATAGCTAAGAAGTGGGCGACAGCTCATTGCTCACTCTGACACACTGAGTTCTGCCTTCAAGGTATGATTTCACCCATCTCAAGGCATCGAGGGAAAAGTTGAACTTGGACAATTTTGTGATGAGAATCTCCTGGTTAACAGTATCAAAAGCCTTCATTAGGTCCAGAAACACAGCCACAACAACGCCCCCTTTGTCCATCTTGGACTTCACATTTTCCAGAAGAAAGCAGTTGGCCGTTTCTGTGGAGTGTTTCGCTCTGAAGCCAAACTGCATGGAGTGTAATGTGGAAGGGGCTGTTGTTGAGGTGGGCAATCAGTTGTTCTGCTACACACTTTTCAACAACCTTTGACACCACAGGTAGTATACTAATGGGCCTGTAGTTACTCACATCAGCAGGGTCGCCCGATTTAAAGATGGCTACCGCCCCGTAGCACTCACTTCCGTCATCATGAAGTGCTTTGAGAGACTAGTCAAGGACCATATCACCTCCACCCTACCTGACACCCTAGACCCACTCCAATTTGCTTACCGCCCAAATAGGTCCACAGACGATGCAATCTCAACCACACTGCACACTGCCCTAACCCACCTGGACAAGAGGAATACCTATGTGAGAATGCTGTTCATCGACTACAGCTCGGCATTCAACACCATAGTACCCTCCAAGCTCGTCATCAAGCTCGAGACCCTGGGTCTCGACCCCGCCCTGTGCAACTGGGTACTGGACTTCCTGACGGGCCGCCCCCAGGTGGTGAGGGTAGGCAACAACATCTCCTCCCCGCTGATCCTCAACACGGGGCCCCACAAGGGTGCGTTCTGAGCCCTCTCCTGTACTCCCTGTTCACCCACGACTGCGTGGCCACGCACGCCTCCAACTCAATCATCAAGTTTGCGGACGACACAACAGTGGTAGGCTTGATTACCAACAACGACGAGACGGCCTACAGGGAGGAGGTGAGGGCCCTCGGAGTGTGGTGTCAGGAAAATAACCTCACACTCAACGTCAACAAAACTAAGGAGATGATTGTGGACTTCAGGAAACAGCAGAGGAACACCCCCTATCCACATCGATGGAACAGTAGTGGAGAGGGTAGCTAGTTTTAAGTTCCTCGGCATACACATCACAGACAAACTGAATTGGTCCACTCACACTGACAGCGTCGTGAAGAAGGCGCAGCAGCGCCTATTCAACCTCAGGAGGCTGAAGAAATTCGGCTTGTCACCAAAAGCACTCACAAACTTCTACAGATGCACAATCGAGAGCATCCTGGCGGGCTGTATCACCGCCTGGTACGGCAACTGCTCCGCCCTCAACCGTAAGGCTCTCCAGAGGGTAGTGAGGACTGCACAACGCATCACCGGGGGCAAACTACCTGCCCTCCAGGACACCTACACCACCCGTTGTTACAGGAAGGCCATAAAGATCATCAAGGACATCAACCACCCGAACCACTGCCTGTTCACCCCGCTATCATCCAGAAGGCGAGGTCAGTACAGGTGCATCAAAGCTGGGACCGAGAGACTGAAAAACAGCTTCTATCTCAAGGCCATCAGACTGTTAAACAGCCACCACTAACAGTGTGAGTGGCTGCTGCCAACACACTGTCATTGACACTGACCCAACTCCAGCCATTTTAATAATGGGAATTGATGGGAATTATGTAAATATATCACTAGCCACTTTAAACAATGCTACCTTATATAATGTTACTTACCCTACATTATTCATCTCATATGCATATGTATATACTGTACTCTACATCATCGACTGCATCCTTATGTAACACATGTATCACTAGCCACTTTAACTATGCCACTTTGTTTACTTTGTCTACACACTCATCTCATATGTATATACTGTACTCGATACCATCTACTGTATGCTGCTCTGTACCATCACTCATTCATATATCCTTATGTACATATTCCTTATCCCCTTACACTGTGTATAAGACAGTAGTTTTGGAATTGTTAGTTAGATTACTTGTTGGTTATCACTGCATTGTCGGAACTAGAAGCACAAGCATTTCGCTACACTCGCATTTAACATCTGCTAACCATGTGTATGTGACAAATAAAATTTGATTTGATTTGATTTGGCCGTTATTATGGCCGACTTCCATACCTTTGGAAACACCCAGAGACCAATAGATGTGTTGGTGACCTTAGTAATGGGGCCAATGAGTGACTCTTTGTAGTTAAGAAGGGTAAGAGTCCAGCCCTAACACATCTTTGGCTTTAGAGTTCTTTAGTGAGCTAATCACCTTGTTCACCTTTGACTCAGAAACCTCCCTTATGATGAAAACAGGTTGAGTGTCATTTACTAGCACTGAGCCAAAGAAACCAGTGGAGGGGTTCTGTGTCTGTACCCTGACAGAGTCAATAAAGTAGGAATTGAAGGCTATTACTATTTTGACTGCATCCTGTGTTAGATTGTTATTCACCATGATTTCTAGTCTTTTTGTTGTGTTACTATGGTCTTTCCCTGTTAACTTTTTTAGATTCTCCCAGATCAATTTAGAATTTCCCTTTGCTTCACCAATTATGTTAAAAGAGTTTGCCTTGGCCTATATGATTTCTTTCATCACCTTATTTCTCAACATGGTAAACCTGTCTGTCATGCTCTAATTTGGATCTTAGGGCTATTTTTAGAGCATAATCTCCTTTCATCAATTTTCAGATTTCTCCATTTAGCCAAGGAGGAATGCTCTTTTGGCCAGGTTTGGATTTGATTCTTTATTTATGTAGTCTGGATTGTGGCTAGAAAAACCTGACTATCAGCTTCCACGTCTGTATAGGACAAGAAATCATTCCAGTTAATTCCCTTAATTGCATTTTCAAAATAGTTTAATTCTTAGACAGCTTTCTGGCTATAAGTGTCAGATTATCAGATAGCCCAGTACCCATATTGAATGATTTAGTCACTTTCTCTGGTTTATTACTGAACACCAAATCAATCTGTGTTTTAGAGCAACAAGTCACCCTGGTTGGCCTTTTAACTACCTGTGTAAGGTCAGAGGTATTAGTGATCCGATTGAGGGTTTTCCTACAAGACTTGCCATCATAATTGATATTAAAAATCTCCCATTAAGATGACCCCTTTCCCAAAATCACATTGCCTCAGCATGTTAAACTGATAAAAAAAAAAACATTTTTTGGTAGAAGGTGGTCTACACATTCCAATAAGGGTAAAAGACATTTGGTGAGACAGTGTAACGTTCAGGCCAATACATTCTAGTTCATTATCACATGACCACTCAATTTGTTTACATCGGATATGTTCTTTAATGTAAATCATCAGACCCCCTCTTCCTTCAATCCTGTCTCTCCTGAAGACATTGTAGCCAGGCACAATCACAGCAGCATATAGAGAGGTTTTATGGAGCCATGTCTCTGAGAGGCAGAGGAAGTCAAGGTTGGAGTCTGAGTAATGTTGAATTTGATCACTTTTTGGAATGACACTACAAATGTTCAAGTGCCCCCCTAGTAGTCCCTTGGGCTTAGCTCGTGGGTCCCAGATGACTCGAGAGTGATTGACACATTGAAAAAAAGTGACATTTTCTGACGGCTGAGTTGAGGCCGTTTTGATTAGGGGCAGTTCGGTAGCGCAATTCTGAAACATGGGACCAGCACTTTACATGCTGCTTTTATATTTCTGTGGCTTCTATCAATGTAATTGTCTGCATCTGCCATGTATCAGTATGCAGAGGTGAGGACACAGAACCGAGTAAAATAACATACTTAATCGAAAAATAAATCAACCATAAATTCCACACAGGGAAAACACACCATAACACTAGACAAGGAACAAACATGCACAAAACATCATGGGAACCAGAGGGTTAAATGGGGAATTAATAATAATAATAATAAAATGGGAACCAGGTGTATACAATCAAGACTAAACAAATGGAAAAAGAAACGTGGATTGGTGGCAGCTAGAAAGCCGGTGACGATGACCGCTGAACGCCGCCCGAACAAGGAGAGGCACCAACTTCAGCGGAAGTCGTGACAGCATCATTTCCAATCCCCCATAAATGTTTGTTACGAATCCCTTTTGGCCCGACAGTCTAGGGGGGGGGGGGGATGGTAATGAGACCCGTAACATAACTCATGCAAATTATAATTGTGACAAAGTAAAAGTGAGAACGAAATAACCACGACTACTGAAATCTACCCTCAAACGTAGGGTTTATTAATAAACACACGGTAATGGGGGGAGCAGGAAAAGAGGCTGAGCTGGACCCAAGGAAAGAAACAATAAGTATTCAAAAACACCCCTAAGCTAGAGTAGCCTACTTTAACAACAGCTAACTAACCAAAAATACAGTGGGTGGTCCACCCAGTTCTAACTAGTGTATTTAACAAAGTTTACCTACGGGTAGTGTATGCACATGGGCAACTTCTCTTGGTTTCCCCTTTTCCCACCAGTAAAATACTCACAGGTGATGACAAAGTGCTATGGAGGTGCTCAAACAAAAGAGAGGTTAATACACAAAAAGAGAGTGAACCACAGAGACCTACAGACATGGCATTTACAGAGAGATTGAGCTCTAGAGCAAACAACTGATGGGGTTTTTAAACCAAGGGAAAGGAACTGTGATTGGGTAGGAAACAGGAGGAGGTGTGTCTTCTGATTGAGGATTGGATTGGTGACTGATGATTTTCACCTGTGAGGGGAGAAGGGGAGAAAAGAACACAGGATACACACACACACACACACACACACACACACACAGGATACCTGTATCCGTAACAGTTTTTATGAATATATATTATTTTAAATATATATTGTATATATTTTCCTGTATTATTCTCCCATAACCCTACCATCCCTCCCTAATTGGAGTAAACTAATGGAATACAACACTTAGTCTTCTACTTCAAGCTCATACAGTAATACTATATACATTTTACAGACACAGTATATTTTACATCAGTTGTCTTTTGTTTGTTTTTAGTTCCAACCTTCAGCTGCGCTCAACCCCTCCCATCTATCTCCGAACACCACCCATTTAAAAAAAAAAAACTGTGCTGTGATGTTTCACAAAAGTTCTGAACCTTACGATTCTGATAGTTTCTACAATGTACAGTTTATCAAATACGAGAGCTACACCTTTCCCTTTTATTCTATTCACTTTGAATAGTGGGTACATAATTCTGCAATTTCCTTCGTGAACTGATCATTCATTCCTATTTTCATGCCAGTGAGTGTTTTGCCCAGGCTTTTAAACAGAGGCTTTACCATGGCAGAGGCTGCCAGATTAGTTCAACCCAATCTGAAAAGATCAAAGGTCAATTCGATCATGAGAACATTTAGCCAAGAAAACCGGTAAATCTGCAGAATATGCACTATGCTTTACCATTACTTTTACAGTAAATTACATATTGTAAATTCACAAAACATGTTACAGTAAGTATTCTTACTGTACGATCTAGTGACAGTATACTCTGGCCCCATGGTGATGGCCATGGCCGTGTGCTGACCGACCAGGAGGAGTGGGCAGTGGTGGAAATGGTGAGGGCCAGTAATGACATACAGTTATCCAAAATAAAGCAGGCCACCGTGGGTGACCGTCCAAGTGCCTAGACAACGTGGGGGAAACATCTCCATGTGTGCAGCTCTCTCTAACATGGTGCGTTAGGACGTAGTCACCTGTTTGAGCAAGTGATCTGTATTACGGGGTTGACCAACTTCTCACACCCAGGCAGAAGTTAAAAGGTCACTGCTTAGCAGCATCAGTCCATGGGTAGCTCTCACTGTGCTGAAGTGTTTTTATTCGTTTTACTCCGTCGTCAAAAGAGAACATCACAAACAATGTTTTTCACTTTACTTCTGGAACTTCTCGAATAAATAACCAGACGGACAAATAATGTCTCAGACAGTTCTCTCAGGGTGCTTGTGAGTCATTAGGTGGAATAAGGTCCGTCTTACCAGGGGCTGGAAGACCTACTGAAGACTCAAAACAAAACAATCTAGTTCTTCTCAAGAGGCTGTATAGACAATAAGGTTTTTAAGAATCTATCAAACAATATGATGACCGACACCAGAGTATGTGAGTGGAGCAGCGCTGGAGTGGAGCGAGGAGAGGAGCCTGCCCAATTTGACTGGAGCGAGTTTCCCAAAGGCTGGAGTGGAGCGAGGAGAGGAGCCTGCCCAATTTGACTGGAGCGAGATTCCCAAAGGCTGGAGTGGAGCGAGGAGAGGAGCCTGCCCAATTTGACTGGAGCGAGTTTCCCAAAGGCTGGAGTGTCGACCTTTTCTCCCACTCCAATTGCGCTCACTTCACGAGCTCAGGGCATATCCGGCCCAGCATGCATTTGTAATCTACTTGTGTGCTGCTATAGGCCCTTGCTTTAGCTACGGTCATGGAGTTCACTAATATTTTCATAAAAAAAAACTGTAAAATCACATCGGTACAAAATCATGGTGACTGACAAAGATGAGGACGAAGAGCAGGAGAGGGAGTGCTGTGATGTAATGTCCACAACCAAAGGATCATTGTGGAATCTGAAAAGACACAAATCCCAAAAGCATGATGGTGTACTTACTACGTGCACATGTTAAAAGAAAGGAATGAGGTGGTTAGCTAATTAAGTGTGTCATTGTAGCAAAGTTTTATAAACAAAAAATCTGATCTCTTAAAAGTTTCCTTCATGTTTGTTCTATTATCTATACAATAGGCTTTGATTTGATTTTGGCCCAATAGGCCATTTTTTTTTCATCCCATTTTTCAAGGAGCTTTCCCTTTGGTTGCGTTATTTATTTATTATTATATTTTTTTTTTTTACCCCTTTTCATGTTATCCATTTGGTAGTTACAGTCTTGTCCTATCGCTGCAACTCCCATACGGACTCAGGAGAGGCGAAGGTCGAGAGCCGTTCAACCTCTGAAACACGAACCCGCCAAGGCGCACTGTTTTTTTGACACACTGCTCTCTTAACACAGAAGCCAGGCGCATCAATGTGTTGGAGGAAACACAGTACACACTGGCGACCGAGTCAGCGTGCATGCGCCCGGCCCGCCAGAGGAGTCACTAGAGCGCGATGGGACAAGGACATCCCAGCTGGCCAAACCCTCCCCTAACCTGGACGAAGCTGGGCCAATTGTGCACGGTCTCATTGGTCTCCCGGTCAAGGCCGGCCACAGCATGGGATCGAACCAGGATCTATAGTGACACAGCTAGCACTGCGACGCAGTGCCTTAGACCGCTGCACCACTCGGGAGGCCTGGTTGGGTTATTTTCCCCACAGTACCTCAAATAAAAAAACAGTACCTAAAATAAATTCCCCCGCTGCTGGCCTGCTTGCTCTTCAGGCACTATCACATGAGCCTGAAACCAAAGACATGGTGTTTCTAAAAATGAATTCAAAGGCAATGATGCATTGTTCATTTCATTTGTATTTCATTCTAAGTCACAGCTTATATGCACAATTTATAGACTTTGATGATTTAATACAAAAACATGTTGTTTAAATGCTGAGTGCTTAATATCCCTGACTTCCTACCGGCCTGGTGTGTCACAATTGCAAATGTTTCACAATACATTTCTTTATAGGCTATAGCCTTGAAATAAATAAATAATCCTCAGGCTCTGTGTCTGGCTCCTGACCTAATTTAGAATATTTATATGCTGTTTAATATGACATGTGGCCTATTTGAAATGATGAGCGCTTTCATGTCTATTATAATACTTTTCATTCAAAACATATGGTTTGGTGTCAATACTTCAAAACCAAATGGTAGGTCCAGGCAGTCACACAAATTGATGGGTGTTGGTTCAATTGTGATTTTAATGAATCATATACCAAGAGAGTTCTCAACCAGAATTATCATGCCTGTCTACATCAATTCTGACATTCAACAAACTGTATGGGGCCATAAACAAACAAGAAACAGCTCACCCAGAGCCAGTGTTTCTGGTGGGTGGAGACTAACGCGGGGAGGCATAAAACCGTCCTACCTCACTTTGACCAATACTAGGGGCGTTAAAACTCTACACCACTTTTATTCTACCCACAGAAACGCATACAATGCCCCCCTTCTGCAAATCTGACCACGACTCCATTCTCGTGCTCAAACAGGAAGTACCAGTGATACCCTCAATACGGAAGTGGTCGGATGAAGCAGATGTGAGGATAGAAGACTGTTTTGTTATGTTCCGAGATACATCCGATACCATTGGGGAGTTTACCACAACAGTCACAGGCTTCATCAATAAGTGCATAGACGATGTCGTCCCCACAGTGACTATACGAACATATCCAAACCAAAAACTATGGATTACAGGCAATATCCACCTAGGATAAAGGCTAGAGATACCACTGACAAGGAACGGGACATAGATGCATACAAGAAAACCTGCTACGACCTCCAATGAGATATCATACATGCAAAAGGACAATACACTCAGAAAAAAGGGTTCCAAAGGGGTTCTTTGCGAAGGGATAAGGTTCTACCAAGAACTGTTTTGATCAGAAGAACCGTTTTTGGAAGAAAGGGTTCTTTGATTCTTTGGAAGGCAAAAATGGTTCTACAAAGAACCATATATTTCCCAGCATGCTCTATTGCAGTGAGATTTTCAACATGGTTTGTTTTATTGTTATATCAGTTGTTTTTGCATTGATTGTGTAGCATAACATGTATCAACCAAAGAAAAATAACATATCATTTTCTAAACTAATCTAATCTGTTAGCAATTGGTTGTTCCAGTTTTTAATCTTCACTACCCTGGCAGTCATTCTGAATGCAGGTTGCGGGTGATTAACAATTCTTCTTGTTGGATATCCCAACTCTATCTGGATTCCAATAGGAATTACACATCACTTTGCAATCCAGCATAATGTGACTTGCAGGCCTGATGTGGACAGGATATTCCTAACACCCCTGTGTGAGGGTATAACTAGGCCCTCAAAGAAAGACCTTATATATGCAATGTATTGTCATAAATCACTATGTAAGAATGCTGTACATAGACTACAGCTCAGCGTTCAACACCATAGTCCCCCTCCATAGTCCCCCTCAAAGCTAGGGAGCCCGAGATTGAACACCTCCCTCTGCAACTGGATCCTGGACTTCCTGATGGGCCAGCCCCAGGTGGTGTGGGTAGGAAACAACACCTCCGCCACGCTGACCCTGAACACGGGGGTCCCTCAGGGGTGTGTACTTAGTCCCCTCCTGTACTCGCTGTTCACCCACGACTGCCTGGGAATGCACGACTCCAACACCATCAAGTTTTCTTATGACACAACAGTGGTAGTCCTGATCACCGACAGCAATGAGCCTACAGGGAGGAAGTCAGAAGCTTAGCAGTGTGGTGCCAGGACATCAACCTCTCCCTCAACGCCAGTAAAACTAAGGACCTGATCGTGGACTATAGGAGAAAGAGGGGAGAGACCCCACCCACAGGGCTGTAATCCACACACACCTGCACTGTCGTGAAGAGGGCACGGCAACACCTCATCCCTCTCAGGAGGCGAAAAATATTTGGCATAGGCCCTTGGATCCTCAAAATGTTATATAGTTGCACCATTGAAGGAATCTTGACTGACTGCATCACCTCTTGTTATGGCAAATGCACCGCCTTCGACTACAAAGAGCTTACAGAGGGTGGTGCAGACAGCCCCAGTACATCACTGGGGTTGAGCTCCCTGCCATCCAGGAACTCTATATCAGGCGGTGTCAGCTCTCGTATCAATAGGCTCCGAGATAGCTTCTACCCCCAAGCCATAAGATTGCTAAATAGCCATAATACTGCTAAATAGTTCATATAACCATTAATTGGCTATCTTGCACTGACCTTGTGCACACTCACTAGACAATATATACACACATTAATACACACTCACAACATGTTCACACAACCACATAACACACACATGCGTACCGACACAACAAACACACATCATTTGCTGCTGATACTCTGTTCTTTCTTTTATTCTTATTATGATCTATTATGATGCCTAGTCACTTTACCCTGCCTTGTACATACACTACATGACCAAAAGTATGTGGACACCTGCTCTTCAAACATCTAATTCTAAAATGATGTTCATTAATATAGAGTTGGTCCCCCATTTTCTGCTATAATAGCTTCCACCCTTCTGGGAAGGCTTTCCACTAGATGTTGGAACATTACTGCGGGGACTTGCTTCCATTCATCCACAAGCACATTAGTGAGGTCGGGCACCGACTTGGGCGATTAGGTCTGGTTTCGCAGTTGGTGTTCCAATTCATCCCAAAGGTGTTCGACGGGGTTAAGGTCAAGGCCATGTGCAGACCAGTCAAGTTCTTCCACACAGATCGACAAACTATTTCTGTATGGACCTCGCTTTGTGCACGTGGGTATTGTCATGTGAAAACAGGAAAGGGCCTTCCCCAAACTGTTGCCACAAAGTTGGAAGCACAAAATTGTCTAGAATGTCACTGCATGGTGAAGAGTTAAGATTTCCCTTCACTGGAACTAAGGGGCTTAGCCTTAGCTAAACCATGAAAAACAGTCCCAGACCATTATTACTCCTCCACCAAACTTTGCACTATGCATTGGGGCAGGTAGTGTTCTCCTGGCATCCGCCAATTCCAGATGGTGAAGAGTGATTCAGCACTCCAGAGAACGCATGTTCACTGCTCCAGAGTCCAATGGAGGCGAGCTTTATACCCCTCCAGCCGACATTTGGCATTGCTCATGGCGATCTTGTGTGTGGCTTGCTCAGTCTTGGAAACACAAATCATTAAGCTCCCGACGAACAGTTATCGTGCTGACATTTCTTCCAGAGGCAATTTGGAACTAGGTAGTGAGTGTTGCAACCAAGGACAGAGGATTTTTACGCACTACGTGAGCTTGTGTGGCCGACCACTTCGTGCCTGAGCCATTGTTGCTCTTAGACGTTTCCATTTCACAATAACAGAACTTACAGTTCACCGGGGCAGCTCTAGCAGGGCAGAAATTTGACGAACTGACTTGTTGGAATGGTGGCATCCTACGATGGTCCAATGTTGAAAGTCACAGTTCTTCAGTAAGGCCATTGTACTGCCAAGGTTTGTCTATGGAGATTGCATGGTTGTGTGCTCAATTTTATACACCTGTCAGCAACAGGTGTGGATGAAATAGCTGAATCAATCAAATTTGAAGGGGTGTTAACATACATGACATATACAAAAGTATCTCCCTCAAATATCTCTGCACATTGATCTGGTACTGCTACTCCCTGTATATAGCTTCATTCTTGTGTATTTTATTTTATTTGTCTTTATGTTACTATTTTATTTGTATTATTTTATTATTTTTAAACTCTGTATTGTTGGCAAGGAATCGTAAGAAAGCATTTCACGGTTTTACTCTAATTTACTCTTAAGCCAACATCCGCAGAGTTGACAGTGAATGTGGTGCCCACGAACATTGTGAATATTGCTTTTAATAGGCACATTGTTGACAGAGCAACACGCTTCTCTATAACCCCGGCCTTTGTGTATGGATGACCGATTCTTACCAGTATATCCATGGGAAAAGAGTTAGTCATGCTACTTTGGGATGGCTGAGTGGAGACATCTAACATGTGACATCAAAGACCCACTCTCCTCTCACCCTGTGCATCACAGCCAACAGTCTTTCTCCTAGTTATGTGTTTTATACACACATTTTCTGTCAGCTTTGAAGATTGGTTTTTCCCCTCTTAGTATGACAGGGTCATGGGAGCAAACAATGGTAATTCTGTACAGCACTTTGAGATATCAGCTGATGTACGAAGGGCTATATAAATACATTTGATTTGATTTGATTTAATGCCCAAACCTTACTCAAGAAACCCCTAAAAGTACTGTAGACACACAAACAAACACAATGACAGCAGATATGAAGTAAACAATCATTTAAACCATTTTATTTGATCTTGTCTATTTCGGCTCGTATCTATCACATTCATTAAGATATTTTCTCTTTCACATTCAAATCACAATCACCATTGTCTTGATTATATTGCACTTTTGTAGTCTCCTTCACTCCCATCCTGGATCACTTCTCCTTTGTGCCCCATGTCCCTCGCCCTCAGTCTCTCCACCACCTCACAGTTTGCATGACTGGATGGTCATGGCGTCCTCTGGCCAGCGGTAAGAGTCCGCAGCGAACTCGTCATAGTCAGGGCTGTAGATCAGGGAGCGCACAAAAGCCTCCTTATCCTCAGGCTCCGGGTACAGCGTCGCCAACTTGTGCTCATAGGCAAACTCCACGATCTGTAAGACACGCAAACACACACGATAGTTCATAGGTGTACACTGTATAGACTGAGTAGTATACAAAACATCAAGAAAACCTGCTCTTTCCATGACATAGACTGACCAAGTGAATCCTGGGCAAGGCTATGATCCCCGAACTTGTTAACTCCACTTCAAATCAGTGTAGATGAAGGGGATGAGACAGGTTAAAGCAGGATTTTGTATGTGTGCCATTCAGAGGGAGAATGGGCAAGACAACTCGATATTAGGAAGGTGTTCCTAATGTTTGGTATACTCAGTGTAAGTGTGAAGACCGATTGAGGGTATGGAAGCATGAAGACCTAAGGACATGTTTGTGTGTGTGTGTGTGTGTGTGTGTGTATGTGCAGATGTGTGTGTGCTCTCACCGTCACGGCCAGCTTGAGAGAGACATCTCTGATGGTGTTCAGGGGAGGGTACAGTCTTCCCTCTGACAGATCCTTCTCCGTCACCAGGTCAGCAATGGTCTGTCAGAGAGCAACCAAATGGATGCGTTATGCACACACAGTCACAAGCAGATATTTGGCATACCTTAACAGACACACATTTTACTGTAAAGACTAATGAGACGTTGGAATGCATTTTAAATCAAGTTAAATTTGATTAGATATTGATATAATATACCGGTAAGGTGGGCATGAGGGTATAATGGGTGGAAATCAGTGTAGATAATGTAGCTAAGACTTGACATTCATCCCACCCTCCCCCTCCTGCTGTTGCGTAACCATCCTCCATCCTCAGTCTACCTGAGGCTGAGTGTAGGCTGAGTGGCTCTCATATGCCTGAGGCCCATGATGACAGTATCAAATAAAATATGAAATTGTCATTCAGTAATGCACTTTATGCATCACCGTGAAGCTTTAATCGTCTCCCATGTCTGCAGAGCCAGGCAGCACAGAGCAAAGCGAGCTGATAGGCTGTTCTTGTGCGAAAGCCAATGAGAGGTTATCAGTTTGGGCATTTTTTCCCAGATGGTTTATTGACTGGGCTCACAGAGATATTATTATATTTGCCATGCCACTGAGCTGGGGACAGACGTGAGGACATTTTTAAGTGATTTCCTTAATGATCTGTAAGCAGACTGTTTCACTGTAGTGTTTTTTGCAGACTTTAGTGTAGTATTCAATGTAATGTTTTTGTAGACTTCAGTGAATACTGAAGTATTTACAGTAGTATACTGTAGTATTTACAGTTAACTATAGTATAAATACTGTTGTAAAATAACTAGTATATACTATAGTAATTAATGTAGTGTTTTTGTGGACATTACTGTAGTATTTCCTATAGTATTTTATTATATTTGACATAGAAGTGGAGTCTTTCTCCTTCAGGAAACCTACTGGAGAAATGTAGTTTTCTCCAGTAGGTTGTACATAACCTGTAAGGAAATAGGACTGGGGTCTGAACAGATAGTTCTGAGATTCTGCTCTTTTCTATATAACTGACGTCTATACCTGGCATGTAGGTTTCTCACTCCTGGGTGACACAAATTGCTATATGGGGGAGGGGGATGGGCAGGGTATATATATGCACAGCGGATACTGTAGCATTTACTGTAGTTAAAACGTGTTTTTGCAGACATTTCTGTAGCATTTACTACAGTGTTTTTTTGTGGATAATACTGTAGTGTTTACTGTAGTATTCTACAGTATACTACAGTTTACTATAGAATGATATTGTAAGTACTGTAGTATTCTATAGTAAACTATAGTAGTTTTCATGTAGGGTCTCCAGGAAGGAGTGAAGATGAAGAGGGAAGAAAAAAAGAGGGTGAGACATGGGGGAAGATTTATAGCGAGATTGAGTTGAAAAAAATAGAGAAAGAAAAACGGAAAGTGAAAGAGATATTGAGTTGGAGAAAATACATGAATAGAGGAGAAGAAGAAATATACAAAAGGAGAGTGATAGAGAGGGAGTTGAATAGGAAGTGATAGAGAGGGAGTTGAATAGGAAGTGATAGAGAGGGAGTTGAATAGGAAGTGATTAGAGAGGGAGTTGAATAGGAAGTGATAGAGGGAGTTGAATAGGAAGTGATAGAGAGGGAGTTGAATAGGAAGTGATAGAGAGGGAGTTGAATAGGAAGTGATAGAGAGGGAGTTGAATAGGAAGTGATAGAGAGGGAGTTGAATAGGAAGTGATAGAGAGGGAGTTGAATAGGAAGTGATAGAGAGAATGGAAGAGAGTGTGTTGAAAAAGAGACAGGCCAGATATAGGAAGGAAGATACAGAGAGAGAGAGAGAGAGAGTCAGTTGAAGAAGTGAGAGTTGGAGGGTGTGTGTGTGTGTGTATTAAGATGATATTATAACGAGTGCTCTGTCACAAAGCTATTTGAAAGTAAATTAACTGATAATTGGATGGATGCATATGTATGTGTGTGGTTTACCTCTGCGGTGGTGAGGAAGATCTCATCTGTGATGTGTCGGATTGCACAGGCGGTGACGCCCAGGCCTACTCCTGGGAACACGTACGCATTGTTGCCCTGGCCAGGGAAGAACGTCCGCCCATCAGGAAGGGTCACGGGGTCAAATGGACTGCCACTGGCAAAGATGCCCCGCCCCTGGACCAAACAAGTGTCGAGGGTGTCAACACAGGAAAATATATTACTGTGCATATACTGTACATACACACGGACACAACCTCTCTCCTCTCTAAATTAACTTTCCCCCAGGGTCATTGTAGTAAGTACAATATGTGCACTTAATCAATTTATGGATTGGCTGCAGGGCCGAATTCTCTGGACCTCTCTCTGGCCCCCTCTTCCCGATCTCTAAACAACTGAACCTTCTGTAGCATGTGCGGGATTAGAAGCGACAGCACTCTGGCGAAAACGCAGGACGTTCGGCTGCCCAGAGGTGGAATACTGGCAAATTTAAATTCTGCTGTCAATCATATTGTGTGGTGTTGACCAATGAAAAGCGAAATAACAGTTTTGAGGTTAAAATGCAGACTGTTTAGACTGTGTCCTGCTTATGTTTATGCTACGGCAATATCTTAAGTTACAACAGACAGAGAGGGTTGTAGCCTCCATCCTAAATTAACCTACAAAACATATATATTTTTGGAACGTTAGTTTAAATCGCCACAGGGTTTTTATTTCAGCTGTTCAGAAATATGAGGCAGAAGAAACCCAAGTAACACTTGAGCAGAACGTGATTCCTTTGTTTAGCTCTGGGGAAGAGGCGTCCAAGTGGACGGGACAGGAAGCCAGTGGTTTGAGTCGTTCTCGCAGTCTCAGCCATCAATTTTACCAGTAAACACAATGCATTCACTTCTACTAACTTCAGTATACATACTGTTCAAGCACGGAACTGATCAAGTGTTGAAGTACACAGACACTTCAGACCCACTCCGGTACCTCTGTGATGGTGTAGCACTGCTCGGCAGTGCACTCTGCCTTGCTGGTGGGGTTGCTAAGGGCGAAGATGATCGGCCTCTCGTTAAACGAGGCCATGTCCCTGATGATTTCCTCCGTGAAAGCGCCAGAGATGGCTGCCACACCTAGAGAGCAGGATCGTATTCATTAGGCACCAAAAGGAAGAAAACAGACTGAAATAGGGAGGGACTACCTGGACTTAAATCCAATACGAAATGCGCACTTTCGTTTTCCATTGCAAAATGTTTTGCTACGGTGTATCCGAAATGAATAAGACCCACGAGAGAACACATTAAATATGCAGACCACTACAAACTCTAACCCAGGGGTGGTAAAACCTCTATCCACCTGGAGAGATATTGGGTAATTGGAATTTCAATTAATCTCAGTGATTTACTGAATTGTAACCTGTATACTGTTTTCTATACTATTCTAGTGTATCTCATTCACTTAATAATGTTTACATATCTGGCATTACTCATCTCATATGCATGTACTGTTGTCTATACTATTCTAGTGCATCTCATTCACTTAATAATGTTTACATATCTTGCATTACTCATCTCAAATGTATGTACTGTTTTCTATACTATTCTACTGTATCTTAGTCTGTTCCGCTCTGACATCACTTGTCCATATGTATATAGTCTTAATTAATTCCTACTTAGATTTGTGTGTATTGGGTATATGCTATGTAATTTGTTAGATTATTACTTGTTAGACATTACTGCACTGTCGGAGCTAGAAGCACAAGCATTTCGCTACACCCGCAATAACATCTGCTAATCACATGTATGTGACCAATAAAATTAGATTTAATTTATAAATAAAGGTTCAATTAAAATCCAACTGACCCCCTCCCTTCCTCCTCAGTGAGCTGATTGGTTTATTACCTATGATGGCTGTGGGTTTGAGCTCATGCACCGCATCTACCAGGTTCCTCATCTGCTCGTGTTCGTGGGCAAACCTCTCCTTCTCATGGGTCAGGTGGCCTCTTCCCTGAGGGTGGAAGAGAGATAGTTGGAAGACAGATTATGATGGAGCGTGTTTCTACACATGCCAACAACTGAATGTTCTCTTTGATCATCTCTGAAATAAATACATAGAGGAATTCAAACACAGACACAAAGACTATCGGCAAGAGCCAAGGATTCTAGACTTCTCCACCCTTAAGGGAAATAAGCTTGATGGGGTTTCAGTGGAGTCAAGTGCTATGTGTTCTGGCCACTAGAGGGCAGTGTTGACTCAATGCTGGTCTACAGAGTTGGTGGCAAACGTACATCCAGCTTGCCAAAGGCTCCATGGAGTTAGTGACTTTACCAGAACCCTATAAATGGAATATCAACAGGCACCACCACTCTGCCTGCATGTCTGTCTTTCTGCCTGCATGTCTGTCTTTCTGCCTGCATGTCTGTCTTTCTGCCTGCATGAAAGCCTCATCATTTAGTTGATCAAATAACGATTACTTCTATAAACAATTCCCTCTTCATCTTTTATTGCGTCAACCCTGTGATCAGAATGACCTTTTCAAGACAGACCGTTCTGGAAAAGGTCATACAATGACAGAAGCATGGACACAATACCAGCTTCTGGTGTAATTGTGTGCGCACTGTGCAGAGTTATTCTTATCATTCATCAAACAGAATTGACTCCACAAACACGCCTCAGATGACAATCTCTGGGTAGTTCTTCAGTCGCCAACCACATGTGGACCATGACAGGGCTAAGACTGTGGCAGTTCTCTGGTGAAATAAATGCAATACAGTAGCCTGTGTCAATACAACAACGGACTCACCCACACCCTGGTAGCATCTGGTGAAACCCATAATTAAATGCATAACATCTACAGTTGCTCATCCCATGACAGACTCTACCTGTCTTGTTGAACTATGAGAGCTATGACTCTCATTCAGACTCATGTCTATCTTTCAGTTCATGTATAATAAACAAGGGTTGGGATCAATTCAGTCAATTTACGAAGTAAACTGAGATTCGGTCAGTCATGTCATACATCATGAATATATGCATGCCTATAGGTCAGGACAGTGGGAACTCCAGACAGAGCTGTGTCTACTCTACAGGGGATGAGTGACCCTGGAAGAGTGGCCAGAGCGGAGGTACTTGTATCACCTTGACGATGAGACCCTTGGAGTCAACCATCCAGATCTTCCTCAGAGCCTCGTCTTTGGAGAGTCCCTCCTTCTCCATCGCCATCGTGATGAGGTCAGCTATCCCCATCGCAGCCTGGGGACAAGAGGGAGAGAAAAGGGAGGGAGAGCGGGAGAGAGAAAGCAGATGTGATAGGAATGCCTCTGTGCCCCACCATTCACTTCCCTGACCAAACAAGAAATAAGTCCCTAGCTTTCACCCCTAAACCCGCAAACAATTTAGTTATCATTCGGACTTATTAAAATATTGACTCCAGTTATATTAATGCACACCTTTAAATTGTGTGATTTAATTCATTGTAGGTCTGTGAAACGCTTGAAAAGGCTTGTTTTTCTGTTCTCAGCACAATAACCCTTTACTGTAAATACACTCAAGTTGTACACATTGTACCATCTGCTTCCCTTTCAATACAAAGTGGTCATCCACCAACATGGAAAACATATGAAACAAGGCATTTTAAAGAAGATGGGGGGGTACTATAGTTCACAGTCAGGCCAAGAGCCCCAGAGGCTGAAAATACATTCTAAATGTCTCCCCATTACAAATGATGTTGTGCTAATCACAGTTTTATTTCCATGTTCTCCTGTTTATTATAGACATGGTCTGTTGAGCACAGCCCAGTGGTCTACTAGACCTAAATAAAAAGCTCAGTGATTGGAAATGAGAATTTGAAGCATTGGTCTGTGGTTATTTCTGATTATGTCATTAGGGGCAATCAGTCTGCCGCATTTCTGAGCAGAAAAAAAAGGAGTGAATTTGCACATTGACAAGAGCTCTGCACCCACCTCCCCTGCACCCTGGAATACAATGGTATGGTCGGACATCTTGCTCTTGGTGACACGAAGGGCAGCGAGTAGGCCGGCCACCGCCACTGCAGCGGTACCTGAGGGGGGTTTGGGGGGACAGAGTGACATATATGATTTAGACCTGCAAGTATGAGCTTTCCTCAAGTGAGTTACTACTGCAGTGAGAGAGTGTCAATTTGCCCTTTATGTTGCCTGCAGTAATAGCAAGCAGATTTACCGAGACAGAGAATTAGAGAGAAAATATGGTTTAGATTAGCCTGCAGAAATCACAACGGCTACTAGGGCTAATTTCTGGGGAAAGTAGTTTTATTTGACAGACAAACTAATGGCTCCTCAGACATGGTGTGACTGATACTGTGGTCTCATTAAGGATACAAAAAGTGTGGCTGTGTCCCAAATGACACCCTATTCCCTACATAGTGCACACAGGGCCCATAAGGCTCTGGTCAAAAGTAGTCCACTATAGAAGGAATAGCGGTGCCATTTGGGACACAGCCCTAGTCTGGAGTCTCTGGACTTACTGTTACATTACTGTTGTTTTCCACAGGACTCTATCAAACCCAACCCACTGGAGAGAGCGGGATCAGGGGCTCGGTGTGTGTGTTTGACATTTGAATTAGTGCTCTATGAACAATCTCTCTGATTTAAACTGAGTGATTGGATGAATGGGTGGTTGGGTGTGTGTGAGGGAGGGAAGAAGAGAAAGTGGAAAGAGAGGGAGAGATAAAGGGAAGGAGGATGATTGATCGAGAGGGAGTTTGAGTGCATGTGAAGTGTGGAGTGGTGTGTGTGTGTGCGCGCGTGTGTGTGTGGTGCATGTGTGTGGGTTCTTGTGAGAGCACGTTATCGAGTCTCTGTGCAATTGATATTTGGCATTTTGCAATCGAAGGATACTTGTACCTTGGATGTCATCGTTGAACGTGCAGTACTGGTCGCGGTACTTGCTCAGCAGACGGAAGGCATTGGTATTGGCAAAGTCTTCAAACTGAATGAGACAATCCATTCCATACCTGTGGATAAGACAGCCAAGTCAGATAAGACAACATTCGCATTCCTACTCTTTTTCTAGTCATTCGCCACAGGGCCAAGAGAGTTCAAACAAAGGAGAGAGTCGAAAATCAGAGTAATCACGTCCAGGACTGTGATAATGTTGTGCATCGACAGTAGAGGAATGTTGCACACACACACACACACACACACACACACACACACACACACACACACACACACACACACACACACACACACACACACACACACACACACACACACACACACACACACACACACACACACACACACACACACACACACACACACTTCTGTGTAGCAAATAGTGCATTGCCTCTGCCTGTACCAAGTCACTCTTCTACACCATAGGAATAAGAACCATCACAGTCCTGTCCTGGAGAGGGCACTCATTCACTGTTGAGGAGCTCCAGTTACATTTGAAACATGTGGAGTGGGATGCTGTACAAGCTTGGTGTGTTTATGCACACAATGCACACGATTCATTATGAGTGTAAATAAGCATGTTTCCATGTGCAGGCTATACCATCCAGCGATCCACTTTGTCAGTGACTTAGGCCACACAAATACAGTAAGAAACATGGTGCTCAGGACTGATTCTATGACAGGCTATTTGCCTCTGCTTAGTGACCAATCCTCAAACAGCTGTCCTCCAGGTTACTAGACAGGTTAAATGGCTGTCAAGAAGGGAGATCTGCTAGCTACCACAAAGGAACGGAAACACTATAAAACCCTTGTGTAATGGCAAGAATAGCAGGACCACCTAGTAAATTACTGAACTACTTTACAAGCTAATCCCCAGTCCACCTGACACCCTGTTCACCAACATATATGACCTCATCATCCATTAATACAAAACCCTACAAAAACACGATACACAGAAAATAAGAAATGTATTATGAGCTGCTAAAATAGCCTGGTTCCCATGCGCTCTTCCACAGTGCTGCAAATCTGTGAAAACAGAGTAACAGAAGCTCTCTCTATTTGCCAAGCCCAGTGTCACAAAGATACGATAGGGGTAGAGGAAGGGAGAGGGTGGGACATGCACTTCTAATGAAAACTCCAGGGCTCGCATTTCGGCCGCATGGCGCGGGAGGAAAATGGGGACAGGTCGAGCAAACAGAGAGCGACGGCAGCCCAGAGTATGGACCTGTCAATCATGAGGGCAAGGAGAGGGAGAGATGATGTGAGTTTCACCCCCTTGTTCTTTATGGATCTTTCTAGCTACAATATAACTTGGTTTTCTCTCCCCTCTCTCTCTCTTTCTGTCCCACTCCATTATTTCTCTCTCTACCTCTCTATTTCGCTCCCTCTCTCCATCTTTCTAGTGAGCCCCTCATACCCGGCATATGGAAAAGATTCACCCCGGCATTTCTGCAGCTTATTGTACAAATCACGAAAGTCGTTTCCCAGTTGGCCTTCTGCTGCTAAAATGCTTAAGCCTCCAGGGCAGGAGGAGGAAGAAGTGAGAGGGGGATGAGAATTAGAGAGGAAGGATAAGAGGATGAGAGCTGGGCTTCAGTGATAATAAAACTTGAGCTCCAGATCAGAGGTGGGTTCCGTCCCCGTGTCTGTCTGACCCTGTATTTCATCAGACTCAGCCATCTGTGATGCAGCGCATTCTGCAATTGACGAAGGGAGTGACTGAACGGGTGCTCAAAACGAGCACAGCAGGACCGCAGAGAGAAAATGTGTTTTCTATCAAGCACAAGAGGAAGGCAACGTACCAAAGCAGTGTAGCTATGGCTACGGGGAGGATGCGAGAAGAAGCCAAAAAAGGCACCATAAACTTTTCATTGTCTCAGGGCTGCAGGAGAGGCGCACAGCCAGAGAGGCGAGGATGCTGTCACCGCTACAGCACCACTACCGCCCCCTACCGTGCTTTATTGTGCATCGCTACGAGGTCACTCCAGTTCATCCAGAAAAACAGCTCTGTATAGGAGTTCTAATGAGGAGGACTCAATGTCCACAAGCAATCAATCAAAACCAAAATGAGAATATTTACGATGGAGGGAGAGACTGAAATCAGCCTTGGCTAGGGTCAAATCCCTGGTCATCAGGCCATACCAACAGAGAGGGAGAGGGGGAGTGAAGGCTAGATGGGTGTACCTCCGACCAGAACGAAAACCCCTGGTATGTATTGACCCCATTGTACTAACTATTTCCATTCTTCCCTAAAGCCGGTTGTCTTTCTCTGACGCCTGACGTCTGAATGGGCCCCTCACTCCCACAATGCACCTCCCAGCCTACAGTAACACACCCAAGACAAAGAGGCTGGATCTGCTTTAGGTGAGAAGCCTCTAGAAACTATTAATACGCCACACCCAGAGATGAGTAACATGCCTTTGAGAAATTCCTAAGTGAGGTTGAAGTGGAGAGAACACAGTCTCTCAGTGAGGAGGGAACAGAGAGAGAGCAAAAGAGAGAAACAGAGAGAGACGAGAAGACCTAAAGGTGTTGAGAGGAGCTCCTCTGCCCAGTGCTAAAATCAGCCCATAACGCGATGATAGCCATGAGATATTGGGGAAGATTATGGAAAAAAGGAACAATCCAAATCAAATCAAATTGTATTGGTCACATACACTCCCAATAACTGCTAAACATGTGTATCGAAATGCTTGTGCTTCTAGTTCCGACAGCGCAGCAATATCTAACAACTCCACAACAACTACCTAATACACACAAATCTAAGTAAAGGAATTGAATACGAATATACAGTATACACTACCGGTCAAAACTTTTAGAACACTTACTCATTCAAGGGTTTTTCTTTATTTTCTACTTAAAGAATCACAAATATAAAATGTATTTTGATTTGTTTAACACTTTTTTGATTTACTACATGATTCCATATGGTGTTATCTCATAGTTTTGATGTCTTCACTATTTTTCTACAATGTAGAAAATAGTACAAATTAAGAAAAACCCTTGAATGAGTAAGTGTTCTAAAACTTTTGACCGGTAGTGTACATATGGATGAGCAATGACAGAGCGGCATCGGCAAGATGCAATAGATGGTATAAAATACAGTATCCATGTATCCAAATCCATGTACTCCGACTGTGATTTGGCAGGGGGAATACGTTCTCTCTACTGTTCCTTCCAGCTCCACTCCTCAAATCAAAATCAAATCAAATTTATTTATATAGCCCTTCTTACATCAACTGATATCTCAAAGTGATGTACAGAAACCCAGCCGAAAACCCCAAACAGCAAGCAATGCACGTGTAGAAGCATGGTGGCTAGGAAAAACTCCCTAGAAAGGCCAAAACCTAGCTTCTCTGTCAACTAGACTGTCCACGCAGACTCCTAGGAGACAGAGTTGCTGCAGAGAAAACTGGAAAACACTCCATCACTGTGGATGAGAGGGACATAGTGGAACAATTCTTCCTCCTTGCACCTGCTTATGGAAGTGTTCACAAGACAGTTCATCTAGCCTGGTCCCAGATCTGTAGGTGATGAATAGCCAACTCATATGGTCGTACAACAACCATAAGAGTTGGCTTCAAAGCACAAACAGATCTAGGACCAGGATAACCTGGGTTGCTTACGCATTGGTTAAACTGTACCACATCAGGCCTTACACAAAAAAACACAAAAAAGTTGAAGAAACACACCACGTAATGCAGATAAACAAATACACTCACGCACATGCTACACATGACGCACATGCCACACATGATGCACATGCTACTTCACAATATCATATTGGAACTTAATTAACCAAAATATATTTTTAGAGGGGGATGGTACTTGATGCTGCTGTGGACCATCACAAGTATATCATTGTTGATGAAGCGGTCTTCAACTTGGCCCTCATCAGCCAACGGGCGACCGTCCAAGTGCTTGGACAACGTGGGGGAAACATCTCCATGTGCGCAGCCATCTCTGAAGATAGTGTTGTAGGATATAGGTCATTTCTTGGATCCAACAATGCTGCACACTTCATTGTGTTTCTCAATGAAATTGAGCAGGCCTGTCAAGGTGAAGGGGTCACCTATGGTATTGTGAAAGACAATGTCAGGTTTCACCATGCAGAGGTGGTTCTGGGCTCATCCCAGATTCATGACCCTATGCCTGCCCTCATACTCTCTTTTTCAAACCTTTTGAGGAATTATTTTCAACATGGAGGTGGAAGGTGTACGATCGCCATCCCCATGATTGTGCCCAACCACCTTCTGGCCATGGATGAGGCATGAAACAACATCAATGCAGACCAATGTCAAGCTTGGATTCGCCATGCCAAAAGGTTTTTCCCACGGTCCAATGGGGATATTCATGAACAATGGGGATATTCATGAACAATGGGGATATTCATGAACAATGGGGATATTCATGAACAATGGGGATATTCATGAACAATGGGGATATTCATGAACAATGGGCAAATTCATGAACAATGGGGATATTCATGAACAATGGGGATATTCACTGATGTGGATGAGCATTTATGGCCAAATGCTCAAGACAGGCTTGATGCAAATGAATGCCTGCTAAATGTTATGTTATATTTTCATTCATATAATTTGTCCCATTACATTTTATTACAGACAGTACACTTTTTAAAAATGTATTTTACCTTTATTTAACTAGGCAAGTCAGAACAAACTCATATTTTCAATGACGGCCTAGGAACAGTGGGTCAACTGCCTGTTCAGGGGCAGAATGACAGATTTGTACCTTGTCAGCTCGGGGGTTTGAACATGCAACCTTCCGGGTTACTAGTCCAACGTTCTAACCACTAGGTTACCCAGGGCGGCACGTTGCAAATATATCAGATTTGTTTGGTTGTTGTTGCATGAATGATTGCGGAGGATGTCTTCTTTGATCACACATTGGATAAATATTATGGAAATTCTAGATTTTCGGTCCATTTGGTTGGGTAATTGCCTAATGTGAAAAAGGTATAATCTACTGTAATTTACAGTACTGTAGCAAATGACTTTCAGCACTTCTAAGGGCGATTTGAAACTTTGCTATTGTTTGCCATTGGATTAAATGTTAGTTAAAACAACTACATTGAAAAGATATCATTATGTTGTGTTTTGGTGATTAAACCAATGTTCTCATTACATTTCATAATAAACTTATATTTTGAATTAATGGTTGTGTGGTGAGAGATGTTTACAGTCCAAATGAATGCAGAATGGCAGGTTTTGAATGAAAAACTGTCTGCATTACAAGTGTGACCAGTTTGGAGTTGTGTACTAAGAGTTGTGAAAATGTACCACATACTTATGAAAATGTACCACATACTTGTGAAAATAGTACCACATACTTGTGAAAATAGTACCACATAATTGTGAAAATAGTACCACATACAGTAATTATGAAAATAGTACCACATACTTGTGAAAATAGTACCACATACAGTAATTATGAAAATAGGACCACATACTAGTGAAAATAGTACCAAAGCGATTAAAAAAACTGCAATAGGTGATATTCTAGAAGGTTGGGGTTTGTTTAAGATGCTCTACGCAGAAATCACTCCGCCATTTCCTAGTTGCTAAAATTCTAATCGTTTCAGTTTATGTGACAAAACAAACAAGTTTAGTGTAGAAAATCATTGTACCATCTAAACCGCTGTGAAATATATTTTCCATAACCCAAAATATTGTATTTTCAGCTCTTTGAAGATGGTGTTCAAAATCTAAAGTAAAAGAGCAAAAACAAAACTTAACAATGGGACACATAGAAATGACACACAAGAATAGATGTACTACCTCTTCGACTTGTTTTCAATGAGAATGACCGATCTAACATTACTGTGTGAATTTGGTCGGGTCACCCAAAAAGTGACATATCTCAGCTTTAAGTGAAGCGTTAGTGAAAGGACATTAAAGAGGCTATAGGTGAGAGATATCTTTGGATGTTTCCATTAACATGCTTCGTGTAGCTGGATATTTGATTACGTCTACTACTCTTTTTTTTCCATCTGCCTATATTCATTATATGGGTTAGAATCAAATGCAACTGTTAGAATTGTGTGATTTTTCCTTTGTCTTGTGTTTAGGCCTATGCTGTATGCCTATGTGTGTTTTGTCACATTGTTATAGAATTTGCACTCCTTTGGTAGCAACACAGAAGTCTGTGTACAATCAAAACCTCTCCGCCTCTCCCTTAGAGAACATTCGAGAATGGAAAAAGAGGACATTTGCTATGGAGGAGGACGACTGGCGTTTCAGCGAGGAGATGGACCTGCTAGAGCAGCAGGAGCGAAACTTGAAAAGTTGAAGCGGGAGGAAGACATGTACCTAGAGAGGATAATGGTACAATGCACGGGGAAGCGGCCTGAAGAGAGAGCAAGAAGAGACACGGAAAACAACAACAAGACGAGTTTATCAGGAGAGAAAGAGAATGGATGAAAAGAGAGAGAGAGAGAGAGAGAGAGCAGAGGAGTACAGAGGGAGTGACAGAGGAGGAGAGAACAAGTGTGGAAGAGGTGATAAAAGAGATGGTGATAAATGACATACAGAGAAATTAAACATATGTAAAATGGAAGGAAAGAGAAAGAGGAGAAAAATATAGCCGAGGAAAAGACATGAAAAGCGAGTGACGACACAGACTATAGTGATAGTGAAGATATTCCGGATTGCAGGAGTGTGGAAATAAACCAAAAGGATGAAGTAAAAAACAAACAACAGATGCCCTTCTGTGTGATTGTGAGACCGACCATGAGAATGGTGAATGGACTGATTTGATGATAGTGAGAGTTTTTAAACAAATAAGATGAAGTAAGAGAAAGAGGGTGATGAGGAAAAGAACGTGGATTTCTAGACAGATGACGGTTGCACCAGGGGAGACAAAATCCACGAGACGACAGAAAGAGTGGGACGAGGAAAAGAAAGGAGACAGAGTTTTTGGGAGAAAGAAGAGTGTAATGAAGAATGGACAAACAGTAGGGCTAGTGAGACCAAGAAGAGAGCGATGGAAAGAAATGACCATTTAGCAGTGGTTCTCAAACCTCTCCATGGGGACCCTCAGCAGTTCCATGGATTTGAACTATCCCACAGATAGCAAACCTGATTCAACTTGTCAATGGATCATCAATTAGTCAATGAGGTGTGCTCATTCAGGGCTACAATAATATTGTTAAATGTCTGGGGTTCCCCGAGGAGTGGTTTGAGAAGAGAAACTATCAAGACCATCCAGTAATGAGTAAAAGTTAAAAAAGAGGCTCTCGAAGACCAAATCACGTTTTATTTGTCACATGCGCCGAATACAACAGGTGTCGTAGACCTTACAGTGAAATGCTTACTTACAAGCCCTTAACCAACAATGCTTTAAGAATAAAAATAAGTGTTAAGTAAAAAAATTAATTTAAAAAAAGTAAGTAATTAAACAGCAGCAGTAAAATAACAAGCGAGGCTATATACAGGGGGTACCGGTACAGAGTCAATGTGCGGGGGCACCGGTTAGTCGAGGAAATATGTACATGTAGGTAGAGTAAAAGTGACTATGCATAGATTATAAACACAGAGTAGCAGCAGCGTGAAAGAGGGGTCTGGGTTGCCATTTGATTAGCTGCTCAGGAGTCTTATGGCTTTGGGGTAGAACCTGTTAGGAAGCCTTTTTGACCTCGACTTGGCGCTCCGGTACCGCTTGCAGAGAGAACAGTCTATGACTAGGGTGGCTGGAGTCTGACAATTTTTAGGCCTGCCTCTGACACTGCCAGATATAGAGGTCCTGGATGGCAGGAAGCTTGAACCCAGTGATGTACTTGGCAGTACCCTCTACCCTCTGTAGTGCCTTACGGTCAAAGGCTGAGCAGTTGTCATACCAGGCAGTGATGCAACCAGTGATGCTCTCGATGGTGCAGCTGTATAACCTTTTTAGGATCTGAGGACCCATGCCAAATCTTTTCAGTCTCCTGAGGGGGAATAGGTTTTGTCGTGCCCTCTTCATGACTGTCTTAGTGTGTTTGGACCATGATTGTTTGTTGGTGATGTGGACATCAAGGAACTTGAAGCTCTCAGCCTGTTCCACTACAGCCCCGTCAATGAGCATAGGGGCGTGCTTGGTCCTCCTTTTCCTGTAGTCATCTCCTTTGTCTTGATCACATTGAGGGAGAGGTTGTTGTCCTGGCACCACACGACCAGGTCTCTGACTTCCTCCCTATAGGTCGTCTCATCGTTGTCGGTGATCAGGCTTACCACTGTTGTGTCATCTGCAAACTTGATGATGGTGTTGGAGTCGTGCCTGGCCATGCAATCATGAGTGAACAGGGAGTACAGGAGGGGACTGAGCACACACCCCTGAGGGTCCCCCGTGTTGAGGATCAGCGTGGTGGATGGGTTGTTCCCTACCCTTACCATCTGCAGGCGGGCCATCAGGAAGTCCAGGAGCCAGTTGCAGAGGGAGGTGTTTAGTCCCAGGGTCCTTAGCTTAGTGATGAGCTTTGAGGGCACTATGGTGTTGAACGCTGAAATGTAGTCAAGGAATAACATTCTCAAATAGGTGTACCTTTTGTCCAGGTGGGAAATGGCAGTGTGGAGTGCAATAGCAATTGCAGCATCTGTGGATCTGTTGGAGCGGTATGAAAATTGGAGTGGGTCTAGGGTTTCTGGGATAATGGTGTTGATGTGAGCAATGACCAGCCTTTCAAAGCACTTCATTGCTATAGACGTGAGTGCTACGGGTCGGTAGTCATTTAGGCAGGTTCTTTTGTCTTGCTTATTCACCCCGTGAATGGCACACATGCACACTGTATCTCAATTGTCTCAAGGTTTAAAAATCCTTCTTTAACCTGGTCTCCTCCACTTCATCTACACTGATTTGAAGTGGATTTAACAAGTGACATCAATAAGGGATCATGGCTTTCACCTGGTCAGTCTATGCCATGGAAAGAGCAGTTCTTAATGTTATGTACACTCAGTGTATATTTGCTGATGCTATCTGAACTGACAGAGGCTGCACTCCTCATTGCTCTTTTGGAATCAACGACACGAGATCCTATAGCGCCGCCTGAGACAGCGTTTTCCACCACCATTAACAAAACACTAAATTATGGAATTTCTCATGGAAGAATGGTGTCTCATCCAGGGCTCTAACTCAACAATAACAAAAATATAATTGGTAGCACTGGTGCTCACAACTTTTAAAAATTAGGAGCACAACATAAAATCTAGGAGCACCATAAAAAAAGCTTTGTTTTAAAATCGATTGAGATATAGCCTATAGGAATTCTAGCTATTTCTGAAGCACATGTGCCCTAGAAACTAATATGTAACCAAGTAAATACATTTGTTTATTATAAATAGCTAAAATGTTGATACAAATACCTGTCATTCATTCATTGTTATGATAGTCTCCTAAAGAAGCTGTTCCTTTCTTTCTGTGCACCCAAATGTTTGGATATACTGGTAAAGTTACCCGGTTGTTAGCTAACTAGCTATATAGGTATCAAACGGGACTGAACAAGGTGTAAAACAAATGGTTAGCGGCCTGTGAATAGTTTTTGAATGGTCCGTGACATTACATTTATTAATGTAAAATGCGAGTCCCCAAATAAATAAAAAATGCATTGGTAATATGGGTAAGATCAAACTGTTTGGACTAGAAACAAGCCGTTTTTATTGTAGTAATGGTGCACGTATGCCGCAACGGTACAGCGGAGCCTTATTATTACAACAATTATCCTTAAAAAAAAATACAAATATATACATGTGTACTTAGGGTTATTGTCCTGTTGGAAGGTGAACCTTCAGTCTGAGGTGAGCACTCTGGAGCAGGTTTTCATCAAGGATTTTGCTTTACTTTGCTCCATTCATTTTTCCCTCGATCCTGACTAGTCTCCCAGTCCCTGCCGCTAAAAAACATCTCCACAGCTGATGCTGCCACCACCATGCTTCACCGTAGGGATGGTGCCAGGTTTCCTACAGATGTGACACTAGGCATTCAGGACAAATTTGTTCAATCTTGGTTTCATCAACCCAAAATGTTTTGCTTCTCATGGTCTGAGAGTCCCTTAGGTGCCTTTGGCAAACTCCAAGCGGGCTGTCATGTGTCTTTTACTGAGGACTGGCTTCCGTCTGGCCACTCTACCATAAAGGCCTGATTGGTGGAGTGCTACAGAGATGGTTGTCCTTCTGGAAGGTTCTCCCATCTCAACAGAGGAACTCTGGAGCTCTGTCAGAGTGACCAGGGTTATTGGTCACCTCCCTGACCAAGGCCCTCCCCTGATTGCTTAGTTTGGCTGGGCAGCCAGCTCTAGAAAGAGTCTTGGTGGTTCCAAACTTATTCCATTTAAGAATGATGGAGGTCACTGGGTTTTGGGGGATCTTCAATGCTGCAGAAATGTTTTGGTACCCCTCCCCAGATTTGTGCCTCGACACAATCCTGTCTCTGAGCTCTATGGACAATTCCTTCAACCTCATGGCTTGGATTTTGCTCTGACATGCACGGTCACCTGTGGGACCTTATATACACAGGTGTGTGCCTTTCTAAATCGTGTCCAATCAAATGAATTTACCACAGGTGGACTCCAATAAAGTTGTAGAAACATCTCAAGGATGATCAATGGAAACAGGTTGCACCGGAGCTCAATTTAGAAACTCATAGTAAAGGGTCTGAATACTTATGTAAATAAGGTATCGGTTTTTATTTGTAATACATTTGCAAACATTTCTAAAAACATGTTTTCGCTTTGTCATTATGGGGTATTGTGTGTAGTGAGGAAATGTTTTTATTTAATAATAAGGCTGTAGTGTAACAAAATGTGGAAAAAGTGAAGGAATCTAAATACTTTCCAAATTCACTGTACATACAGTACCAGTCAAAAGTCTGGAAACACCTACTCATTCAAGGTTGTCCTTATTTTTTATATGTTCTACATTGTAGAATAATAGTGAGTACATCAACACTATGAAATAACACATATGGAATCATGTAGTAACCAGAAAATAAAAATATATTTTAGATTCTTCAAGGTTGCAATGCTTTGCTTTGATGACAGCTTTGCACACTCTTGGCATTCTCTCAACCAGCTTCATGAGGTAGTCACCTGGAATGCATTTCAATTAACAGGTGTGCCTTGTTAAATGTTTATTTGTGGAATTTCTTTCCTTCTTAATACATTTGAGCCAATCAGTTGTGTTGTGGCAAGGTAGGGGTGGTATACAGAAAATATCCCTATTTGGTAAAAGACCAAGTCCATATTATGGCAAGAACAGCTCAAATAAGCAAAGAGAAACGACAGTCCATCATTACTTTGATACATGAAGGTCAGTCAATGTGGAAAATTTGAATTACTTTGAAAGCTTCTTCAAGTGCATTCGCAAAAAAAATATCAAGAGTTATGATTAAACTGGCTCTCATGAGGACCACCACCACAGGAAAGGAAGACCCAGAGTTACCTCTGCTGCAGAGAATACATTCATTAGAGTTACCAGCCTCAGTAATTGCTTCAGAGTTCAAGTAACAGGCATATCTCAACATCAACTGTTCAGAGGAATCAGGCGTTCATGGTCGAATTGCTGCAAAGAAACCCCTACTATGTGGGAACTCCTTCAAGAATGCTGGTTGAGAGAATGCCAAGAGTGTGCAAAGCTGTCATCAAGGTAAAGGGTGGCTACTTTAAATAATCTCAAATATAAAATATATTTCGATTTTTTGAACACTTTTTTGGTTACTACATGATTCCATATGTGTGATTTCATAGTTTTGATGTGTTCACTATTATTCTACAATGTAGAAAATAGTAAAAATAAAAAACAACCCTTGAATGAGTAGGTGTGTCCAAACTGTTGACTGGTACTGTATATATTGTATATGGTAGTTTATACAGAGTCCTCTATGATCATGTTCTTACATTTATTTAGTTTAATCTTTTCTATACTTATTTCTTAATTCCTCTTATAAATCAAAATGCATTTCTTGCAGTCAAAGGTTTGTGTGTGTGCGCTGTTTGTGTGTCAGACCAAAACTAATGCTGTTTTGAGATAAACATAGATAGGGGTATGGTGTGTGCTTCAGGCAATTGTGTTGAGTAATATCATTTTTTGTCGACAGCAAGTGTTGATTCATGATGTTTATTACACACACACACTGTTCACTGATATTGGCTACTCGTTGGCGGATGGACTAGGGGTGGAGTGAACAGTTGAGGCCTCAATCAATGTGATACTTTCCTAGCACTGCTAAAGCCATCTGGGGGACGTCACCAGCACAACACAGACCTCTTTTTGACACTTTCATTCTTCTGGGATTTACGGCTCACGTGGATAATACACATTCTTACTGGAGGAAATAAGTGTTTTCCCGTTTTCCCGTGTTGGCAAGTTAAGACTATCACCTTTTGATGGGGCGCTGAGGTTTCTCACTAACTGCCAAACTTTCCCTACAGTGAGTGTAAAGCCATTTGACACACTAAAATGTTTGATACTGGTCTGAAAAAAATCCAAGATGGCTATGAGAGATGACAGGAGATTTCCCATGTGGCGGATCGCTCAGACGCGGCGGTGTTACGTCTGGACTGGCGCGTGGGATAAAAGAGGACAAATTAAAGACCCCAGCTCCTTGAGGCAACTTAATCCTCTCATCCCAGGCCGGGAGAAACCTAAACTTGTACCTGGAATCTTTCCGGAAGTGTCTTCTACTTCCAGGTTTGAGGGGGCGACAGAAGAGGAGGCATGAAGTGGGTCTTGTTCCTCTGTGTGCATACCAAGGAGCCGCTGGCCTCCATAAAGAATTTCATGGATAAGAGCACTCTGTCCAAACACAGCTGTCCAAGCAGGGTAACTCACACACACACTGTTCTAAACTTTACATATACCTGTGCAGTACACACCCTGTACCACACACACACACACACACACACACACACACACACACACACACACACACACACACACACACACACACACACACACACACACACACACACACACACACACACACACACACACACACAAGGGTCAGGCCCTGTTACCTCGGTTTTTGTTTCCATCTCCCTGTGTGTGCATCCACATTGGCTGCCTGTTCTTTCTGTGTCCCTGGAGGGCTGAGCCGAGAGGCCTGGGGGGCTGGAAGGCCAGAGAGGCTGAGAACTAAGCCTTCTTAATAAAGCCCCAGCGTCTCGCCTCCCTCTTTCCGTCTCTCCTCCAGAGAGCAAACATCTCTCAGCGACACACATTATTTCCCAAAATCCCCTCTCCATCATTAAAGACGGAAACACAGTCTGCATTCCTTCTCCCCCTACATCCGTCTGTTTGTCCGATATCCCCTAAACCCCATCTACCAAAGAGGTCTAACCCAAAGCTGGCCCCATAACCATGACGATGGACAGACAAAGACGGACGACAGAGTTGTTGGGTTCAAAAGAGGGAATCTTTTCTCATTAAATTATTTGACATGGGGATAAAAACATGGGGGAAATGGTCGAGAGGCACAGAGGGGCAGAAGTCAAAAATGTTTCAGGCATTGAAATGCCCTGTGTGCTGCCCCCTGCACCGACCCTCAATTCATGCAAACCTGATGAGAGGCCAACTCTCACAGAACCAATTGGATTGAAAAGGAAAGTTCTCCTGTTTAGCATTTGAAAATGGTCTTGCTAGTTTGAGAGGGCTCTTCATCCAAAATACTTGAACAGTGTCTAGACTCTTGGTGGGCCTTGGTTCCACTGGTTTAAAACATTGTTGACTGATCGGAGTGTTTCTGTATACTTTTCCAATAGTCTGGCCAGTGACTAAAGGAGAGGGGACACATGTACTGTTTCACAGGAGCCACCGTGGACAAGAAGTTGGCCTTAAATCTTATCAGCAGACTCAACAGCCTTGGTTTCTCAAATCACTACCTCGCCTGGTTCATCAACTACTTCTCAGAGTTCAGTGTGTCAAATCAGAGGGGCTGTTGTCCGGGCCTCTGGCAGTCTCTATGGGGGTGCCACAGGGCTCAATTCTTGGGCCGACTCTTCTCTCTGTATACATCAGTGATGTCGCTCTTGCTGCTGATGATTATCTGATCCACCTCTATGCAGACGACACCATTCTGTATACCTCTGGCCCTTCCTTGGACACTGTGTTAACTAACCTCCAGATGAGCTTCAATGCCATACAACTCTCATTCTGTGGCCTCCAACTGCTCTTAAATACAAGTAAAACTAAACGCATGCTCTTCAACCGATCGCTGCCCGCACCTGCCTGCCCGTCCAGCATCACTACTCTGGACGGTTCTGACTTAGAATATGTGGACAATTACAAATACCTAGGTGTCTGGTTAGACTGTAAACTCTCCTTCCAGACTCACATTAAGCATCTCCAATCAATAATAGAATAGGCTTCCTATTTCACAACAAAGCATCCTTCACTCATGCTGCCAAACATTCCCTCGTAAAACTGACCATCCTACCAATCCTTGACTTTGGCGATGTCATTTACATAATAGCCTCCAACACTTTACTCAACAAATTGGATGCAGTCTATCACAGTGCCATCCGTTTTGTCACCAAAGCCCCATATACTACCCACCACTGCAACCTGTATGCTCTCGTTGGTAGGCCCTCGCTTCATATTCGTCGCCAAACCCATTGGCTCCAGGTCATCTATAAGTCTTTGCTAGGTAAAGCCCCACCTTATATCAGCTCAGTCACCATAGCAGCACCCACCCGTAGCACGCGTTCCAGCAGGTATATTTCACTGGTCACCCCCAAAGCCTATTCCTCCTTTGTCCGCCTTTCCTTCCAGTTCTCTGCTGCCAATGACTGGAAGGAATTTCAATAATCACTGAAGCTGGAGACTTACATCTCCCTCACTAACTTTAAACATCAGCTGTCAGAGCAGCTCACAGAACATTGCACCTGTACATAGCCCATCTGTAAATAGCCCATCCAACTACCTCATCCCCATATTGTTATTTTTTTAATCTTTTTGCTCCTTTGCACCCCAGTATCTCACTTTCACATTCATCTTCTGAACACCTATCACTCCAGTGTTTAATTGCTAAATACTTCGCCACTACATCCTATTTATTGCCTTACCTCCCTAATCTTTCCTCATTTGAACACACTGTAAATAGATTTTTTCTATTGTGTTATTGACTGTACATTTGTTTATCCCGTGTGTAACTCTGTGTTGTTGTTTGTGTCACACTGTTTTGCTTTATCTTGGCCAGGTTGCAGTTGTAAATGAGAACTTGTTCTCAACTGGCCCATCTGGTTAACCGAAGGTGAAATAAATAAATAAATAAATAAAAATGACAAATGCTTGCATGGCCATTGATGAGCAAAGATATCAAATTATATGAGGCAGTGTGAGTATAAAAAAAATCAGCTTCAAAATATGAAGCGGCACCAAGTAAGTGCCCGGCCCGACTAAGAGCTCTCTCTCTTTCTCTCCCAGACTATAATCATTCATTCACTCAGTTTCCAACCCAATAATCATTTGTTCTCCACCAATCCAGCTTTCGGGGGAAAAGCTCTGCCATTCCCTGGAGTTGTCAAGCCACCCGGTTATTAAGGAGTCATGGCTTTCCCCTGCCAGTTGGAGGGGCCCCAGACCCTGGTCTCTGCAGAGCTGAACTTGTCTGACATTAAGCAAGGCCACATGTGACATGGGGTTGTCAGGGACAACTCTGTGTCACCGAAGCCAAAACATCAGCCACTATAGAGACAGAACTGGACTGGACACACTCCAAGCCCTAGGGAAAAGTATAGGCCTCTCCATATCCATCCCCTTATTTATACAGTCATTTAACCATCCCCACAAAGTGACAAAATATCCAGTATGAGTGTACAAACCTAATGTAGAAAAATATAAAATACCAAACAGCCCTATATCCAGTTACGAATATAAGTCCAGCGAGTCCATCTCTAACCAATCCTTTCCTGCCATGTCAAGCACTGAACGCACTGGAGACTGGGGTTTGAAAGGGCTAGATTGGTTACATCACTAGGCTGCAGGATATGATGGGTCTCTGTGTGTGTGTGTGTGTGTGTGTGTGTGTGTGTGTGTGTGTGTGTGTGTGTGTGTGTGTGTGTGTGTGTGTGTGTGTGTGTGTGTGTGTGTGTGTGTGTGTGTGTGTGTGTGTGTGTGTGTGTGTGTGTGTGTGTGTGTGAGAAAGAGAATGAAGGGAAATTTATTGAAGGGGGTAGTGTGGTCGGATATCTGACCACTTAAGTCAGCACTCAGAAACGGCCTCTACCCACAAACCAGAGGCACATACACCCTCACATTCCAACCAGTGTAAACTGAAGGCTCAGATAT
Source organism: Oncorhynchus keta (assembly GCF_023373465.1). NCBI lineage: Eukaryota > Metazoa > Chordata > Actinopteri > Salmoniformes > Salmonidae > Oncorhynchus > Oncorhynchus keta. Next base: position 2,192,491 of record NC_068451.1, read on the forward strand.
TCTGTACAAGCTCAGTAGACCCACACCACCATGTAACAGCATCAGCACGAGGTCAGCTTGAGAATGAGCCTGTGCTCTTTCGTCTGATGTGTAATATAAAATACAGTATGACGACATATCGACACATAGGCTTAGAACAGTATGCTGACTAAAGCTGGGCGGTTTGGACAAATATCCATATCGCGATGAATTGACTGAATTGATGCGATAACGATGAATAGAAAGATACGTTTTTCTATTATAGGCTACTTATCGTAAACAATATCAGAAAAGTGCCTGCAATAAGTGCCCAATAGACATTCATGGTAAATAAATGTATTGTATAATTTTGGAATCACTTTTATAGGAAATAAGAATACAATATGTTTCTAAACACTTCTACAATAATGAGGATGTTACCATGATTACAGATAATCATGAATGAATTGTGAATAACGATGAGAGAGAAAGTTAGAGGCATAAATATCATACCTACCAAAAATGCTAACCTCCCCTTTTTGGCAATGGTGAGAGGTCAAGCATGTCTTGGGGGTATGATATTTATGACTCCAACTTTCTCACTCATCATTATTCACAATTCATTCATGACTATCCGTATCATATACAGTTGAAGTCTGAAGTTTACATACACTTAGGTTGGAGTCATTAAAACCCGTTTTTTAACCACTCCACACATTTCTTGTCAACAAACTGTAGTTTTGGCAAGTCAGTTAGGACATCTACTTTGTGCATGACAAGTCATTTTTCCAACAATTGTTTACAGACAGATTATTTTACTTATAATTCACTGTACCACAATTCCAGTGGGTCAGAAGTTTACATACACTAAGTTGACTGTGCCTTTAAACAGCTTGGAAAATTCCAGAAAATGATGTCATGGCTTTAGAAGCTTCTGATTGGCTAATTACATCATTTGAGCCAATTGGAGGTGTACATGTGGAAGTAACTCAAGGCCTACCTTCAAACTCAGTGCCTCTTTGCTTGACATGGGAAAATCAAAAGAAATAAGCCAAGACCTCAGAAAAAAAGGGTAGACCTCCACAAGTCTGGTTCATCCTTGGGAGCAATTTCCAAATGGCTGAAAGTACCACGTTCATCTGTACAAACAATAGTACGCAAGTATAAACACCATGGGACTACGCAGCTGTCATACCGCTCAGGAAGGAGACACGTTCTGTCTCCTAGAGATGAACGTACTTTGATGCAAAAAGTGCAAATCAATCCCAGAACAACAGCAAAGGACCTTGTGAAGATGCTGGAGGAAACAGGTACAAAAGTATCTATATCCACAGTAAAACAAGTCCTATATCAACATAACCTGAAAGGCCGCTCAGCAAGGAAGAAGCCACTGCTCCAAATCAGCCATAAAAAAGACAGACTACGATTTGCAACTGTACGTGGGGACAAAGATCATACTTTTTGGAGAAATGTCCTCTGGTCTGATGAAACAAAAATATCACTGTTTCGCCATAATGACCATTGTTAAGTTTGGAGGAAAAAGGGGGAGGCTTGCAAGCCAAAGAACACCATCCCAACCGTGAAGCACGGGGGTGGCAACATGTTGTGGGGGTGCTTTGCTGCAGGAGGGACTGGTGCACTTCACAAAGTAGATGGCATCATGAGGCATGAAAATTATGTGGATATATTGAAGCAACATCTCAAGACATCAGTTAAAACTTGGTAGCAAATGGGTCTTCCAAATGGACAATGATCCCAAGCATAACTTCCAAAGTTGTGGCAAAATGGCTTAAGGACAACAAAGTCAAGGTATTGGAGTGGCCATCACTAAGCCCAGACCTCAATCCTATAGAAAATTTGTGGGCAGAACTGAAAAAGCATGTGCGAGCAAGGAGGCCTACAAACCTGCTCTGTCAGAAGGAATGGGCCAAAATTCACCCAACTTATTGCGTGAAGCTTGTGGAAGGCTACCTGAAACGTTTGACCCAAGTTAAACAATTTAAAGGCAATGCTACCCAATACTAATTGTGTGTATGAAAACTTCTGACCCACTGGGAATGTGATGAAAGAAGTAAAAGCTGAAAAAAATCATTCTCTACTATTATTCTGACATTTCACATTCTTCAAATAAAGTGGTAATCCTAACTGACCTAAATCAGGGAATTTTTACTAGTATTAAATGTCAGGAATTGTGAAGAACTGAGTTTAAATGTATTTGGCTAAGGTGTATGTAAATGTCCGACTTCAACTGTACATGTGACATCAATATATATATATATTTTTTTGAAAATAATTCCAAACACTGATAGGAGATATGTACGCAAAACATGTGCATTTGACATTTTAGTCATTTAGCAGATGCTTTTATCCAGAGTGATTTACAGTAAGTACACTCATCCTAAGATAGCTAGTGGAGACAACCACATTTCACAGTCAAATATACAGGATACGAACATTCCATTCCAGCTAAACAATGGATATATAGCGTCCAATTTAGATTTTAATGAAAAGACACAAATCAGAAAAATTGGTGGATAAATGCATTTTGGGAAAAAAAACTCTTCATACGCAGTTCCTAGGCTGATAAGGGCATTTGTGCATAAACCCTTTCAGAGTCACTGTCTTGAACCTTAGATAAAATAGAGTACAAGGCAGAAGTGTTGAGGTGGGATTCTTGGGCAGTAGTCATATACAGTACCTCATTTTCACTATAGGGTGAATCTGAACCATACTGTGCTGGCTCAGATATTTTTGCATGCCGTCCTTTCCAGCTTGGTTCCATTGCCTATGGTGGATGTGTAGCCAGACTAGCCCTGTACATCTCGGGCTTAGCTCGGCTAAGTAGTGTGAAAATAGTTCTACTGTACCTGTCCGACACTGCCTTCATAAACTCCTCCAGCAAGTCATCATAGGCCTGGCCTCGAATCCTCTTGTGTCTCAGCCCAATGTATAGAGGGTCCTTCAGCAGCTCCTAGAAAAGAGGGGGGAGAGGGAGGGAAGGTTAGAGTCAGTTCGTACAGTATATAGTGGTAAAGATTTCACACAGACCCAGGGGTGGAGGAGAACTGCTTTTTCCATCTGCGGCAGCTGGGTATGTCACACATACTGTAGGAGCGGACATCATACTGTGAGGCACGCTATGCAGAGACAGAGAGTGTTTGGACTGGTTGGATTCCATTGACTCCTGCATTTTAGACCACTACTTATCCAAAAAAAGACTGGGTTAGAGTTCACAAGGCCTCGATCCCTCAGATTCAGCAAAGCCCATTCCCCCACAACCACACTGCAAATCCATTACACACTGACTGTCCTAGTCACTGGATGATAATGGATAGAACTGTGTGACATAAGTAAGATTTACAACTATGATTATAATCTCTTTGGTGTGGAACTAAAAAAAAAATAAAACATGGGGGAGAAAGTGAGACATGATTTGGTGTTTGGATTTACATTCAAATGAATTGGGAGAAAGAAAAAGGGAAGTATTTGTGTGTGTGTGTGTGTGTGTGTGTGTGTGTGTGTGTGTGTGTGTGTGTGTGTGTGTGTGTGTGTGTGTGTGTGTGTGTGTGTGTGTGTGTGTGTGAGAGAGAGAGAGTGTCCATGCACATGTGTGTTTGACAAAAGAGTGCATAAGACAGGAAGATAGATGTGTGGTCTAAATGTGGGAGACCCCTGCTCCTACGAGGCCTTTCCTTTGTGCCCTTAAGCACTCAACAACCCCTGCAGTACCGGTTCCAGCTCAAGCAATTTATGGTTTTTAATAACCACTCTCAAATGCTATTTCTGGGCAACGTTGTCCCCTTAAAAGTAAAATCCACAGTAAAATGGACAGATAGCACACACACACACATTCTCACACAGGAAGCAGCTTGTGTCCTCTTTTAAAAGAAAAAAGAAAACAGTGGAAAAACTAAAGTAGTAAGGAAGAATCAAGTGATATTGACACACACACACACACACACACACACACACACACACACACACACACACACACACAACTGTAAGCCTCAGCCCCCTATAATGTGAACCACGTGTCGTTGATTCCAAAAGAGCAATGAGGTGTGCATAACATTAAGAACGGCTCTTTCCATGGCATAGACTGACCAGGTGAAAGCCATGATCCCTTATTGATGTCACTTGTTAAATCCACTTCAAATCAGTGTAGATGAAGTGGAGGAGACCAGGTTAAAGAAGGATTTTTAAACCTTGAGACAATTGAGATACGGATTGTGTATGTGTGCCATTCAGAGGGTGAATAAGAAAGACAAAAGATTTAAGTGCCTTCGAACGGAGTATGGTAGTAGGTGTCAGGCGCACCGGTTTGTGTCAAGATCTGCAACGCTGCTGGGTTTTCCACACTCAAAGGTTTCCTGTGTGTATCAAGAATGATCCACTACCCAAAGGACAGCCAGCCAACGTGACACAACTGTGGAACGCATTGGGAGTCAACATGGGCCAGCATGTAGAACGCTTTCGACAATTGTACAGCCCATGCTCCAAGGAATTGAAGCTGTTGAGGGCAAAAGGAAGGGGGGGATACCACTGACCCTCACCAAACCAAAAGTGTTGGCCTTATCACCCTTGTTGGTTTGAATTCCATTTTTGTTGGCACTTTTCACTCCTCACAAGGGCTATTATGGGGAAACAAAGTCAAGACTAACTGGTAATGCTTAGATCCCTAAATGACCTCATTGCCGTAGGTAACAGCTCAAATTAAACTTCTGGACAAAAATGTGGAAGTAGTTTGCTGAAGGTTATTGGTAGAATTAATCCACCCTCCCAAAACTGTTCATAGAAAATTGTTCCTTTGGTCAGAAAAGTGCACCGGTTTTCTTTTTTTGTGTGCAAATACCACAGGTCAAACCTTATCGGCCTATCATACTCCTTTACTAGAGTTTCAAATGCCACTGCTGCTGGCTGTATTTTTATCAGGCCTCGTTTTTGGCTAAAAAACACCACACCCTTTCACCAAAGGTTGGATCAACAGAAAGGAGGAACCAGGGTGATGGGAAAGGTGAAATAAGGTTTGGTTACCATCCCCAAGTCCAGTTCACATCCCTCCCCATTCCCCATTGTGTTGCTTGGCGCAGCCTCGTAATACACACGGCTTCATTTACTGCCATTCCATCCTTGAAATATTTCGCTATAGTTAGTCCATTTTATTGCCATCCAAGCTGGCTTGTTATGAAAGTTGTTTCGGTGACGGCCAGATTGAGACAGAGAGAAAGAGGGATAGAGTAACTATGCTAGCCCTGCAGCCCTTTGACTGAGGCCTGGGTTCAGAGGGCCCCTGTATGTGATTTATCACACACACACTCTACATCAAAGCTTGGTCTACTCTACAAAGTGTCTCTTCTTCGCTGTGGTCAGCTAGTGTGTTTTATTGTGTGTTTTAATACTGTACTTCTTCTATGTCTTATCTATCTCTGGCATGTGTCTGTAAAGAGAGCCCTTGGAGCCAGGTTTCTTAATCCGGGAGTGGGATGTCCTCCCTAGGATCCTGCCAGTCTTCTACGCCAATCCTGGCCCCCCTGTCTGCTCCACTGTCTGCTTCAAGGGACCGTCCTCCTCAGTGAATTTCATATTTTTTTTTGTAATTGTCAAACATTTTAAAAGCTATCATTTTTAGATTCAACTATACAAAATATATCCATTTGTCTACCAAATAATTGCAAAAACAGTCTACAGTAGATGGGGTAGTCGGAGGACATCCTCCTCTGGTTACATTTACTTCAATACAAAACCTACAGTAGGGAGCTCATGGTTCTCACCCCCTTCCATAGACTTACACAGTAATTATGCCAACTTCTGGAGGATGTCCTCCAGCCTATCAGAGCTCTTGTAGCATGAACTGACATGTCCACCCAATCAAAGGATCAGAGAATTAATCTAGTACTGAAAGCATATGCTACAGCAACAGTAGCTAGCACTGCAGTGCACAAAATGTTGTGAGTAGTTGACTCCCTCCCTCCCATCAGCATTCAACACCATAGTACCCTCCAAGCTCCTCATTAAGCTTAAAGCCCTGGGTCTCCACCCTGCCCTGTGCGATTGGGTTCTGGACTACCTGACAGGCACAACCCATCACCGGGGGCAAACTACCTGCCCTCCAGTACACCTACGGCACCCGATGTCACAGGAAGGCCAAAAAGATCATTAAGGACATCAACTACCCGAGCCACTGCCTGTTCACCCCGCTACCATCCAGAAGGCGAGGTCAGTACTGGTGCAGCAAAGCTGGGACCGAGACACTGGAAAATAGTTTCTATCTCAAGGCCATCAGACTGCTAAACAGACATCACAGACTCACAAATGCCGACATACAGACTTGAAATCATTGGCCACTAACAAATGGATCACTAGTCACTTTAAGGCCACTTTAATAATGGTGTTTACATATCTTGCATTACTCATCCCATATGTATATACTGTATGTTATACCATCTATTGCATCTTGCCTATGCTGCGCGGTCATTGCTCATCCATATATTTATATCTACATATTCTTATCCCATCCCTTTACTTAGATTTGTGTGTATTAGGTAGTTGTTGTGGAATTGTTAGATTACTTGTTGATATTGCTGCACTGTCGGAACTAGAAGCACAAGCATTTGCTACACTCAATAACATCTGCTAACCATGTGTATGTGACCAATAAACTTCGATTTCATTGGAGAAAAGACAATAGTTTTGAACAAATACATTTCTTAAAAGACTAAGGAGAAACAATAGAGGTTGTTTTTTTCACTTACTTAGCTAGGAAATTCAGCTAGCTAGTTTAGCCTATTCAAACACTGCTGAAACAGAGGGATGCTGTTAGCTAGGTGGCTATGACTATCCAATACAACACTGGAACTCTTCGAAGTCAAGTTACGCTTCTGGTTTTACTAATTTATTGCCACCGGGGCCTGCCGGTGTTACTGCTAAACTGTTTACTGACTGTACACTAAGGTTACCGCATTATTGTAGCTGGTTTACTAACGTGTTAGTTCTATTAGCTATGTTAACTAGCTAATATGGTGACAATGATCTAGGCTGTGTGTAGCAGTTATGATATGGTTTGGCTTGGAAAGTTTTTTTTGCCTGGTCACATACAGCTGATGTGTTATGCATTGAAGTCCACAAGCGAAGGGAAAAGGTTAGAGGAGGAGAGCGCATAGATGCGAGAGGGAATACAACGTGGCTGCTATAAAAGTGAACTGTGTTTGTGTGAGATCAGGGGTGTATTCATTCTACCGATTCTGTTGAAAAACATTTCTTAAACGTAGCAAACAGAGCGAAACAGGGCTAAACATACCTGAAATTGTCCAATAGAAAGTCATGTTTGCAACTGTTGGACTAATGATTACACCCTAGATCAGCTAGATGCAGGCAAGATTGTGCAAGGCAGTATTGAATGTGTCTGTCCATGTGTCACCGTGTCAAATTTTTCACTCGACCTGTGTGCACCTACGCTGTAAACTTTCATTCATTGGCTAGGTTTTAGCAACCTCATGATGGGTACAGGGAAAATTAGAGTATCATGTAGTAGCCTACACCTATCGATGCTCCATTGAACGAGGTGAATGGAATATGAATGACAGTCATCCAATATGCTGTAATAGAAATAAGGCCATTCTCATGAAAAAAAAAAATCTGACTCCCTCATCTTAAAAACGGTACCGACTGCCACAGATCTGTTCAACTGAAGACATGACGCAAGGGAATTCTGATCCCCCTGGGAAGAAGTGATCTGGAACACTATCATGCCTCATCAAGACCGGAGCGTTTAGATTCCGTGGAGTCTGGGGGTGGGGGGGAGGGATTTAAGGGGGTGGTCTATTTGGACAGAGCTGGGACAGGCTCTGTGTCACAAATTGACAATGACACTGTCAATCAAAACAAGTATACCCATTAACAACTCCCAGAGTAACTTTAAAGCCCCTGACATTTTCAAAACCTTCCACCCCAGGTATTGACACAGGTCTCACCACTCACTAAAACAACATCGTCAACCATGTTCATAAAAGGTCCATGTATGACAACTCAATGATTGACTTTTACAAGACGCTAGATTGCTTTCTTGTGTGCATACTATATCCGAGGAAGGAGATACCGTAAAAACAGTTCTAATCTCATGTATTGGCTCAGTTGACACAGCACTGAGGTGTTGAGACATGTCGACTTTCTCCCTGAGATACTCTTCTGTTGATCGCCTGAGCTGTTCTTTCTGCTTTCAGGTGGAACCGACCTTGTTCAAAAGCAACAGTCAGGGTCTGTTTAGGACAGAGAGGTAGGAGAGGGAGGGAAGAGTGGGGGATGAGGGAGCAGAGTGGGGGGGGGCGATAGGGGCCTGTCTGAAGGGATGACCCCCTTTGGGTCCAGGAGAGTGCACCCAACACAAGACAAACAACGCATTGTGTGGGATGACATCACCGGGGTCTCATTTCAGAGTGTGTGTTGTGACACAGAGGTTATACCAGGTAATATCAGTGAAAGGGATAGAAAGAGAGTGAGTGGGAGAGAGAAAGAGCGAGATGAGGGCCAAATTTACCATAACACTCACTGTTTAGTTTATTTCTCACAAGCCACATTTAGATTAATGGCCATTTAGAGAGAAAAAAAATTATGTGTTGTATACTCACTCTACAGACCTGTTTACTGGGAGGGAAAACAACATGCAGACACAGAGACATGTCTTACTGATGAGTGTGAGTAGATATGTCTGTGTGTGGGAAATAGACAAAGGAGAGAGGAACGAGAGAGAGATGTGCATCTGTTTTTGTGAGTACGTGCTTGTGCTTGTGCATGTGATGGGGTGTTAGAGAGCTGAATGATGCATCAGAAACAGTATGTGTGTTTGTGTGTGGTAGCAGGGCTGTGTAGGATTAGCTGTGGCTGTGTAGGATTAGCGATGGTTTACACAAGAGATGATCCACTTCCCGCATTCCAGTGCACCTAGAGAAGCGCACGCCTCCAAAGCGCCTTACACAACACAGCACAGCACAGCCCATCCCATGCATCAGTCACATCCTATACAGGAGCTCTGCCATATCCCATCTGTTTACTGGACATGTTCCCAAAACATTCCCCCTTGCTTCATTCACGCTCTGGAATTACAGTGCAACACTACCACAGGGAGATCCAGGCTGAGTCTCACATAGCACACTACAGTATTTCCTAATTCCTATATACATTTGACCAGGTCCCATAGAGAACAGGGTGCCATTTTGGACACAACCCCAGTCAAGGTCAAGACGTCGCATGCCTGACCTCAGTGCAGGAGTCCTCATACCTACCCAAGGTCAGAAATAAGCCTCATATTTTCAATTATTTACTGCCTAATTCCACCACTGTGTAGGGACTGGGGCACGGCATCAGGCATCAGACCAGCGTGTCTGAGATAATATATTATGAGTCAAGCCAGAGGAACTCCATATGGCTTAAGACACACAGGCACTCCATTTATCCTATTACAACTCATTTAGCCTGTCATCTCTTTAGAATAATGGAAAAATGGAAAAGGTTGTGATGGCCAACTAGAGACTACAGCGCAAGGTCTTAGTTCTCGTAAGGTTGTGTAACACGTGCACACGCATTCACACAGAGACCTGTGTCTATGCATACATGGGTGCGCCCGTGCCTGACTGAGTGTTTGTGTGCCTGTAGTGATCCTGATGGAGTGCTTGGTGATGAGTGATCTGTGGTAATGGCTGGCACATGCTGCTTCCCGGGTGGAGAGGTGATATTTAAAGGTAAATGTGCTTGGCCTGTTGTAAACTCTGACAGATACTGAGCTGCTGGGCTGCTGCTGTGTGATATTATTTTTGCAGTCCTACATCTGCAAACACTCTACAGGTTTGGAAAACAACAGGCAGAAACCTGGAACTTCTCTGAGTGTGAGGAAGAACACCTTTTCACACATGAAGGTTACGGCCCATTCCAGCACTATGTGTGACTTGAAGATCTGCTCATTATTCTCAATAGTTTATTTGAATTTTATTGATTGAACGTTCCAATTCAGTCCCTGCCACAGACACACATCACACAAAGGGAGAGTCGCATGAAATATGAGCACACATCACTAAATGCACACATATAATAAAATAAATACTCCATACATACAGGGATGAATAGAGGAACATAGAAAGTAGACAGACCAAGCCAAATCCAGGCATAGCAGAGAAACACATCTCAAACATGCACGCACACAGACAATACAGACACATACTCTTAGAAAAAAAGGGTTCCAAAAGAGTTGTTCGGCTTGTCCCCATAGGAAAACCCCTTTTGGTTCTGATAAGGGTTCTTCAAAGGTATTCCCTATGGGGACAGCCGAAGAACCCTTTTAGGTTCTAGATAGCACTTTTTTCCCCCTAAGAGTGCAAACACACACAAATATATGGTTATAAACCCCTATTTGCTTCCATCCTCTGGCAGCAGCAACAGAGTGCATTGAGGACACAGACATAGTCTCTGAGTCAGCTAGTTAAAGTGGTGTTTTGATGCCTATAAATGTCCGAGAATAGTTGACAATCCCCCAAGCATTTCTAAACTGGACCTGTGACAGTCTCTTTCAAAATCTTTCAATAGAACAATAGAGTTCATGCATAGAAGTGTGTATGGAGATGCTATTAAAGGGATGGGGGCAGAAGGGCATGGTATTTACCTCTGCTATGAGGTAGAACAGAGTGGGAGACACTGGCAGAGAGAGAAAACATAAAACCTATACACCAAGATCCAATGCCACCTACGGTATTCATGCTGTAGTGTATGATCTTTTATAGGTTCTCTCATAGGCCTTTTATGAATAAGGGGTATTTCTTCTGGGTCTCCGTGTGGTTTGATGAAGTGTGAATTGGCCAGCCGACATAAGAGAACATGAAGAGAGTTTGTGGAGACCAACCACACAGCGAATGGACAGAGATCGGGCTAGTCCCCATGTTCAACTCCACCTCCTTATCTTTCCCTACCCCTTCCTTTACTTATCCCTCTTTTATACTGGTGTCCTCGTTTTGATGCCCATGGAGTGCCTCTCGTTATTTCTCTCTATCTCCAGTGATTATTGTCAGTCGTTTACATCTTTGACCAGTCCTATACCCAGCCAACCGCAAATCCATCTCCCTCTTCTTTCCTCCCACCCATCTATCTATCCTTCTTTCACAGGGATGTCTTCTTTTATGTCTCATTCTCAGCATCATGTCTATCCTTGACCAGACCTACCCAATTAACCCCAAATCACCCTTTATCCTCTCCCCAACTCTTATGCTGAAACTAAGAGGCTTGGAGAGCAGGTCCTGGCTCAGCCAGGCAGCAGGCATACGGTGGCAGTGGCACACCCGTGGCCCAGCTCTGGATGACATGGAGAAAATACACAGAGTTTAAATATAGCCGTGTACACAACACAGACTATTCTTAGTTTGCTCCTGTTTAACAGTGTGGCCACAGCACACGTGCCGCCCGGCCCAGAGTGGGGCTCCTCTTTCAGCTATAAAGAGGAGGGCCAGGCCATACATAGGACCAGTGGGACCAGCAGGAAAAACCAAACCAGAGGGCCTCTTTGAATACTGTTGACTGGCAGTGCTGGCGGGCTGGCAGGATGGATAGGTGCTTTTCTGTCTTGCATGGGTGAACAGTGGGGCTTTCCTCAGTTGTTTGGAAAATGGAGTTCGGAGACTGAGGGGCTTACCTGAATATAACGTATTGACTGGGGGGTATTTTCTTAGCTGGCATATTACGTCTAGCATATAATATGTTACGAAGTTGACCGTTTTATTTGTGTATCATCTTGTTTGCATGTAGCTATGCATGTATTCCCTTGGTTGTTAGGTGTGTCTCTTCTTACCTCATTGTCTGTGCCCACATCCAGCATGACTGGCAGACACTGCTGGGGTGGCATGCCTCCACAGGCCGTGTAGAGTGCCAGCTTGCCCACAGGGATGCCCATGCCGTAGCAGCCCAGGTCCCCCAGGCCCAGGATCCTCTCTCCGTCTGTCACACACACCGCCTGTCAATCACATCACATCACACCTGTCAATCATACCTGTGAGTCTATGTCAATCAAATACATTATCAGTCAGAGCAGACTGTCTATGGGCTCTAGATAACAGTCATTTTCTTTCGGCTTCCTGTTTGAAATTAACCAAATAAAATCTCAGATTAGCCAAAAATGTTATCATAATATCAGGCAGTGAAAATACATTAACCTGCAAATAAAGCAATCATATTCATTAGTCAGTTTCAGTAAGTGTACATGACTAAACAGGAAAGGACATCCTGTGTCTGTAAAATACACAAGTCAAACACGTTATCAGTCAGAGCAGAATATTAGTAACTCTAGACAAGGGTAGTCCCTAACCTCAAAGACTATCGCCAAGCAGTTAGTGAAAATACAGACAGTAACTTGCCAATACATCAATGTTCAGTAACAAATGATGGACATGATTTAACAGGATATATTCAAACTAGCTACTGTAACAGCATTGCTTCATCACTCCATTCCCAAACTACCCTTCCAAGCAAACCCCCCACCAATCCTGCTTCTCTACTCTCCATCTGCCCTGCAGGTCTGACCCGGTCCTGCTTCACACAACCTAACCATGCACTCTTATTAAAACAGAAAACAACAAACGAATAGCCTGACGTTCTCAACGTGGAATTTACAAACTAACGATTGTGTAACACAACCTGATAACCAGGGGTGTTTTGGAGAAAAAAAATAAAAAATTGTCCAGGAAATGTGTCTTTGGCTTCACAATAACTTGATTGACATTAAAAACATCATCATGCTTAATAAGTGACCAACAACAAATATATAAAGACAATTATGAACTGGGTGGTTCGAGCTCCGACTGCTGATTGTCCGAAAGACGTGTTATATCAGACCGTATACCACGGGTCCATTATCTTTTTTTTTTACTGCTCCAATTACATTGGTATTTAAGTGATAATGCCAGAGAAGCCGGTGTTTGGATGATATGGCATGGCTGTTATTAGGCCGGAGACTGAGACGAGTGGCGGCAAACCATGCGGGTATATCCTCCAAACACCTGCTTTGGGGGCATTATCACTTTTATACAACGGGTTAGCAAAATATTCAAATAATGATTGACATATTTTCATTAAAAACATTATTTTGATGGATTTATATCTATGGCAACATTCGTATCCCTTGCTTGATAGCTAGCCAACTACGGCTAACTTACAGTCACGTCAAACAGTGCAGCCAGAATAACAGAAAACAGCTGCGTTTGCATGCGTTTAAGTTGTTTTCTAGTGACATTTATTTGGATACATCCATAACAATGAGCTAATTTCACCTGGCATAGAAAATGTGCTCTCTCTCGTCAGGAAACGGTTGTTCGGAGGAGCTAGGCAACAACACAGGTAATACAATCACTTCAAACTGAAGTTGGAAAGACTGCAAATTAGCTGCATTTCGTTTCGTTCAGGCCTCAACTGGCAGCTTCATTAAATAGTATCCGCAAAACACCAGTCTGAATGTCAACAGTGAAGAGGCGACTCCGGGATGTTGACCTTCTATGCAGAGTTCCTCTGTCCAGTGTCTGTGTTATTTTGCCCATCTTAATCTTTTCTTTTTATTGGCCAGTCTGAGATATGGCTTTTTCTTTGCAACTCTGCCTAGAAGGCCAGTATCCTGGAGTCGCCTCTTCACTGTTGATGCTTAGACTGGTGTTTTGTTGGTACTATTTAATGAAACTGCCAGTTGAGGACTTGTGAGGTGTCTGTTTCTTAAACTAGACACTAGTGTACTTGTCCTCTTGCTCAGTTGTGCATTCTGGTTAGAGGCAGTTTGCGCTGTCCTGTGAAGGGAGTAGTACACAGCGTTGTATGAGATCTTCAGTTTCTCGCATGGAATAGCCTGCAGTCCTCAGAACCAAGAATAGACTGACAAGTTTTAGACGAAAGTTCTTTGTTTCTGGCCATTTTGAGCCTGTAATTGAAGCCACAACTGCTGATGCTCCAGATACTCAACTAGTCTAAAGAAGGCCAGTTTTATTGCTTCTTTAAAATCAGGACATCAGCTTTCAGCTGTGCTAACATAATTGCAAAATGGTTTTCTAATGCTCAATTAGCCTTTTAAAATGAACTTGGATTAGCTAACACAACGTGCCATTGGAACACAGGAGTGATGGTTGCTGATAATGGGCTTCTGTTCACCTATGTAGATATTCCATAAAATAAAAAAAGCAGTTTCCAGCTACAATAGTCATTTACAACATTAACAATGTCTACACTGTATTTCTGATCAATTTGATGTTATTTTGAATGGACAAAAAAAACAAGGACATTTCTAAGTGACCCCAAACTTTTGAACGGGAGTGTATATTACCCATAAAAATGATGCTGATTCATTATTTCGACTGGCTGAGAAAAGCTGCCTGCCTGTCTCTCTCATCCCAACTCCTGACCCCTACGCACTCATTATTATGGGATAGCTGGAGATCGAATTTAAATATTGAAACAATGTTGCAAATGTCAGAGAGACAAATACCATGATATTGTTGGAGGAGAGTGCACAACAAAACACTTATCACGGCAACTGGTTTGATACATTCACCTCTGAAGGTAAATAATCTACTTAATAATGTACTTATTCAGTAATCTTGCTCTGATTTGTCGCCCCCCCCCCCCACATCTAGATGTGTGAAGATTAGTGTATTTTCTGTAGTGAAGCTAATTGTCCATCATTTATGACATTCCTGTGAGTGTGTAAACTTACAAAAATTATATGGTAATACAAAATGTATGTTCTCTATAGTTATGTACTTGACAATGTATTAATTGACCAATTCGGCACATTGGGGCAGACGTGATACAACATTTTGAACAGTAATGCAATGGTTCATTGAATCAGTCTAAAATGTTGTATATACACTGCTACCATCTAGTGGCCAAAATCTAAATGCCCCCTGAGTGATATAATGGCCTTTCTTTTGCATTTCAAAGATGGGGGGGAGAAAACTCATGTTTTTTTCTTTGTATTTTCTTTTACCAAATATGTGTTATATTCTCCTACATTAATTTTCCACAAACTTCAAAGTGTTTCCTTTCAAATGGTATCAATAATATGCATATTATTGCTTCAGGTCCTGAGCTACAGGCAGTTAGATTTGGGTATGTCATTTGATTTCCAGATTTGAAGAAAAACATTTTTCAAAATGATTGATGAGAAAAGTATGGTGCAACCCATTGGGTATCTCATCGCACCCTCATATGTCTTGAAATATGCAGACATACGGATTAAAAGTACATTTGCATTGTAAAACAGCCAACTTTCTATCTCCGCTCATAACCTTTGGACTTTATAACACTCACAGAAGGCATGAATTATTGAGTCATTGTTAATTTTACACTTAAGGCATGACTGCCATTGTGCTGTCGAATTTGTGAATTTTGTCTATTGTATAATAACTATATACATTAGTTTATACTGGATTAAGCATTCATTTTCATGAACTGTAATTTCGTTAGTTATGTTTGAACGCTCCCTCCATTTTGTGCCAATTTCAGTTACTTTCATGTCTTTGTATCAATAGTTTATATTTATAAGAGATTGTTTGTTGGATAGACTGTGCAAGGTTTTGTATATTTTACCTATCATATGTTTTTCCTTTTCTGACTAAAGTAAGATTCCCTCAACATTACTCTTATGCCTAAAAGATTTCAGATCGTTTTTGAACATGTTTACGGTCGTGGCCAAAAGTTGAGAATGACACAAATATTAATTTTCACAAAGTGTGCTGCCTCAGTTTGTATGATGGCAATTTGCATATACTCCAGAATGTTATGAAGAGTGATCAGATGAATTACAATTAATTGCAAAGTCCCTCTTTGCCATGCAAATGAACTGAATCCCCCCAAAAACATTACCACTGCATTTCAGCCCTGCCACAAAAGGACCAGCTGACATCATGTCAGTGATTCTCTCGTTAACACAGGTGTGAGTGTTGACGTGGACAGGGATGGAGATCACTGTCATGCTGATTGAGTTCAAATAACAGACTGGAAGCCTCAAAAGGAGGGTGGTGCTTGGAATCATTGTTTTTCCTCTCTCAACCATGGTTACCTACAAGGAAACGTGTCGTCATCATTGCTTTGCATAAAAAGGGTTTCACGGACAAGGATATTGCTGAAAGTAAGATTGCACCTAAAATCAACCATTTATAGGATCATCAAGAACTTCAAGGAGAGTGGTTAAATTGTTATGAAGAAGGCTTCAGGGCGCCCAAGAAAGTCCAGTCAGGACCGTCTCCTAAAGTTGATTCAGCTGCGGGATCGGGGCACCACCAGTACAGAGCTTGCTCAGGAATGGCAGCAGGCAGGTGTGAGTGCATCTGCACGCACAGTGAAGCAAAGACTTTTGGAGGATGGCCTGGTGTCAAGAGCAGCAAAGAAGCCACTTCTCTCCAGGAAAAACATCAGGGACAGACTGATATTCTTCAAAAGGTACAGGGATTGGACTGCTGAGGACTGGGGTAAAGTAATTTTCTCTGATGAATCCCCTTTCCGATTGTTTGGGGCATCCGGAAAAAAGCTTGTCCGGAGAAGACAAGGTGAGCGCTACCATCAGTCCTGTGTCATGCCAACAGTAAAGCATCCTGAGACCATTTATGTGTGGGGTTGCTTCTCAGCCAAGGGAGTGGCTCACTCACAATTTTGCCTAAGAACACATCCATGAATAAAGAATGGTACCAACACATCCTCCGAGAGCAACTACTCCCAACCATCCAGGAACAGTTTGGTGACGAACAATGCCTTTTCCAGCATGATGGAGCACCTTGCCATAAGGCAAAAGTGATAACAAAGTGGCTCTGGGAACAAAATAGATATTTTGTGTCCATGGCCAGGAAACTCCCCAGACCTTAATCCCATTGAGAACTTGTGGTCAATCCTCAAGAGGCGGGTGGACAAACAAGAACCCACAAATTCTGACAAACTCCAAGCATTGATTATGCAAGAATGGGCTGCCATCAGTCAGGATGTGGCCCAGAAGTTAATTGACAGCAGGCCAGGGCAGATTGCAGAGGTCTTGAAAAAGAAGGGTCAACACTGCAAATATTGACTCTTTGCATCAACTTCATGTAATTGTCAATAAAAGCCTTTGGCACTTATGAAATGTACATTGGTCAGTCCAAAATGGCTTTTTAATTCTGTCATGAAAATAATTGTATTTCCTATTACCAAGTAATTTACCATTTCTATGCCTTTAGTTTTCCATGTGGGACAATTTATCGGTGAATTCTGAAAAGCTATCCAAGGAGTGTTCCATAGGGGTGTGTTTTTTAATGGAGGGATTTTAATTATTGTAGAATCCATTTAATTTTCTTTCATGTAGATGAGGAAAATGTTTGTATTTAATCCATTTTAGAATAAGGCTGTAACATAACAAAATGTGGAAAAAGTCAAGGGGTCTGAATACTTTCTGAATGATCTGTATGTCGCAGGTAAAAGCATTGATATATGATATAATTCCAGGTCTTGAAGGTTAAACCACCTTCAGACTTAGGGAGATGTAAAACTTTTGTTTTTATTCTATGAGCTTTATTTGCCCATATAAAGTCGTATGACTGGATACTTTTTTAAAGAATGTCTTCGCTGGGGTAATTGGTATTAAAGCGTTAAGCAATAAGGCCAGAGGAGGTGTGGTATATGGCCAATCTACCACAGCCAAGTGCTGTTCTTAAGCACGACACAATGCTGAGTGCCTGCACAAGCCCTTAGCTGCGGTATATTGGCCATATACCTCAAACCCCAGAGGTGTCTTATTGCTTATTTTATACAACGGATGGGTTTAATCCTGGATGCTGATTGGTTAAAACCACATTCCAGCCTGTGTCTATTCCACAAGTTACCACTGGCTAAAGCTATGACCTTGAAATGCCTATTTATTCTGTCCCATCTCGTTGCGCAATCCACTGTCTCATCAGCCCAGCAAGCCAATTTATAAACTTGATCTCCACTGTAAAAAGCATCTAGACATCATCTCCAATTTCTTTTAGCAATTGGTTTCAATAGTGGAAATTTGCATGTAACAGCTACTGTAAATTGGACAGGGCAGATAGATTAACAAGAAGTTAAGCTTTCTGCCCTTATAAGACATGTCTATGTTCTGAGAAATGTTCTTGTTACTTACAACGTCATGCTCATCACATTAGCAGATGTTAACTCACCGTTGTATTTTGCCTGTATATGTTTATGTTTGAAAAAATGTAATCTTGCAAAAAAATGTAATACATTTTAAAAATCATCATGATCATCATGAACTTCACAATATGTTCGATCCCAAAACCCAACATGCATGTGTGTATTTCCATGATTAGTCTATGACGCAGGCAATCTGGCACTATACTTTTACAACCTTGTTCCACACTGGTTCCACAGCACCCTGACACCACCTCAGGGGATGATGTCATCCACCTAATCACATTTTTAATACCTAATGAACACATGATTAGGGGTTTATGACATTCTAACAGCAAAACCACTTATTATTTTTTGGGATAAACGTCATTAATAGTCCCATACATTTGGGGCTTACTGATTTATTTCTGGATTTGTAGCTTTTATTATTGGAACTATGTAAGTAGGGCATCGGATTGTGATGAACAGTTTTATATGAGGTCCTGTGAGCTCAGGGATTCAGAGGGAAATGCCATTGTGTTGACAGCTGTGAACAGGTGGTAGAGCGGCTAGAGTCTGCAGCAGGCATATCTTTACATGCCAGGAATACCTGGACGACTTGTCATACTGAATCTACAGTTGAAGTCAAAAGTTTACATAAACTAGTTTTAATGATTCCAACCTAAGTGTTTCAACCACTCCACAAATTTCTAAATCAGTTAGAACATCTACTTTGTGCATTACACAAGTAATTTTTCCAACAATTGTTTACAGACAGATTATTTCACTTATAATTCACTGTATCACAATTCCAATGGGCCAAAGGTTTACAAGCACTAAGTTGACTGTGCCTTTAAACAGATTGAAAAATTCCAGAAAATTATGTCATGGCTTTAGAAGCTTCTGATAGGCTAATTGACATCATTTGAGTCAATTAGAGGTGTACATGTGGATGTAACTCAGTGCCTCTTTGCTTGACATCATGGGGAAATCAAAAGAAATAAGCAAAGACCTCAGAAAAAAATGGTAGACCTCCACAAGTCTTGTTCATCCTTGGGAGCAATTTCCAAACGCTTGAAGGTACCACATTCATCTGTACAAACAACAGTATGCAAGCATAAACACCATGGGACCAAGTAGCCGTCATACCGCTCAGGAAGGATACACGTTCTGTCTCCTAGAGATGAACGTACTTTGGTGCAGAAAGTGTAAATCAATCCCAGAACAACAGCAGAGGACCTTGTGAAGATGCTGGAGGAAACGGGTAAAAAAGTATCTATATCCACAGTGAAACGAGTCCTATATCGACATAACCTGAAAGGCCACTCAGCAAGGAAGAAGCCACTGCTCCAAAACCGCAATAAAAAAGCCAGACTACGATTTGAAACTGCACATGGGGACAAGACGTACGTTTTGGAGAAATGTCCTCTGGTCTGATGAAACAAAAATAGAACGGACCATCGTTATGTTTGGAGGAAAAAGGGGGGCGCTTGCAAGCTGAGGAACACCATCCGAACCGTGAAGTACGGGGGTGGCGGCATCATGTCGTGGGGGTGCTTTGCTGCAGGAGACCCTGGTGCACATCACAAAATAGACGGCATCATGAGGACAGAAAATTATGTGAAGATATTGAAGCAACATCTCAAGACATCAGTCAGGAAGTTAAAACTTGGTCACAAATTAGTCTTCCAAATGGACAATAACCACAAGCATACTTCCAAAGTTGTGGCAAAATGGCTTAAGGACAACAAAGTCAAGGTATTGGAGTGGCCATCACAAAGCCCTGACCTCAATCCTATAGAAAATGTGTGTGCAGAACTGAAAAAGCATGTGCGAGCAAGGCCTACAAACCTGACTCAGTTACACCAGCTTTGTCAGGAGGAATGGGCCAAAATTCACCCAACTTATTGTGGGAAGCTTGTGGAAGGCTACCCGAAACGTTTGACCCAAGTTAAACAATTTAAAGGCAATGATACCAAATACTAATTGAGTGTAGGTAAACTTCTGACCAACTGGAAATGTGATGAAAGAAATGAAAGCTGAAGTAAAACATTCTCTATACTATTATTCTGACATTTCAGATTTTTCAAATAAAGTGATGATCCTAACTGACCTAAGACAGGGAATATTTACTTGGATTAAATGTCAGGAATTGTGAAAATTCTGAGTTTACATGTATTTGGTAAAAAAAAAAATGAAAAAAGTCAAGAGGGCTGAATACTTTCCGAAGGCACAGTATACACCCCTTAAAATGTGTGGAGTCAGCTATTTCAGCCACACCCGTTGCTGACAGGTGTGTAAAATCAATCACACAGCCATGCAATCTTGATAGACAAAACACTGGCAGTAGAATGGGCTTACTGAAGAGCTACGACTTTCAACGTGGCACCGTCATATGATGCCATCTTTCCAACAAGTCAGTTCGTCAAATACATGCCCTCCTAGAGCTACCCCGGTCAAATTAAGTGCTGTTATTGTGAAGTGGAAATATCTAGGGGCAACAACGGCTCAGCCAAGAAGTGGTAGGCCACATAAGCTCACAGAATGGGACCACTGAGTGCTGAAGCGCGTAGAACGTACAAATCGTCTGTCCTTGGTTGCACCACTCACTATCGAGTTCCAAACTGCCTCTGGAAGCAACGTCAGCACAATAACTGTTCATCGGGAGATTCACAAAATGGGTTTTCATGGCCAATCAGCCGCACACAAGCCTAAATCACCATGTGTAATGCCAAGCGTTGGCTGGAGTGGTGTAAAGCTCGATGCCATTGCACTCTGGAGCAGTGGAAACGAGTTCTCTGGAGTGATGAATCAGGCTTCACCATCTGGCAGTCTGACAGATGAATCTGCGTTTGGCGGATGTCAGGAGAGCACTACCTGCCTCAATGCATAGTGGCAACTGTAAAGTTTGGTGGAAGAAGAATAATGGTCTTGGGGATGTTTTTCCATGGTTCGGGCTAGGCCCCTTAATTCCAGTGAAGGGAAATCTTAACGTTACAGCATATAATGACATTCTAGACGATTCTGTGCTTCCAGCTTTGTGGAAACAGTTTGGGGGAAGGCCCTTTCCTGTTTCAGCATGACACTACGCCATGCACAAAGCGAGGTCCATACAGAAATGGTTTGTCAGGATTAGTGTGGAATAACTTGACTGGCCTGCACACAGCCCTGACCTCAACCCCATCGAACACATTTGTGATGAATTGGAAATCCGACTGCAAGCCAGGCCTGATCGCCCAACATCAGTTCCCGACCTCACTAATGCTCTTGTGGCTGAATGGAAGCAAGTCCCCACAGCAATGTTCCAACATGTAGTGGAAAGCCTTCCCAGAAGAGTGGAGGTTGTTATAGCTGCAAAAGGGGGAACAACTCCACATTAATGGCCATGATTTTTGGAATGAGATGTTCGATGAGCCGGTGTTCACATACTTTTGGTCATGTAGTGTACGTGTGCTATTCAGTGGCGGCTGGTGGGAGAACCTATAGGAGGATGGGCTATTGGAATGGCATCAAACATATGGAAACCATATGTCCTCCTATAGCTCCTCCCACCAGCCTCCACTGGTGCCTATCTCCAGTTATCCCACTGTCCATACAGAGGCCCCTTAGTTCCAGGAATGCTAACCCATGACTTCTAAGCCAGGGCTGCCCAACATCCTCCTGAAGAGCTTGCAGAGCAGAATTCCACACCAACCCTGATCTAACACACCTGATTCTACTAATTAGCAGTTCACCAGGACCTTGCTTGGTTGGATCAGGCGTGTAATTTACAACAGGCCTGGAGCAAAACCCTGCATACCCAGTAGCAATACCTGCCTTATTCCATCAGACTGAAGAACTAGGCCTAACAGTGTAAAGGGCATAGCACCCCTAGTAGAGCGATATGGTGCCATTTTAGATACAACCTATTTCCGTATTATATAGTGAAAGGCCATTTCAGGTTTGACCATAGACTTACGCGTATGTCCTTCTCTGGCCAGCTCTGGAGCACGGTGGAGATGTGAGTGAGGTCATGGATGGTGATAAAAAGCCCCCTGGAACAGATCAGATGAGTTATAATGAGTGAGACTAGATTAACTGTTTACAGTGCCTTTCACATTGCATATCGATTACCAGCATAAGGAAATACTGTAACTTTGCTCAGTACGGAGAAAAAAACATTATTGTCTTTGCATTCAGTTTCAAATGGTTCTTTGATACCTGAATGGAAGCTTGAAATTAACTTTAAGCACCATTTGAGTAGCTTTTTGAAGTTTCAATCCAATTTTTCTGCCCTTTTCCCCCCTACTTATGTTGTAATATCCCAGAGCAGATGCCACCTGGAAAATGGATAGCTGGGCCAGGGACCCCTCTAGTGCTCCTCTGTTCCAGGAAACGCTAGATAGATACGCTTAGTCTGTGTGCGTGTGTGTACGCCCACAGGGTGGGAGGTCCAGCCCAGAAGGGTTTCAGCTCGGCCCAACAAAGCCATCTGCCCATGATGTGGAGGCACTATCCTCTCCATATGTGCCAGCAACAACAAAAAATATCTATATAGTAAAATCTGCTCATAAACTAAAAACACAGGTCGAAGCTGGAAAGCGAGAAGGAAAATGTGAAGCAGCAATCAAGCCCAAAGCCTGTTAAAAAATAACCAGAACACAAAAAGGGTTGGAAAGAAGAAGAGACATAAACGTGTCACATAAAAAAATACCCTGATAACTTTAAAGTTTCAGCTGAGGTTGACCCCAATGTCATGGCTGGGTATTAACTTTCCTGCCAGACTTCGGCAACAACAGTACAAGGACAGTACAACAAGTCTATTAATGACAAACCTATCACACCCGGTAATGTTTCACCTGTCTTTGTGCTCGTCTCCAACCCCCTCCAGGTGTCGCCCATCTTCCCCATTATACCCCGTGTATTTACACCTGTGTTCTCTGTTTGTCCGTTTGGTTTCGTGATTACCTACCAGTGTTTGTTCCCCTGCTCCTGTCTCTTCTTGCTCCTGTTTTCTAGTCCTTCCCGGTTTTGACCGTTCTGCCTGCCCTGACCCTGAGCCTGCCTGCCGTTCTATACCTTGCCCCACCTCACTGGATTATTGACCCCTGCCTGCCCTGACCCTGAGACTGCCTGCCGTTCTGGACCCTTTGCACCCTCACTGGATTATTGACCCCTGCCTGCCCTGACCCTGAGACTGCCTACCGTTCTGGACCCTTTGCACCCTCACTGGATTATTGACCCCTGCCTGCCCTGACCCTGAGACTGCCTACCGTTCTGGACCCTTTGCACCCTCACTGGATTATTGACCCCTGCCTGCCCTGACCCTGAGACTGCCTACCGTTCTGGACCCTTTGCACCCTCTCTGGATTATTGACCCCTGCCTGCCCTGACCCTGAGACTGCCTACCGTTCTGGACCCTTTGCACCCTCTCTGGATTATTGACCCCTGCCTGCCCTGACCCTGAGACTGCCTACCGTTCTGGACCCTTTGCACCCTCACTGGATTATTGACCCCTGCCTGACCTGAGACTGCCTACCGTTCTGGACCCTTTGCACCCTCTCTGGATTATTGATCCCTGCCTGCCCTGACCCTGAGACTGCCTGCCGTTCTGGACCCTTTGCACCCTCACTGGATTATTGACCCCTGCCTGCCCTGACCCTGAGACTGCCTACCGTTCTGGACCCTTTGCACCCTCACTGGATTATTGACCCCTGCCTGCCCTGACCCTGAGACTGGATACCGTTCTGGACCCTTTGCACCCTCTCTGGATTATTGACCCCTGCCTGCCCTGAGACTGCCTACCGTTCTGGACCCTTTGCACCCTCACTGGATTATTGACCCCTGCCTGCCCTGACCCTGAGACTGCCTGCCGTTCTGGACCCTTTGCACCCTCACTGGATTATTGACCCCTGCCTGCCCTGAATGGAGACTGCCTACCGTTCTGGACCCTTTGCACCCTCTCTGGATTATTGACCCCTGCCTGCCCTGAGACTGCCTTTTTCTGGACCCTTTGCACCCTCACTGGATTATTGACCCCTGCCTGCCCTGACCCTGAGACTGCCTGCCGTTCTGGACCCTTTGCACCCTCACTGGATTATTGACCCCTGCCTGCCCTGACCCGGAGACTGCCTACCGTTCTGGACCCTTTGCACCCTCTCTGGATTATTGACCCCTGCCTGCCCTGATCCTGAGACTGCCTACCGTTCTGGACCCTTTGCACCCTCACTGGATTATTGACCCCTGCCTGCCCTGACCCTGAGACTGCCTGCCGTTCTGGACCCTTTGCACCCTCTCTGGATTATTGACCCCTGCCTGCCCTGAGACTGCCTACCGTTCTGGACCCTTTGCACCCTCTCTGGATTATTGACCCCTGCCTGCCCTGACCCTGAGACTGCCTACCGTTCTGGACCCTTTGCACCCTCTCTGGATTATTGACCCCTGCCTGCCCTGAGACTGCCTACCGTTCTGGACCCTTTGCACCCTCTCTGGATTATCGACCCCTGCCTGCCCTGACCCTGAGACTGCCTACCGTTCTGGATCCTTTGCACCCTCTCTGGATTATTGACCCCTTCCTGCCCTGAGACTGCCTACCGTTCTGGACCCTTTGCACCCTCACTGGATTATTGACCCCTGCCTGCCCTGAGACTGCCTGCCGTTCTGGACCCTTTGCACCCTCACTGGATTATTGACCCCTGCCTGCCCTGAGACTGCCTGCCGTTCTGGACCCTTTGCACCCTCTCTGGATTATTGACCCCTGCCTGCCCTGACCCTGAGACTGCCTGCCGTTCTGGACCCTTTGCACCCTCACTGGATTATTGGCCCCTGCCTGCCCTGACCCTGAGACTGCCTACCGTTCTGGACCCTTTGCACCCTCTCTGGATTATTGACCCCTGCCTGCCCTGAGACTGCCTACCGTTCTGGACCCTTTGCACCCTCTCTGGATTATTGACCCCTGCCTGCCCTGAGACTGCCTACCGTTCTGGACCCTTTGCACCCTCACTGGATTATTGACCCCTGCCTGCCCTGACCCTGAGACTGCCTGCCGTTCTGGACCCTTTGCACCCTCTCTGGATTATTGACCCCTGCCTGCCCTGACCCTGAGACTGCCTACCGTTCTGGACCCTTTGCACCCTCTCTGGATTATTGACCCCTGCCTGACCTGAGACTGCCTACCGTTCTGGACCCTTTGCACCCTCTCTGGATTATTGACCCCTGCCTGCCCTGAGACTGCCTACCGTTCTGGACCCTTTGCACCCTCTCTGGATTATTGACCCCTGCCTGCCCTGACCCTGAGACTGCCTGCCGTTCTGGACCCTTTGCACCCTCACTGGATTATTGACCCCTGCCTGCCCTGAGACTGCCTACCGTTCTGGACCCTTTGCACCCTCACTGGATTATTGACCCCTGCCTGCCCTGAGACTGCCTACCGTTCTGGACCCTTTGCACCCTCTCTGGATTATTGACCCCTGCCTGCCCTGACCCTGAGACTGCCTACCGGTCTGGATCCTTTGCACCCTCTCTGGATTATTGACCCCTTCCTGCCCTGAGACTGCCTACCGTTCTGGACCCTTTGCACCCTCACTGGATTATTGACCCCTGCCTGCCCTGAGACTGCCTGCCGTTCTGGACCCTTTGCACCCTCACTGGATTATTGACCCCTGCCTGCCCTGAGACTGCCTGCCGTTCTGGACCCTTTGCACCCTCTCTGGATTATTGACCCCTGCCTGCCCTGACCCTGAGACTGCCTACCGTTATGGACCCTTTGCACCCTCACTGGATTATTGGCCCCTGCCTGACCTGACCCTGAGACTGCCTGCCGTTCTGGACCCTTTGCACCCTCTCTGGATTATTGACCCCTGCCTGCCCTGAGACTGCCTACCGTTCTGGACCCTTTGCACCCTCTCTGGATTATTGACCCCTGCCTGCCCTGAGACTGCCTACCGTTCTGGACCCTTTGCACCCTCACTGGATTATTGACCCCTGCCTGCCCTGAGACTGCCTACCGTTCTGGACCCTTTGCACCCTCTCTGGATTATTGACCCCTGCCTGCCCTGAGACTGCCTACCGTTCTGGACCCTTTGCACCCTCTCTGGATTATTGACCCCTGCCTGCCCTGAGACTGCCTACCGTTCTGGACCCTTTGCACCCTCACTGGATTATTGACCCCTGCCTGCCCTGACCCTGAGACTGCCTGCCGTTCTGGACCCTTTGCACCCTCTCTGGATTATTGACCCCTGCCTGCCCTGACCCTGAAACTGCCTACCGTTATGGACCCTTTGCACCCTCTCTGGATTATTGACCCCTGCCTGCCCTGACCCTGAGACTGCCTGCCGTTCTGGACCCTTTGCACCCTCACTGGATTATTGACCCCTGCCTGCCCTGACCCTGAGACTGCCTACCGTTCTGGACCCTTTGCACCCTATCTGGATTATTGACCCCTGCCTGCCCTGACCCTGAGACTGCCTGCCGTTCTGGACCCTTTGCACCCTCTCTGGATTATTGACCCCTGCCTGCCCTGACCCTGAGACTGCCTGCCGTTCTGGACCCTTTGCACCCTCTCTGGATTATTGACCCCTGCCTGCCCTGACCCTGAGACTGCCTACCGTTCTGGACCCTTTGCACCCTCTCTGGATTATTGACCCCTGCCTGCCCTGACCCTGAGACTGCCTACCGTTCTGGACCCTTTGCACCCTCTCTGGATTATTGACCCCTGCCTGCCCTGACCCTGAGACTGCCTACCGTTCTGGACCTTTTACATCCTCTGGATTACTCTGCCTGCCTTTGACCTGTTGTTTGCCTGCCCCTGTACTAGAAATACATGTTTGTTTCTTTGACACTGTCTGCAGCTGGGTCATACCCGAAACCTGATAAAACCTCATGACACAAGCCTTGTATGAAGGCCCACTAGATTTCTATTTTTTATTTCACCTTTATTTAACCAGGTAGGCTAGTTGAGAACAAGTTCTCATTTACAACTGCGACCTGGCCAAGATAAAGCATAGCAGTGTGAAAAGACAACAACAGAGTTACACATAGAGTAAACAATTAACAAGTCAATAACACAGTAGAAAAAAAGGGGAAAAAAAGAGTCTATACACATTGTGTGCAAAAGGCATGAGGAGGTAGGCAAATAATTACAATTTTGCAGATTAACACTGGGTGATAAATGATCAGATGGTCATGTGCAGGTAGAGATACTGGTGTGCAAAAGAGCAGAAAAGTAAATAAATATAAACAATATGGGGATGAGGTAGGTAAATTGGGTGGGCTATTTACCGATGGACTATGTACAGCTGCAGCGATCAGTTAGCTGTGTCAGATAGCAGATGTTTAAAGTTGGTGAGGGAGATAAGTCTCCAACTTCAGCGATTTTGGCAATTCGTTCCAGTCACAGGCAGCAGAGAACTGGAAGGAAAGGCGGCCAAATGAAGTGTTGGCTTTAGGGATGATCAGTGAGATACACCTGCTGGAGCACGTGCTACGGGTGGGTGTTGCCATCTTGACCAGTGAACTGAGATAAGGCGGAGCTTTAAAGGTAGAGAGAGAGCCTCTCACACATGGTGACCCACGTCACTCACCGTGGGGCTCTACATATTTGGCCTCCATAGGTAAACACTGTGTCCTCCTGCCACATTTCTGATGAATTTGAGTCGACATTTCCAAAATAAGAAAAGAAAGAATGAAACACACAATGAGGAAATGAAGAGCAGGAAGTAAGAGATGGACATTTGATTTTACAGCAAAAGAAAAAGATTGAAAGGATGAGAGACGAGAGATGGAGAGAGAGACCGTGAGGGCGAGAAAGAATGAGAGGGAGAGAGGGTTTGGAAGGAAAACCTTGAGTTGAGACCTGTTAGGGAGGTCAAAGAGGGGACCAAAACAAGAGCAAATGGGACATAAAATCAAAAACATCCACGGTCAGTCACACTCTTTAAAATGTTTAAACTGGACCAGAAATTGCTGCCAGAGGTCACGCATGTAACGAGAAAGCTAACGATCAGTAACAACTCACAACTCATATGTGTTTGACCCTCAGTGATCAAACACATGCACACAAACACACTCACATCCTGTTTGACACGCTTCATTGTTGGAACATTTGATTAGTCTGTCTGTGTGGCATTTAAACAGCTGTGAAGAGCTGGATTTGCTTGCAGTGTGTGTGTGCAGTGTTTGTGTGTGTGTGTGTGTGTGTGTGTGTGTGTGAGCAGCGTGTGTGTGTAACCTGTGAGAGTTGCGTGTGTGAGAAGCCTGTGAGAGCACTGGGTCAGTGGAGTGTGTGAGGCCTGCTGGGTTTGTTTGCATGCAGCGACCGTGGGGCAGAGAGCTGAGCTGCTGCCAATTCCAGAGCTAAGAGACCCAGGTCAGGGAGAGGAGCATGTTGATGGTGGTGGTAGGGGGATGGTCCTCATTGGCTGGACTGACCCCATTTACTGGTGTTGGTCAAAATGACTCGTCTGATATGTGATAGACATGGACATGGTTCTTTACACATTATGACTATAGATGTTCCTTATTACAGCATAACAGCTCTATT
The DNA here is from genome assembly GCF_023373465.1 of Oncorhynchus keta. NCBI lineage: Eukaryota > Metazoa > Chordata > Actinopteri > Salmoniformes > Salmonidae > Oncorhynchus > Oncorhynchus keta. The sequence goes on from NC_068451.1 coordinate 2,221,091, forward strand.
ATTTGTTCAAATATCTCACTTGAATTTTCCCAATCTGTCTCCAGTTTCTTCTATCATTCTTTCTCTCTCCCCTTCTCTTCTGTTCCCCGTCTCTCTCTCTTTCCCTCTCGCTGTCTGTCCATCTCAACTCTCTTCAGTGCTGTCGGGGGGAGACGTTGACCCCATGATCCTGAGATGAGGGAGGAGAGGTGTCCTCAGTGCCTCTGACGCCTTTCCCCCGATCCCCTCTCAACATCTGTACAGGGCCTCCAGCTCCTTCTCCCATCCCTTAGGAACAGTACTGGTGTTATAATAGGACAGGGAGTGGGAATTTCTTCTGAGAAGCTGCTCGAACAATCTTCAGTCACATCTCCTAGGCTGAGGAGAAAGGGGAAAGGGGTGAAATATTTCGTGAGAAGGGGGCGAGAGCTGAGCTTTCTCACCGAGAGTCTAATGGCCCCATACTCAGAATCATAGTACCTCTCAGAATCACCTCATCTGGATCTAGGTGTAAAAAGGTAATCTTGAGTGGAAGGAGACAATACTGTTTAACAATGTATATGAGAGATCAAATGTGTTAAGAATGCACACCTTGAGATTGATACAGAATGAGGTTGGTGAGGAGTGTTTGTGGAGTGTGTAACTGTCTATAAGAACTTGAGCACTGATAGGTGGATGGTGTCCCAACTGTCCTGTGAGGATCCAAATAGGTCAGCCCAGCTTTGCAATAAATAACTTCAACCAGACCACCTCTCACCAGCAGAGGGGGGGGGGAGAAGGGAACTGGTGGGGTTTGACAGCTCACACCCCGTTGTAAATCAAGGACAGAACACTCAGCATCTCTCTCTAAATTCACCCAAGGAATGTGCCTTTGTCTTAAGAATTTTTTTTTCCACCAAAACTAACACGTTCAAAAGCAAATATTGGAACAATATTTCTAACATAGAAAGTGGGGAATGGGCTTTGTGTTTTCTTGATTTGCTTACCTATTTAAGCTTGTGAAGCCCGCCCTTGTTTGTGCGGGATAATATTTTGTTCACGTCTTGTATCGGAGGTGTTGTTGTGCTCCGGACCGTTTGGGTTTGGGTTGGTCAGTGTTTTCGCCCTGTGTTTTGGGTTGGTCAGTGTTTTCGCCCTGTGTTTTGGGTTGGTCAGTGTTTTCGCCCTGTGGTTTGGGTTGGTCAGTGTTTTCGCCCTGTGTTTTGGGCTGGTCAGTGTTTTGGCCTGTGTTTTGGGCATGACCATTTTGCTCTATGCGCCTGATTCTTACCTTCCACCCCTAGTCATCCGTGACATGACCCGAAAAGAACACTAATGTCATAGGTCATTAAAAATGTCACTAAGGAAATACTGTACCTTGAAAAGTATACCCACAATATGTGTGAGGTGTCCATCAAATCTGTTGTGCATGAAATATGAAAAATGCGTGAGTGTTTTTGTTATGAGAGGGACATGATTTTAGGAGCCATAAGGGATAATTGTTTTACTAAACTTTGTACAAGTGACAAGTCACGCCCCCGAGTGAGGTCAGAGAGCGTGCCAACCTGACGGAACCGTTTTGAACACACTGTATAAAATAATGGGTTAAGAATGAACATATCAGACCAGAGAGATGTTGAGATGCAGCTCACGTTTAAAGTGGTTTAAACTTTGAATCTCAACACGGCGGTAGAGACGATAGTCACCTGCCGGACAATCACTGGTACGGCTGATTAACGGTCCTAAGTATCTAGGAAAGCACATTTAAGTGGGACCATTCCATTACTCTGTTCAAATCATCATATTACGCGACTCTCATCACCCCACTGGGAACCATCGACACGGCTGGCTGGCCTATCTTCAACGAAGCATCTTCCAGAGCGAATGGAAGGAGAATAAACTCTGTGGTTCTGTTCAGGACTTACACGTCAAGTCACCGGATACCGGGCGACTGCAGAGGAGAACAACAGTAGAAGGCAGGTGGGGACCTCTTTGGACAATCAGAGCCTTACAAGCGTGCCGCGAAAAAGGCACAGTCATCAGATTAATGAAAGTAAAGTCACAACAACGGCATAGTCTTCAATAATAGAAAGGTACAAATTTTAAGCTAGCCTGTGTAGAACTTTCTTGGAGTAGTGAGTGAGTGAGTGAGTGAGTGAGTGAGTGAGTGAGTGAGTGAACAAGAGACCAGCGGAAAGAAGGAAGAGAGAGAGGAAAGAAAACAGCACTGGGCTGAAATCGGCAAAACCGCTGACCCACAACCCAGCAGAAAACACAACCCAGCAGAAAACACAACCCAGGGGAGTGTGTGCCAAGAGTGGGACTGCAGCAACAATATGGCCCCAGCAGGAGCTGCTCTCTACACTTGACCCACAACATGGCCAGAGCCCCAGAGAGACACCAACTCCTGACAGACTACCGACCCGTGTCCTCAACAAACACAGAGCGCCAGCCAGAATATATCAACCCCCTTAGCATCACCGCTCACCCCATTCAAGACTCTCTCTGCTGCTCGTTAGCCATAACCTCTGAACGGCTAAACTGTCACTAAGCAGTGTGAGCTGTATGTGTGCGTGTGAGCACAGTGAGAATGCAATGGGAGGAGAAACAATTTTTTTTGTCAAAGTCTAATAAGTCAATCTTAATAGGATATTGAATGCATTCTAAAATGTCACTCAGAGAGACTTCTGAAGTGCTTTTACCAGCCAAAAGGCCAAGGCCCAAACAGTGGATTACATAAAACATCTTGGACAGTTTCCCTACCTACAGTACCATTAATACTAGCCTTCCTTTAATGTGCATCTGTGATTGGAGTGGACAGAGAGTGGAAAGATATAGGCCTGAAACATGAAGTCACAAATAACAAAATATCAAAACTCTCAGATGTTCATTAGTAATGGTCTAATTCACCACATCGCTATGAGACAATGGTGTAGAATAGTAATGAGGACAATGCAGTGAAGGCAATAACTTTACTCCGCAAAGAAATTAACTGTTTGGACTGGAGATATTTTTCATTTGGGAGAGAGAGGGGGAGGAGGGAGTTTGTGACACAGCAAATATCTCTGGTCTTGACTCTTTCCAAACCCAACAGAGAACACTGTGGAATACCCTTGTGTCACCTTTGGGGGTCATTAGAGAAATCAAGTATTTTGTCTCCTACCAAAACATATCAATCGCGCATTTGCTTCTGTCAATAGACTGAAAAGACAGGAGTGTGGGGTCGAGCACATGCTGACCATCCAGCTTCTCTGTCATCCCTCTTAAGAATAATGTGTTGGGCAGCTCTAAAGACCACTATATAAATATGAGAGAGAGAGAGAGAGAATATCTTTGACTGGATGTGGTAAGTGACCGCAAGCTGAAGAATAGGACTGACGGTACAATATTTAAGCCATGAGGTCGCTGGTTTCAGCTTTCTGCTTCTTTCTTCTCCTAGTGGTATTTAAATATATGTCCCAGAACTTTTTGTGACTACTAAGTATTGTTTATACCTCCATCTTTGAGCTGGATGTGACAATGTGTAGTTCATACATGCAGAATTACTGTCTTACCTCAATTAGCCACAAAATCCCTAGTTTGAAAGTGACTGTATTTCTGGAAGCTGTGCAGCGCCATTTGTCCTACATGTTCCCCCACCTGGCCCAGCCCCCTAGCAATTTGAGTTCAACCAATGAACTTCAGCCCCTTGACATTTGAGTGACAGATGAGGCACATCATGCACACACAGCAGAGAGAGAGAGAAAGAGATAAAATGACACTAGATGGCTTAATGAGCTGGAGATTGAGGCAAGGGTCAAAGGGCTCACTCACAGCAGCAGATGCAACATACTCAATATCAATAAAAATTGCTTTTTTCATTAATTGTGTTTGTTTATCTTGAACCTAAAGTTAAAACTAACTCAAAGAAGGTTTCACATGACATGCAAAAGAATGGCATTGCACTAAGGAAGCCGTGATAGCCTATACGGACACACCTGATGCCCAAATTGATGACTTATGTCACACGAGAGTCGAGTGGAGAAGAATGCATTCGGTTCAGTCAGTTGTCCTGGTGAGCCCTTCCCAGCAAGCTAGTTTATGCTTGTGGCTAAAAACTTCATCAAGAATTTGAAACTTGTCTGCTGAAGTTGGGACCTGGGAGAGTGTTCAGAATCATTCAGTTTTTAATCGGAGTAATTGTTATGTATATTAACAAAAATAATGTAGCCATTAACCGTAACCCTGGTCTCATATTGCATATTGGTAATGGCTACACTATCTAGCTACATCCCTCTCCTTACTGCCAGTATGGAGAGGGAATTACTGAGGATCAACTGTACTATTTGTACAGGCTTTGATCTTGTCCCATCTTGATTACTGTCTGGTAAAATGGTCAGGTGCAGCAAAGACAGACCTAGCAAAGTTGCAGCTGTGTTTAAACAAAGCAGCACGCCTTGCCCTTAACTGCACACACAGAACTAATATCAAAAACATGCATGATAGTCTTTCATGGTTGAGGGTTCAGGTGAAATTGACTACTTATCTTCTAGTCTTTTTGAGAAACATTTTTGTGTTGAAAATGCCTAACCACTTGTATAATCTACAGTGGGTTGTCTTTTAAAAGTTGCAGCATACTGCAGCACAGCCATGCGTGGTGCCACAGAATTCTATGGCATGTTATTTAAGTGCCCACCACTGATACCATTAATGCTAGTTAGTGATAGTTTGACCACCAGATGACATCTTTGAGAAGCATTTGATAGCCTTCAATAGTGGCTGTACTAGAGAATTTAAAACCTTTTTTGTAAGAACATAGTATATGGGACTGATTTTAAGAAATGTTGCTTAATTACTTTGCTTAATATTATGTTGTTTCTATTCCAATATAAACTAAAAACCCTCTGGGTTTCCGTTAGAATGGAACGGAAAATACGGCGCTGTACAAAGTGATGGTCGGGAGTAGGCCACAGTACTGGGCTATTTAGCTAAACAATTCCTGTGTCGTGCGAGCATGTGGGAGACTGGGGATCAATGCCCCGACGGGGAGGAAGGAGTAGGCTGTCTTTGTAAATAAGAATTTGTTCCTTAACTGACTTGCCTAGTTAAATAAAAGGTTACACTAAGAGCATAACATTTCTACACCATAATTGTAGTCTAACCAATACTCAAACAGAGATTGTCAAAATAAAAATGTAATTGATTTATCAAGACCAGTCCCTATACATATCTCAGAGCAGCGGGAAATGCCAATAATTACATATAGAAGATTGGAGGATTCTAAATTTAAACCAGAAGCCACCTCATGAGTCTCTCGGGGGCAGCCGGCACGGGTATCTGTAGCAACTAATTTTGCATTGCGGTGACTTAGACAGCTGTGCCACTGGGGAGGCCCATTCCACAAAGTATCAAAATACAGAGAGGTCTTGGTAAAGGTATATTGTCCTGCTAATAGCCCATAATGGGCTATTATAAAACTGTACATGGTGTCCAGGTCAGGATAACCAAAAAAAGTAGTTATTAAAGACTATCAGAAAGAATGTTTGTACTTATTTATTTTGATCCAAAGCCATGAATGAGTGAGTCACTCAGCTTTATGTAGGTGCCGCTATATGACTGTGCCATCAACTTGATAATATAGAACAAGGTTATTTTGTTTGTTTTTTAAACGAAGGTGAGCGATTGTAATCTTAATAAAGGCCTAAATAATATTTGTAAAGGCCAAAACATTTATTTCTGTTTTTAGAGGGAGAGAAACGCTGGGCCAATTGTGCGCTGCCCTATGGGACTCCCAATCACGGTCGGATGTGATACAGAATAGTGGATACAGCTAGAGAACTGCAAGGTAATCCCATTGTGCACCACTCGGGAGCCATGACCAATATATATTGTCCTGCTAATAACAGGTTTAATAATATATCTGTGAGAATATCAAAGGGTATTTTATATAATTCTAAATTAATAATCATTTTAAAAATCGCTTTGTTTAAAGAAATAGCAGTATTCTGGAGATTATTTTGTTTTCAAATAATGTAAAATGAGCCTAGAAAAAGGCCATTCTTGAACATGAGGTGAGACATTGAAACTAATTTGTAAATAAAGCCAGTTTGTAATTTAGAATGATGTATTTCTGTTTTTAGAGGGAGAGAAACCAAAAACCTACAGTCATCTCATGGGTCTCCCAGTCGAACCAGCATCTGTAACAACACAGCTTGCACTGCTAAGGGGTGTCTTAGACCGTTGCACCACTCAGGCGCTTTACAAAGTGATCGGTCGGGAGTGGGCTACTCTACTACAGTAAGAGCAAAATAATCCTAACAAAATAAAATAAAAATCTTTGTGTAACAACAGTTTTAGTAAGTAATACTGAAGTCGTGTACAATTATCAGTTTCTATTTAGGTTTATGTCACCCATTCATTATCAGTTAGAGACACAGTAGGACTCAGAAACATAATCAGTGCTCTAACTCCCCCCTTGTGCTGGTCTGAAGCAACGAAGTGGTGACGCAGGGTACTGTACTGAACCACAAACTACCTCTAAGTACCACAGCATAATCACTAAACTTTTGGTGGAGCAACCACTGTATGTACATAACCCACCAAACATGCCGCCACTATGGATTTCTTCACGGTACCCAAACCAAAAACAGATTTAATGCATCCCTCAGTTACTGCATGTATAAAAAGCTGTCATCATGGAATGCTCTGCCACCAAAGGTCACTCACTGTACACAGGCAAAAAGCAAGTAGAGCTTAACAAATATTCTATCAGTGTATCAAGAATGTAACTGAACTGTATATAACAATAGGAATATATGAATACTGTGTAAATATTATATATATTGTTTGTCTCTTGGTGTCTTTACTATACAAAGTACAACTCTTGTTTTATTTGGAATTGAACGTAATATATTATGTTGTTCTTGTCTATTAGTGTTCTGTACTTTGTTATGTATTTGTATATTTTATGCAGACCCCAGGAAGAGTAGCTGCTGCGTGTCCAGTAGCTAATGGGGATCCTAATAAACTAAACTGCCGGACAGTAGTGCTCCCCGAGCGAGAGCGAAGGACACTGTACCCCGTGGTTTTGTGTTACCCGCTTGCAGCGCAAACTCTTCTCATTGAGCAGCAACGTTAGACTGTTTTACAGTGACATCCAGATGGATACTCCCAAATGATTTAATGTGTAGGCCGCTATCCTACTCTAAATAAAATACAGTGGGACAGAACACATTGGCCACGTTAACTACCACCAGCGACATGTGATACAGCTGCCTAGCCTGCCTGATCGGCACCAACTACATAGCGCCTCGATACAACATCGTTGCAATGGGAATTTGCACCGGCTTGTCGTTACGTTAACTAATTGCATGTCACGGTGACATCCAGAAGGTGACCAATACTACAAGTTATTTCTTCCTTTCACATCAAGATAAACATCACATTCTTTAACAAGTTTTAAATAGTGTCATGCTGCGGTGGGTGCTAGCGAGACAGAATAAACTAGCTATCTGGGAAGGGCTCATCCGGACAAATTACTGCTGCTACGTTTGACCCCCACAGCGAGCTCATTGCGTTGCACGTATCAAGTAAAGGGACTTTTAGTGGCCAGTTATCAGAGTGAGTTATGGTGAAGGCCAAAGAGTGAAGAGGAGTCATGTGTAGAGTAGAGGTCAGGTAACAACATTAGGTAGACAGGAAGTTTTAGAGAACTCTTAAGGTAGAAATTCCCCCTAAGATGTTTTGTGCAACTGTCTAAAAAGTTAAGGGACCTACTGGGGAAAAGGGGTAAATTAACTGTTTTGTGCAACTATTGTCTGTAGGGCTCTGGAATAATACACCCCTGTTTCAGTGTGTGAACCAGTGCCAACCAGCATCTGGAGGAGGAAAAAGAGCCAATAGTAGGCAGGCCGCTGGCACTGCCCATCAATAACCCAACCAATGCCAGTGCCTGTGCTGACGGTCGCTCTGTTTGCCCAGTTTTATAAATAACGAATTAAAACAGAACGGAGCAGCATCAAAGAGACTAAATACTGTATGCAGCAGAGCTCTGGGAGAAAATAGCTCAGTTAAAACTCGAGACGGCCGGGGGAATTTGGAACGGTGACAGAAGAATAAAGCATCAGCTGGACAAACAGTCCCTTTGCCTCCCTCCCCGATCTCCCCCTTTCTCCCTCTCCTGTATGCAGACATGAGAAGCATTCCCGCTGCCTGAACAGCCAGCGACATAGGAAAATTATAACCCATTACCCTTCCTCCCTCCCTCCCTCCTGACTCACTTGTCTTTCTACTGCAGCCCGTTGAATATAGGCAAGGCCTCCACCAGCCAGAGCATCTTCCCATATGGCGCCATCCAGGTCTGCAGCCATTGACGCTGTGGTGGATGTCATTGCCAAACACATTGCATGACAATAGCAAACAGGATTTTATGCCGCCAAGCAGACATACAGCCAACCTGAATGTGAGATAAATAACACACACACACACACACAGAGACTGGTATCCATTCCAGAATGCTCATTGTAAGACTGCATTTCTCTCAGGCCTTACCTACATTTACAACCGGAGGAAAAGTCTCTCTTCCCAAAGAAAGACATCCTGCTAAATGAATCAGAGCCACAGACCTGCAGAAACTGACAAGCCCTCCGATATCGTTCAGCCATATGCCTCTACACTTTCCATTAATTAGCCCCTTCTGCAGAGATCATTACTTTTCTGGCGCGCAAATAATGGTTTGTGTGGGTTGAAATGTGCCTCCTATTTGTGCCGAAATGTATCAGACGTGATATTTGACTCTGCTAACTGTGCGCAATGATCAATTACAATGTGTTTCTGCAAAAGGCTGCTTTCTGTTAGCAACAGAGGTCAAGATTGGATCATACCACCCACCACATGAGAAAAATGCATGAGTCTTTCCACTAAGTTCAGATGCGATCAGATTGTTTTTTTCTGGGAAAATAACCTAAAAGTGGCATGGTGGAGATGGGAGACAGGTTAAAACAAATTGTATAGCACCAGTAAATACTGTATGTGAGACTATGATTTATGGAGTATTATATACTTACATTTACAGACATATGGATGGAATTTTAGTAGATGTATGGGGGCAACACTGGGCAGGCTGCTACAACGATGTCCACCGTGAACCACTTGTATCCCATTCTGATTCCTCATACATTACAGATGAGGACATCATGTAGAACATTTATATGACACATACAGGCCTGGACTGGGACAAACATATTTTATGACAAACAACCAGACATTTCACGCACAATCCAGATTTTAGCAATAGTATTTTATTCAGATCCCCCATTTTCTTCCCCCAGAAGAAGAACAACGCTGTAGGCCAAGACTTTGTCTGGCTCTTGGAGATCACGATGACTGTTGGAATCCTGAGGCGACTATGTGAAAGATCTGTCGATGTGCCCTTGAGCAAGGTAATTAAACTCTAATTGCTCCTGTAAGTCACTCAGGAGAAGAGTGTCTGCTAAATGCTTAATAAAATGTCAAATGCAAATGTTTTTTTGCCAGCATAAGACATGCACACTCTTGTTTTTTTTAATGACAATATTTGTATTGGCATTGTCCTTTTCAGCGTTGCTAGTTTTGACCTTTTAAATTGTCTTTCGTGTGTAGCAATAGGGTGGGTAATAGGATGGCACGCCTTGGAACCCATCTTCAAGAGTTACTTTACTATAGCAGACCTAGAAGGTGATGAATGTGTGCGATTAGTGAACCCAACCCCACTCTAACACACATGTGGTCTTCTGTGGATTACATTGCAGGAGTATCTCCTAAATGCTGAGATGCTGAGACATAAATCAAAAGGGATTGTTGAAAGACCAAGTCATGGGTCAGGTCAATTACAGTAGATCAAAGGAGTTTAGAAACTAAGGTTGGTCCATGGTCAGTGTATGGTCAAAGTTACGTTAACAATGTGTGGCGTCTGTTGACAAAAACACTGTCATATCCAGTAGGCAACCATGGAGTTATCGACGTGACGTCAACAACATAGAAAAATACAGTCCACAAGCAGAGCAAATCTCCCAGGAAATGTGAATTCGCTTAGCAATGAAATGACACACAGGTTTAAAGGACAGGTTTAAAGGACTGGTTTAAAGGACTGGTTTAAAGGACTGGTTTAAAGGACAGGTTTAAAGGACTGGTTTAAAGGACAGGTTTAAAGGACTGGCTTGAGAACCTGCCAACTGGTCATCTAACTTAAATTGCATTTATCATAATGATGTTTACTTCATCTATTGTGCAGTATCACTAGCTCATAGTTAATGTAAGGACAGTTTATGAAGAATGGCCTAAACTGGACTGTTTATACATACTTCAAGTGTCATTATTGTTGCGTAATTAATATTTGTGTGTGTGTGGGCTTGAAGTAGTATACTCGTGGATACCGGAAATCCTTAGGGGTTAGGTTTAGAGTTAGGGTTAGAATTAGGGCCAGGAGTTAATGTTAAGGGTTAAGGTTAGAGGTTATGAAAATAGGATTTTTAAATGGAAATAAATGTTAAGTCCCCACAAAGATAGTAAAACACATACACTACCGGTCAAAAGTTTTAGAACACTTACTCATTCAAGGGCTTTTCTTTATTTTGACTATTTTCTACATTGTAGAATAATAAATAACACATATGGAATCATGGTTGTAAACATATATTTTTTTAAAGCAAATTGAAATATATGTTATATTTGAGATTTTTCAAATAGCCACCCTTTGCCTTGATGACAGCTTTGCACACTCTTGGCATTCTCTCAACCAGCTTCATGAGGTTGTCTCTTGGAATTATTTTCAAATAACAGGCGTGTCTTAAAAGTTAATTTGTGGAATTTCTTTCCTTCTTGATGTGTTTGAGCCAATCAGTTGTGTTGTGACAAGGTATAACGAAGATAGCCCTATTTGGCAAAAGACCAAGCCCATATTCTGGCAAAAACAGCGAAAATAACCAAAGAGAAACGACAGGCCATCATTACTTTAAGCAGGGTTGGGTAGCTTACTTTCTAAATGTAATCCGTTACAAATTACTTCTCCAAAAGTGTAATCAGTAACGTAACTTTGGGATTAGCCAAACTCAGTAACGTACTCTGATTACATTCCGTTACTTTTAAGAGGTATTAGAAGACAAAAAAAGTTTACATAGCTGGCCATGTATGGATGTTATATTTTACTTTATGGGTTGGTTATGTGGGCTTCTTCTAACCCATCGCTCTCTACTAAATATAATAATGCGACAAAATTCTGTCTTTACATTAAAAACCAAAGTCATTCAGAATTCCAGTCATTCCAATAAATGCAATACCCCTTGATTTTCAAGAATAGGACTTGGAAATATGGAAGTATAGATTAGCCTAATTGTTTTACCTGAGCATAGCCCCAACACTAAGGCTGTATTATCCAGCCCTATACTTTTCTTTATGATTTTGTTGTCATGGAGGACTGATTGGGCTCATTGATTCAAGTTAAAAAATAAATGCTGCGCTCATGGAATGGCATGCTTTGCCAAGAGTGTGCAAAGCTGTCATCAAGGCAAAGGGTGGCTATTTGAAGAATCTCAAATATATAAATTATATTTAGATTTGTTAAACACTTTTTTTGCTTACATCACGAGTCCATATGTGTTATTTCATAGTTTTGATGTCTTCAATATTATTCTACAATGTAGTAAATAGTTAAAATGACAAAAAACCCTTGAATGAGTAAGTGTTCTAAAACGTTTGACCGGTAGTGTACTTTGTGTGTGTGTTCGTGTTTGGGAGTTCAAATAAAAAGGGTTGGCAAATAAAAATTAGAGGCACTATAAACCTAACTTCTATTTTAATCACGTTTTCCCACAGCTTAAGAGATGGTGGGAACTGAGATCAAACTGCCCACAAACCAAGTTATTGAAACTGACTTTTGACTAAATAAGAGACACACAGGACACACAGGAATGATTGCTGATGATAGTATAATACCAGCCTAAAATGGCCAAAAAGAACCAATATGAATGGTCAAGTCATCAGGGAGAGTAAAGTCAGATAAATGTGTCCCCTCTTAGAGGTCAATGTAACTGTGACACCATGGGGAGTAGGGTAAAGTAGATATATGGACTGCCGTTGAGAACCAAATTTTAAAACATTTAAGTATGGATTTTACAGGCGGTTAGTGAACTAACTCTGGCATCGTTAATCTATTCCCAAACAAATAAATTGGATTTGAATCAGTGTCCAAACACTGCATGTTCTGATCGCCTATATTGCCAAACAAACATACTGCCAGCTAAATTTGCGGTGGTGGAGAAGTACGGTGGCTAGTGATACAGTAAATGCATGTGATCCCCCACACTTCTCATTATAAAACTGAGACTGGGAATAGAGGAACTGGCAGGGTTTATAACTAAACATATAAAAATACATTTGATGTACAGTAGACTTTTGGTGTGGCTGTGTATGAGCAAGACAATGAGCCTGTGTGTGCATGGGAGCCAAATACTTTGTGACTTATCAGTGTTACTAATGTTTACATCTTATGGTTGATTCCTCCCTTTAAATAGAGCGTGTAATAGAGTATATAAAGTTCAAGGCATATGTCCATAAGTTCACATCAGGGAGTTTCATTTCCAGTCAAGAGGTTTAATTGCAGGGAAAGGAACAGAAATGATTTGCCAATCATTGTGTTCTGAACAGAACCACTAGTTTTCTATTTTTGTTTCCCTGTTCCAACCAGCAAAATAAAGTTCTGAACCAGTTCAACCCCCCCAAAAAGTACACTTTGATTCCTTTCTGTTCCTTTTTTAATCTATGAAATCAACATGGTTTTTGACATTTAGTTCATTGAATTACATCACCAAATCAGTTTTGATAGAGCAGGCAAGCTATTTGTTTACATGCGTGATGGACAGATACGTGTAGTCTATGGCGCAAGATGTGACTGAAATTTGCAGGTGGGGAGAGAGGGTTGAGGAGGAGGCTTGAAGCGTGGGCATCCTATGACATGCATTATCTGAGAGCGTCTGCTAAATGACTTAAATGTAAATGTAAATGTAATTACATCCACAGAATTATACCTATAGGAGGAGCGGCTTCTATGGAGGAACTTTGAATGTCCTTTGAGCTAGCTAGCTAGCTAACAAGCTTGGGTGTGCAGAGCAGCACCAGAATTAAAAACATGTTTTACCCTTTTGTAGTTAATAAATCCAATGTGAAACGTGAGAACTAGACCTATAGTATCCTTGACTAGCACTGAAAAAGTTCATCCATTCTTTTCCAGCAAATTAAAAGTATCCCTCCCTATCTTCTGAATCAAACCTGTAATGTCAGTACAGTAGCCTATGCTTTGGAAGGGGGTGGGGCAAGTAGCCTAAACACAGGCAGACACTGGAATACGTTTCAGTGAGTGAGTGAGTGAGAGTGAGGGCTTTGCATAGGCGCTTTGTTGCGTTGTGGGACTAGAAAAAAATAAAACGTTATTAACCGGTTCTCATGATTTTAAAATAATGGAACAGTATGGATCACTTTCGTTCCAGGTTCCATTGCTGTTCCTTGAAAAAGGAGAACATGGTTTTGGGTTCACACGGTTTTGGATTCTGTTCCCTGAACCGGTTCCAACCACTGGTTTCTACTGTTTATAGGCAAACCATAGGTGTGAGCTGATGGGGTTTGTCATATCAAAACACAAAACAGTCATTTTCTCTCATATCTGTCGACTTGCCTCAACCACATAATGATTGTCATTCATTAGTTGTCCCCCATGATGTTTGTCACATGCGATATCTCAGACAGCACCGGCCCAATTTTGACGAAACTTGGGTGAATGATGCGTCTTGCCATAGAGATCCTCCATTTAAGGTTGGCCAAATGGTGGCGCTATAACAAACAATCAAAAATACTAATTTTGAAAGGTCACGCCCCTCATCCTGTTTGTCAAAGGTCTCTCAAAGCAATACTTTCCAGACCAGTACCTAAAACATGGCCACTATTGACCAATAAACATTCACGTGAGCGTGGTCTAGCACATAAATGCATATATATAGAAATCAGTCAAGAATATTCATATTGTAACATAATTTGGTACACATGTTGCAAACACTCAAGACTCAACATATGCAAGAACATTCATATGCTAAATGACTGCGTAAAATATCGATAACACAATGGTTCTGTAATGGCCACACGTTTAGATCTCTTGATCTGTTTGACCCAGACTGATGAAATTTGGTACACATGCTCAGGGATATGAGTCTAGCTATCTCAGACACCACTGGCCCGATTGACTAAACTTGGGTGAATGATGCGTCTTGCCATAGAGATCCATCATTTACACCAATTGGCCCAAAGGGGGCGCTGCATCATTTGTGTGGGACAACATGTTTACTGTTACCATTAAACCCTTGGACATTAGCTGTATGAGATTATTATTTTGTGTATTGGCCAGAAATGCAACATCAGAAGAGAGAACATAGAATTAGTCTAAGTTGAATACCATATGCCTACTGGACCTACTAAACTCAATTTCTTTGTTTGGGGAAAAAAAGTGTGCATCTTGAGGTGAAGCCTAAAGTGCCACAGCTGGAAAAACAGTGTCTAAAGTTAACCATGGGGGCTGTAGACTACGTGGCCAGACTGCCATGGGGTGTCAGGTTCAGTAAAGCACACAGCCCAAACAACCAATCCCTCAGCATGGATTTTATTAATCATCACGAAATGGATAGTTTGGGAAAGTAACTCAAAAGCGATGTACTGTAGCTAGGGATATCCATACAACACTACAGTTGTATTGAGACTGAAATGCATTGAATCCTGCTACTGTCGCTTGCAGCAGGCTCATTTGGTGTCTCAGCTCTTTATATACAGTAAATTGTGTTGCAAATTACATTTCATGCTCCTGATATATAGATGAATTCCTCAGATTGGCAACATGGGTTTTTAGCCCGGCTCGGAGAGAAAGGAGAAAGAGAGACAGAGACTGCAGATGATGCTGGGCCAATAAGATTGGGAGTTGGAACGCGAGTGGGGCTTTTTGTTTAGGGTTTTTCCATACACCCTGGGGGAAACAAAGCTGGATTCAACAAACCGGGAGTGAACCCTTTCCGTGAAGAGACAAATGCTTTGTGGAAAGATGTTTCTGCTCGCTTGCAGTGGTCCTGAATCCCTGGCCATACGTGTAACATGCGTGTGGTCGTGTGTTTAATCCCCCCCCCACACACACACACACAGCTGGCCTTTAAAAAGCCACAGAAGAACGGTGCCGAACACAGCACTGACTCCCCTCCTTTCTAAACACTCCGCCAACATCTGCTCTGGCATCACTGCAACACACATGCAAACACACACATATGCATGTACGCATGCATGCACACAAGATATATAAACACTATATTTTCTTTAATTCCCAATCTTGCTCTAAATCGTATTTTCTCATGCCCTTCCACAGTCGAAATTATTTGGCCAAAAAATATCATTAAAAACGTACACACAATAAAGTTAGTGGAAGTAGCCGAGACGTGCCAACACAGGGTATTTCATAAAGCACTATTTAACTCTGCAACTTCTCCCTACTCTTTCCCCAAGAAAAGAAGAGGAATTTCTTCATCTCTGCCAGCTCCAGTTAGTATTGTGGAGGGAGGAAGCATCGTCTGGGGTGTTGAACTGATTGTGTTTAGGGACAGGCAGAGTGTGTGGTGTTCAGCTTTGATGAACTGTGAAGGGTTCTCTTGGACATCACATGCCATTTTCCATATATTTTCTCATGTTACAACACACCTGCTACTAATGTGGACTTAAAATAAAAAGAGGTACAGTAAATCTGAATTCCCCCCCCCCCCCAAAAAAAAAAAATACTATTTAGAATTGATATATAGAATGATGACGCTGAACTAACCTGGGAGCTAGTTCAGTAAATCAATGCATTGTTGAAGGTTTGCTAAGCATTGACATGTTTAGACCACATTGAGTGTAGAGTTAAAGTGTGCATGAAAATGTAATTTGATTATTGAATTGACTGTAAACAGTGAAGCAGTCAATCAACAAATCACTTTAGTTCTCCCCTGTAGCCTGTGCGTGCAGCATGCCAGTGACAGACAGACAGACAGACAGACAGACAGACAGACAGACAGACAGACAGACAGACAGACAGACAGACAGACAGACAGACAGACAGACAGACAGACAGACAGACAGACAGACAGACAGACAGACAGACAGACAGACAGACAGACAGACAGACAGACAGACAGACAGACAGACAGACAGACAGACAGACAGACAGACAGACAGACAGACAGACAGACAGACAGACAGACAGACAGACAGACAGACAGACAGACAGACAGACAGACAGACAGACAGACAGACAGACAGACAGACAGACAGACAGACAGACAGACAGACAGACAGACAGACAGACAGACAGACAGACAGACAGACAGACAGACAGACAGACAGACAGACAGACAGACAGACAGACAGACAGACAGACAGACAGACAGACAGACAGACAGACAGACAGACAGACAGACAGACAGACAGACAGACAGACAGACAGACAGACAGACAGACAGACAGACAGACAGACAGACAGACAGACAGACAGACAGACAGACAGACAGACAGACAGACAGACAGACAGACAGACAGACAGACAGACAGACAGACAGACAGACAGACAGACAGACAGACAGACAGACAGACAGACAGACAGACAGACAGACAGACAGACAGACAGACAGACAGACAGACAGACAGACAGACAGACAGACAGACAGACAGACAGACAGACAGACAGACAGACAGACAGACGACAGACAGACAGACAGACAGACAGACAGACAGACGAGACAGACAGACAGACAGACAGACAGACAGACAGACAGACAGACAGACAGACAGACAGACAGACAGACAGACAGACAGACAGACAGACAGACAGACAGACAGACAGACAGACAGACAGACAGACAGACAGACAGACAGACAGACAGACAGACAGACAGACAGACAGAGACAGACAGACAGACAGACAGACAGACAGACAGACAGACAGACAGACAGACAGACAGACAGACAGACAGACAGACAGACAGACAGACAGACAGACAGACAGACAGACAGACAGACAGACAGACAGACAGACAGACAGACAGACAGACAGACAGACAGACAGACAGACAGACAGACAGACAGACAGACAGACAGACAGACAGACAGACAGACAGACAGACAGACAGACAGACAGACAGACAGACAGACAGACAGACAGACAGACAGACAGACAGACGACAGACAGACAGACAGACAGACAGACAGACAGACAGACAGACAGACAGACAGACAGACAGACAGACAGACAGACAGACAGACAGACAGACAGACAGACAGACAGACAGACAGACAGACAGACAGACAGACAGACAGACGACAGACAGACAGACAGACAGACAGACAGACAGACAGACAGACAGACAGACAGACAGACAGACAGACAGACAGACAGACAGACAGACAGACAGACAGACAGACAGACAGACAGACAGACAGACAGACAGACAGACAGACAGACAGACAGACAGACAGACAGACAGACAGACAGACAGACAGACAGACAGACAGACAGACAGACAGACAGACAGACAGACAGACAGACAGACAGACAGACAGACAGACAGACAGACAGACAGACAGACAGACAGACAGACAGACAGACAGACAGACAGACAGACAGACAGACAGACAGACAGACAGACAGACAGACAGACAGACAGACAGACAGACAGACAGACAGACAGACAGACAGACAGACAGACAGACAGAGACAGACAGACAGACAGACAGACAGACAGACAGACAGACAGACAGACAGACAGACAGACAGACAGACAGACAGACAGACAGACAGACAGACAGACAGACAGACAGACAGACAGACAGACAGACAGACAGACAGACAGACAGACAGACAGACAGACAGACAGACCCTAACTTATCCTCCCCCCGAGGAGAGAGAAATGGGGAGGGGGTTGGAGATGGCTGGAGCAGAGCGGAGGTGATTGTTCAGCATAGCTCCGTTCCAGGACTGTTAGATAAAGCTTGGCCAGAGGAGGTGAGAGGGGAGTTTCAGTCTGATGACCTGACGCTGTGTGTGAGCACACTGACCCTAATAGAATCCAGAACGCTGGATAGGCGAGTCCTGCTTATCCAAACATCTACAAGGTGTCTTCTATTAGGCCAAGTAGCATGGCTAAACCCACAAGGTCCTATAGTGACGAGGAGTTCTCACATACAATACTGTAAGAGTTCATCCTCCCTTAGCACCAAATCCTGTCCTAAGTACTCCAATACACATACAGCGAGAGAGATGCAGTTTTCAAATTGAAAACCTGTAATGAAATAGGAAAGGATATTCCAGTTGACCACAGTGCATGTCTCCTGAATAAACTGAGAGGGACTATGGTTTCAAGTCAGGTAATACCTGCAGCGGGAATTCATTTATGATCACAAAGGTTAGTGTAGAGAAAAAGGAGAGGTAATATTCAAGGTTTTTTTTGCTTATTTTGGCTCCAAACATTTTACCAAGCAGACCCAAAGACATAAACTCTAAATTGTTTTACAAGGTCCTCAAAGCCTGAGGTAATTCATCCCAAATGTTTTGCCACGTTCCCCGTGAGGTTAGTGCAATTCCAAACCTATCCTCTCTAATTTCACCCCCCCCAATTCCCTCTCTCTTTCTATATAATGTCTGATTGTATAATTTACAATGCAACAATTCTGTTTCCTTCATGTGTGATGGAACAAAGTTATGGCATGGTCATAAAATAGGTCACATGATTAACTTCTCAAACGCATGCATATAATGATTTATGTAATGTGGCAGTTACTCATTCCAGCTATCAAAGACTTGTCCCAGTCGAATAATCTTGTGGATTAAACATCCAAGAGGGCAATTTTCTACTTAGCTACTTAGACTACATGCTCATCGATTCAAACGACAATCTCCTCTTACACGCTTACACCAGCACTGTGTGTGGGCCTAAATGTTGGATCACAACACTTAAGCCTCTACCCGGGGGGCTGAGGCGCTTCATCAAGCACATGTTTCCCGCACAGTGGCAACTTCATCTCATGTCTGTCATTAAGACAGCATAGCCAATTATACTGTATGTTAATAATAGCCTTTTATATCTCGCCTTTTGGTTTAATCATAGACTCTCCTCTCGACTACGTAAGTCTAATTATGCTACAGCTTGTCAATCGTTGGCATTATTGTAAAGCTCGCCGCCATTGGACTCTGGTGCAGTGGAACCGTGTTCTCTGGAGTGATGAATCACACTTCAAATCAAATTGAATTTGTCACATACACATGGTTAGCAGATGTTAATGCGAGTGTAGCAAAATGCTTGTGCTTCTAGTTCCGACAATGCAGTAATATCCAACGAGTAATCTAACCTACCAATTTCACAACTACCTTATACACACAAGTGTAAAAGAATGAATAAGAATATGTACATTAAAAAATATATATGAATGGGTGATGGTATAGAACGGAAGTCCATGATCATCTCCTTTGTTTTGTTGACGTTGAGTGTGAGGTTATTTTCCTGACACCACACTCAGAGGGCCTTCACCTCCTCCCTGTAGGCCGTCTCGTCGTTATTGGTAATCAAGCCTACCACTGTAGTGTCGTCTGCTTCACCATCTGGCAGTCCGTCAAACGAATCTGGGTTTGGCGGATGCCAGGAAAACGCGACCTGTCCCAATGCATAGTGCCAACTGTAAAGTTTGGTGGATGAGGAATAATGGTCTGGAGTTGTTTTTCATGGTTCAGGCTAGGCCCCTTAATTCCAGTGAAGGGAAATCTTCCATACTTGTGGCAAAATGGCTTAAGGACAACAAATTCAAGGTATTGGAGTGGCTATCACAAAGCCCTGACCTCAATCCTATAGAAAATTTGTGGGCAGAACTGAAAAAGCGTGTGCGAGCAGTTACACCAGCTGTCTGGAGGAATGGGCCAAAATTCACCTAACTTATTGTGAGAAGCTTGTGGAAGGCTACCTGAAATGTTTTACCCAAGTTAAACAATTTACAGGTCATGCTACCAAATACTAATTGAGTGTATGTAAACTTCTGACCCACTGGGAATGTGATTAAATAAATAAAAGCTGAAATAAATCATTCTCTCTACTGTTATTCTGATATTTCACATTCTTAAAATACAGTGGTGATCCTAACTGACCTAAAACTGGGATTTTTTTACTAGGATTAAATGTCAGGAAATGTGAAAAACTGAGTTTAAATGTATTTGGCTAAGGTGTATGTAAACTTCTGACTTCAACTGTATGGGGGATACAACCATCCCAGCTCTGCAGATTTAGCTGTGAAGAGACAGAATCATTAGATCATTTGTTTTGGTACTCTCCATATGTAGCTTGTTTTTCGTCGCAGGTTTGGGAATAGCTGAAGAATTGCAGAATTTACCTGGAGCTAATGCTGGAATTAGCACTGCTGGGTGATTTGTGACTTGTTTCTGGAAACTAGGCATATGTCGCATGTCACTACTTCACAGATACGGCATTTGAACGTAAGCTATAAAAAAATTATATTATATTTTTTTGTCATAAATGCCTCCTGGAACATGTGAACAATATAATGTTCATGATGTCACTGCGACAACTGTCGATAAACACAATATAAAGCAGGCTTAATCTTCGTGTGTTTCGTACATGGCCTCACATGTGAATCCTTAAAGAGATGGATGGGGTTTTTAAGAGGGTGTGAACATTGCTGAATGGGTGTAGACAAAGAAGGTCTACCAATTTTTTTTCTCAAAAGTGAGTTTACAAGTTTATACATTTTCAAATCAGAATTACTTTCGCATTGTTCCGCAACTGTAGTGTATGATATCATTTTCTAGCTCTGAGTCTCTACTTTTATCATATGTAAAAAACACCATTTCAAATTTTGCTACATAAAGACAAAATCAAGCCGGTCGGTCACATTTGATAAGTCATAGTCAATCGATCAATAAATAATATAACACTTTTAGCAAAAATGCTTATCTTTAATTTACAATCTGTAGAAACTATGAGAATAGAAAGGTTGAGAACTTTTGTGATTCATCCTAGCACAGTTGAAAAACATATGGCAAATAGAAATCAAAAGTGTATGGTGTTAAGAGATAGAGGGGAGGGGTTGAGTGGAGCTGAAGGGTGGGACTAAAATAAACAAGATAATTAAATGTCAAATATACTGTGTCTGTGAAATGTATATAGGTGCAGAACTTTTGTTAAACAGCACAGCACAGATAGAGGGAAGGGGTTGAAGCCATTAGTTTACACCAATTAGGGGAGGGGTGCTAAGATTAGGGGAAAATAATAAACAAAAATATCTTTACACAAAATAAATATGGGGGGATTGGAAATGATGCAGACAATTACATTGATGGAAGCTACAATCTATCTGCAATATTAAAGCTGATCCACCCCCTATAATAAAAAATACATACAAATAAATAAACAAACAAACATTCCAAACTGATTTGGCTGTTCCAGATTTATATTTACTATGTTACGTCTAGTCTATGAGACCAAGCGGATGAGTTCTCTATCAGTTTCCGCAATAATGCTTTACAACCCTAGGCTCTCCACAACTCCACCCACCTCCTCCACCCCCTTCCCTGGGCTAGGTAACCCTTATTTTACCAGATAAGTTGACAGAGAACACATTCTCATTTACAGAAATGATCTGGGGAATAGTTACAGGGGAGAGGGGGGGTGAATGAGCCAATTGTAAGCTGGGGATGGTTAGGTGACCGTGATGGTATGAGGGACATATTGGGAATTGAGCCAGGACCCTGGGGTTAACACCCTTACGATAATTGTCATGGGATCTTTAGTGACCATAGAGAGTCAGGACACCTGTTTACTGTCCCATCTGAAAGACGGCCCCCTACACAGGGGATATTTTGTTAGACCAGAGGAAAAAGGTGCCTTTTACTGGCCCTCCAACACCACTTCCAGCATCTGGTCACCCATCCAGGGACCAACCAGGACCATCCCTGCTTAGCTTCAGAAGCAAGCCAGCAGTGGGATGCAGGGGAGAGGCCTGGGTCTGGGACTGGCTGAGGACCAGGTTTGTGGAGTCTACAGAGCCTGCTGCTAACTGACCCACTGTCACGTCTACCAGTCCCAAATTCCCCACCCCTAGCCTCTGCAGCTCGCAGTGCTTCTTGGACAACTGCATTGTGGGTCTGCAGGGAGATATAAGATCACTCCTCCAGCCCAGTATCAGAGGTAGGGGAGCTAGGAGCATGCTAGACATCATTTCCACATACTTGCTCTGGGGAAATTGTGGAAAAGGGGGTTGTATAACTCCGAGTATGTGGGAGTGTGCGCTTAGGTTTACGAACGCAATTTAAATGTGCCCAAGGTAAGCATTTCAAATAAAACAGCTTTGAATTTAGCATTCGCTACTAATCAAAAGCATCCCTGGTTATGATCAGTTTATTTGGGGTTTTAGACTTTGAGACCCGCAAGGAAAGGTTCACTGAAGATATGAGTGAGTGAGTCCCAAATGGCACCCTATTCCCTACATGTTGGCCCTGGTAAAAAAAAAAAAAAAAAGAGAAAAAAAGAAAGTAGTGCACTATATAGGGAATAGGGTGCCATTTGGAATGCACACAGTGTGTCAGTGTGTGACTGACTGACAGAGTGACTGATGAGGAGAGCGTGAAAGAGTCTATAAAGAGTGTTTATAACTGAGAGGTACTAATCAAGACAATGTAACTTCAACATCCTTCTCCCTCTCCATCAGTAGTTGCCTACAG
Source organism: Oncorhynchus keta (assembly GCF_023373465.1). NCBI lineage: Eukaryota > Metazoa > Chordata > Actinopteri > Salmoniformes > Salmonidae > Oncorhynchus > Oncorhynchus keta. The sequence continues at coordinate 2,243,838 of NC_068451.1, forward strand.
AATAATACTCTCAGTGGTGTTTCTTGGACCATGTTAGCTCGAATGTCTAAGACTCAAAACAAACCCAACACCTGACATCTTCACAACAGTCTAGATATGTTAAAGCCAAGTCAAGCATGATCAGCTCCTTGACGTCTGAATGTGTGTTATATTAATTTGATCTGCATTATGACTCAAATGAGGGAGTTTCGTGGTGACAGAGAGACTTGGACCTAATTGTTTGATGAGAAACAGACAGAGATAACTGAGCAGACCGAAGAGGCAATTTCTGCTTTATGCAATGCCAAGTCCATTCAAGGTGAACTGCACACTGTAACTGCTTATACTGGCCTAAGCTGCCCAAGGACTCGCAGAACCCAACTCGGCACAGATCCTGTCCCAGCCTCTGATTTTGATTGAGTTTGTTGCAACAGGCGCCAAGTCTACATACACAGATGTTTGAAGAGTAAGAATGCATCTAAATTATTTGACAATTGATGGTAAAATCTTAAAACAATGTTAAGGCTGGCCACGAGCAGCAAGTGTGTGTGTGTGTGTGTGTGTGTGTGTGTGTGTGTGTGTGTGTGTGTGTGTGTGTGTGTGTGTGTGTGTGTGTGACAGTATATCCATTAGGCCTATTCAGTGTGTGTGTGCATGCATGTGGTGTGTGTTAGTGCTCCCATGTGTGTGTCTTTCTCTCTCACCTGGGTCTCCTGAAGGCAAGGCCATACATCTGGCAGGCCAGGCCCACGGTGGGGGTGTAAACAATAGGCATGAACCTCTCCGTGTCGGACGTCAGCACACGGTAGAACAGCTTCTCATTCCTGTCCTGGAGCCCCATCAGAAACACATATCTGGGAATAGCAGAGGAGGAGGGCGTGAGGGAAAAGGTGAAAATCTTTCACACTGATTCCTAAACTGTGCATGTAAAACAGACTTCAGAGGGACTTTATGAAATACAAATCTCAGAGCGTGACAGAGAGAAGTGTGTGTGAAGAGGAGAGAGAGAGAGACATCTGGGGTGACTCAAACAGATTGCACCATGTAAGAGCAATACCATACTCTGTCGGGCCCCACTTTCCCTTTCCCTCTGGACTTAAGGACCCAATTGAAAATAAATTACCCATAGAAAGTGGTGGTGGTGGGGGGGGAATGCCACGCCGACTCCCTCGTTGCCTTGTTGAATACAAGCACCGCTCATCATGTGCTGATGGTAGTACAATAATTGCTGGATAAAGTTACTGTTGCTTACATTACAAATGCTTAGAAAAACACAGAGCGCACAGAAACACCCATTAGATATCCTACACAAGCTCCTTGTTATGATCAAACATGGACAGTGGGAGCCAAATTAACCACTATCCCACTCCACAGGCAGAAAGCTTGTAAGAAAGCTTCCCATACAATCTGGAGTATGATGTCCCTCTTGTTGGGATGACAGAAAGTATGAAGTCTTCTCACACATTGTTATTGGATACACGGTGTTAACAATCTCTTTTCAAAAAAGATCAGATCAAGTCACGGCTTACATCATACCACAGGGACCATCCACTAGATTCAGACACGGGATGATTTTCTCTTGAGTGGATGGTCAGGGGGCCTAAACATAATTTACAAATCATTTGAAGACCGCAAATTGACCGCAAGAAGCCCAAACCGATGTAATATTTGGCTAAAACATGATCATTTCAAACCTTGCTTATATGTCTATTACGCATGGGAATAGATGGGAACATGTTCCAAAATTAAAATCACTTGGAGCTGATTCCCTGGTGTTTTTACAGTATTTTATGTCCAACAATAAAAAATAAATAAAATGTTAAAAAAAATACAATTTGCTCCGGGGGGGGCAAATAAAACCACCCACAGGCCAAATTTAGTCACGAACTAGGGACACAGAAAGAGACCAACTTATTGGTGCCCAACATTGTGTGATTGGTGATGTGAGAACATGTCAAGACAGTGTCAAGCTAGGGTTGTACCAGTCACATGACACTAGGAAACGGGGTGGCACAAAATGTATATGGTCAGTCAAATTTGGTATTTCAGTCTAGGTGGCTTAGACCCATATGATTATTTTGATTTAACTTGTTGTCTTTTCCACGAGCGACTACAGCTCGAGCCTGTTGTGGCTCTCTCTCAGCCTGAAAGCATATCAGTCAAACACTTTTGGTCAGATAAAGTGTTTGGGCTGTGTTAACAAGCGTGTGAAACTCTGCTTAAACTTGGCATGGGAAAATAACTTTTCCCTCTTTCAACCCCTTCTTCCTCCATCCAAACGCATGATTCTTTACAGACACTCTTGAACGGTTGGTTTTTATGATGTTTCTTTAAAAACTGCTAGATAGCAGGTTAAAAATCACAAATGGACATTAAGAGTTGACCTCTATGACATGTTAATATTCGTGAGTCCTTCTCTTTATCTCTCCCACTGTGTCTTTGTGCATAGAAGAGGATTTCCACAATAAATCCAGCCTAGGCCGACATCTCTGTTATCATAGACATGCTTGGGCTTAAAAGTCAGTGATGTCCAGAATCCAGCCTGCTTTACCAATGTCCAGACACCAGAATGAAGCCCTGCTTTGGGGAGTAGTAAAAACAGCAAATAGCTGCTGCTTGGAATAGAATGGCATGTATGTGCCTTTCTAGGGAGTTTTTCCTAGCCACCGTGCTTTTACACCTGCATTGTTTGCTGTTTGGGGTTTTAGGCTGGGTTTCTGTACAGCACTTTGAGATATCAGCTGATGTACGAAGGGCTATATAAATAAATTAGATTTGGTTTGATTTGATTTGATATCGTTTTGTGGCCGTTTTGAGCAACAAAACGAAGTGACATGGCCGGGTCCAGTAAATACCACAGAAAGCTTGAGAAAAAAAGCACGGCCCAGACTGCAATGGAAATACTATGGCCAGAGGCATGAGGACAGGCAGGGCGAATACCAGCACTAATAAAGTGTTCCGATGCCATGAGACAAATTGTTGATGACATTGAAAGGGCATGGGAAAGGGAATAAAACACGCCTAATTGCTGTTTTGGAGGATTGGTGTGGTACAGTATAGCAACCTTCATCATACCACCACGCTGGAAAATCAAGTGGGCTAAAAGTAGTGGTGGAAAAAGTACCCAACTGTCATACTTGAGTAAAAGTAAAGATGCCTTAGTAGAAAATGACTCAAGTATCAGTAAAAGTCACCTGGTAAAATTCTACTTGAGGAAAAGTCTAAAAGTATTTGGTTTTACAAAAAATAATACTTAAGTATCAAAAGTAAAAGTATAAATCATTTTAAATTCCTTATATTAAGCAAGCCAGATGGCAACATTTTCTTGATATTTTTCAAATTTACAGAAAAAGCCATGGGCACAATCCAACATTCAGACATCATTTACAAACGAAGTATGTGTGTTTAGTGAGTTAGCCAGATCAGAGGCAATAGGGATGACCAGGGATGTTCGGTTGATAAGTGCGTAATTGGACTATTTTCTTGTCCTGCTTAGCATTCAAAGTGTAAAGAGTACTTTTGGGTGTCAAGGAAAATGTATGGAGTACAAAGTACATTATTTTCTTTAGGAATATAGTGAAGTAAAATAAAAGTAGTCAAAAAAATAAATACTATAGTATAGTAAAGTACAGATACCCCAAAAACGACTTTAGTAGTACATTAAAGTATTTTTACTTAAGTACTTTACACCATTGGCTAAAAGGTCTTCCTGGCCACAAATTAACCACAAATCCTGTCTCTCTCTGTCCCATTAACAAACCCAACTAGTCCTCGCACAACACATTCACAAGCCACATATGAAGACTGCAGATACCATGGTTACTGAGGCAGACCTGCTGCCCTGCCACTATGGAAATTCATCAAACCTTGGGATTACAATTACTTGACGCCTCGTAGTGCCTGACGGAGAGATGTACTGCTTGCCAGCAAACAAGATTTCAAGATACACTCCATGCTCAAAAGTATTTGGACACACCTTCAAATTGGTGGATTCGGCTATTTCAGCCACACCTGTTGCTGACAGGTGTATAAAATCTAACACACAGCCATGCAATTTCCATAGACAAATATCGGCAGTAGAATGGCCTGTACTGATAAGCTCAGTGACATTCAGCGTGGACCCAACTCCAGCAAAAAAAGAAACGTCCTCTCACTGTCAACTGCGTCTATTGTCAGCAAACTTAACATGTGAAAATATTTGTGTTAACATAAGATTCACCTACTGAGACAAACTGAACAAGTTCCACAGACATGTGACTAACAGAAATGGAATAATGTGTCCCTGAACAAAGGGGGGTCAAAATCAAAACAGTCAGTATCTGGTGTGGCCACCAGCTGCATTAAGTACTGCAGTGCATCTCCTCCTCATGGACTGCACCAGATTTGCCAGTTCTTACTGTGTCATGTTACCCCACTCTTCCACCAAGGCACCTGCAAGGGTACCACATGAGGGAGGAGGATGTCTTCCCTGTAATGCACAGCGTTGAGATTGCCTGCAATGACAACAAGCTCAGTCCAATGATGCGGTGACACACGGCCCCAGACCATGACGGACCCTCCACCTCCAAATCGATCCCGCTCCAGAGTACAGGCCTCGGTGTAATGCTCATTCCTTCGACGATAAACGTGAATCCGACCATCACCCCTGCTGAGACAAAAATGTGACTCATCAGTGAAGAGCACTTTTTTCCAGTCTGGTCTGGTCCAGTGACAGTGGGTTTGTGCCTTACAACAGGCCTACAAGCCCTCAGTCCAGCCTCTCTCAGCCTATTGCGGACAGTCTGAGCACTGATGGAGGGATTGTGCGTTCCTGGTTTAACTCGGGCAGTTGTTGTTGCCATCCTGTCCCACAGGTGTGAAGTTTGGATTTAGCAATCCTGTGCAGGTATGGTTACACGTGGTCTGCCACTGAGGACGATCAGCTGTCCGTCCTGTCTTAGGCATCTCACAGTACGGACATTGCAATTTGTTGCACTGGCCACATCTGCAGTCCTCATGCCTAAGGCATGTTCACGCAGATGAGCAGGGACCCTGGGAATTTTTCTTTTGGTGTTTTTCAGAGTCAGTAGAAAGGCCTCTTTAGTGCCCTAAGTTTTGATAACTGTGACCTTAATTGCCTACCGTCTGGAGGCTGTTAGTGTCTTAACAACCATTCCACAGGTACATGTTCATTAATTGTTTATGGTTCATTGAACAAGCATGGGAAACAGTGTTTAAACCCTTTACAATGAAGATCTGTGAAGTTATTTGGATTTTTACAAATTATCTTTGAAAGACAGGGTCCTGAAAAATGGACGTTTCTTTTTTTTCTTCTGAATTTAGGATGTCACCGTTCCAACAAGTCAGTTTGTAAAATGTCTTCCCTGCTAGAGATGTCCCAGTCAACTGTAAGTGCTATTATTGTGAAGTGGAAAGGTCTAGGAGCAACAATGACTCAGCCGCGAAGTGGTAGGCCAAACAAGCTCACAGAACACAACCGCAGAGAGCAAAAGCGTGCAGCTTCACCATGCGCAATGCCAAGAGTCGGCTGAAATGGTGTATAGCTCACCACCATTGGACTCTGGAACAGTGGAAATTAGTTCTCTGGAGTGATGAATCACGCTTCACCATCTGGCAGTCCGGTGGACGAATCTGGGTTTGGCGGATGCCAGGAGAACGCTACCTGCCCGAATACATAACACCAATTGTAAAGTTTGGTAAAGGAGGAATGATGGCCTGGGGGCGTTTTTCATGGTTCGGGCTAAGCCCCTAAGTTCCAATGAAGGGAAATCTTAATGCTACAGCATACAACAGCATTCTAGATGGTTCTGTGTTTCCAACTATGTGGCAACAGTTTGGGGAAGGCTCTTTCCAATCTTTTAAAATGTATTTATTTATTTATTTCACCTTTATTTAACCAGGTAGGCTAGTTGAGAACAAGTTCTCATTAGCAACCTGGCCAAGATAAAGCATAGCAATTGGACACATACAGTCAATAATACAGTAGAAAAAAGGAAATAAAATAAGTCTACATACAGTGAGTGCAAATGAGGTAAGATGAGTGAGTTAAGGCAATAAATAGGCCATGGTGGCGAAGTAATTACAATATGGCAATTAAACACTGGCATGGTAGATGTGCAGAAGATGAATGCGCAAGTAGAGATACTGGGGTGCAAAGGAGCAAGATAAATAAATAAATACAGTATGGGGATGAGGTAGATAGATGGGCTGTTTACAGATGGGCTATGTACAGGTGCAGTGATCTGCTCTGACAGCTGGTGCTTAAAGCTAGTGAGGGAGATATGAGTCTCCAGCTTCAGTGATTTTTGCAGTTCGTTCCAGTCATTGGCAGCAGAAGGAAAGGCAACCAAAGAAGGAATTGGTTTTGGGGATGACCAGTGCTGCTATGGTGACCAGTGAGCTGAGATAAGGCGGGGCTTTACCTAGAAGAGACTACGATGACCTGTAGGCGGTGGGTTTGGCGACGAGTATGAAGCAAGGGCCAACCAACGAGAGGATACAGGTTGCAGTGGTGGGTAGTGTATGGGGCTTTGGTGACAAAACAGATGGCACTGTGATAGACTGCATCCAATTTATTGAGTAGAGTGTTGGAGGCTATTTTGTAAATGACATCGCTGAAGTCGAGGATCGATAGGATGGTCAGTTTTACGAGGGTGTTTGGCAGCATGAGTGAAGGATGCTTTGTTGCAATATAAGAAGCCGATTCTAGATATCATTTTTGATTGGAGATGCTTAATGTGAGCCTGGAAGGAGAGTTTACAGTCTAACCAGACACCTAGGTATTTGTAGTTGTCCTAGTATTCTAAGTCAGAGCCGTCCAGAGTAGTGATGCTGGACGGGAGGGCAGGTGAGGGCAGCGATCGATTGCATAGCATGCATTTAGTTTTACTTGCACTTAAGAGCAGTTGCTGGCCACGGAAGGAGAGTTGTATGGCATTGAAGCTCTTCTGGAGGTTATTTAACGCAGTGTCCAAAGAGGGGCCAGAAGAATACAGAATTGTGTAGAGGTGGATCAGAGAATCACCAGCAGCAAGAGCGACATCATTGATGTATACAGAGAAGAGAGTCGGCCCAAGAATTGAACCCTGTGGCACCCCCATAGAGACTGCCAGAGGTCTGGACAACAGGTCCTCAAATTTGACACACTGAACTCTATCAGAGAAGTAGTTGGTAAACCAGGCGAGGCAATCATTTGAGAAACCAAGGCTGTTGAGTCTACCAATAAGAATGTGGTGATTGACAGAGTCGAAAGCCTTGGCCAGGTCGATGAATACGGCTGCACAGTAATGTCTCTTATCGATGGCAGTTATATCATTTAGGACCTTGAGCGTGGCTGAGGTGCACCCATGACCAGCTCTGAAATCAGATTGCATAGCGGAGTTTCCGCATGACAATGCCCCCAAGGACAAAGCAAGGTCCATACAGAAAAATGGTTCGTCGAGATCGGTGTTGAAGGACTTGACTGGCCTGCACAGAGCCCTGACCTCAACCCCATCAAACAGCTTTGGGATGAATTGGAACGCCAACTGCGAGCCAGGCCTAATAGTCCAACATCTTTACCCGACCTCACTAAGGCTCTTGTGGCTGAATGGAAGCAAGTCCCCGCAGAAATGTTCCAACATCTAGAGGAAAGTCTTCCCAGAAGAGTAGAGTATATTATAACAGCAAAGGGGGGGACCAACTCCATATTAATGCCCCTGATCTTTGGAATGAGATGTTTGACGAGCAGGTGTCCAAACACATACACTACCATGTCAAATGTAACTTTCAAAATAAAGAAATCATCCCTGTATGATGCATTGTGTGTCATAGGATGCAAAATGCATCATATATGGGGATGATTTATGTATTTTGAAAGTAACAAATCTTGAAATCTTGATTGCTGACAAGCAAAACATTTTGGGACTATGTCAACAATGGACTGATGAAAGAAATACCAAAATATAGTTTTTCGGTGGAAAACAGAGGACTCAACACAGAGAATATGGTACACCCACCCCCATGATTCAAAATGTTAAATTCACTCTGCGTGACTAACTATGGGCATGTGGTATCAATGACCGAGTTGCCAATTATTGTTTTTTAAATCAGCCTGGGACATAAGCAATGCAGCATTACATAATGCTAAACCTTTGTGACCCTAATCAGCTGCAGTAGAGACTGAAATCAGCATTTATTTTATGTCTTAAAGAAGACATGTAAAAAGCTGTGAAGACGTAAGAGGAGGACAAGGAAGAATGAAGCCATAGAAATTGAGAAAAAAGTAGTAGCGGTTTGTTCAGTAACCAGTAGGGTGCTAGGATGGGTTGAATAAAGAGCTCAGAGGACCAGTCTGTAATCCTTCCCTTAAATCTCAGTCTCTGAAGGCTTCCAGGTGTGTGATCTTTCTCTCCCTGCGTGGACAGGCCAGACGAGACAGACGCACACAGGAGCTCAGTCTCACCTGTCCAGGTCGTCCCTCTTCATCTCGTAGTTCTTGAGGACCCGGAGGAGCTGAACGTCCTGGCTGAGGAAGCAGGGAGGCAGTAGGCCGTGGATCCCCAGCTGGAGACGTTCCTCCAGGGAGAAGGCCATGCCCTAAAACACACAGAAACGTAGGAGGGACATCTGTTAGACCATCACCATAACACCAGAGCACGGTAGGGGGATATGTTAGACCATTAAACCACAGACCACTATTTAAGGCCACTGTGGGTCAGCATCTGTAGGACTGCTGGATGAGAAAGACTGTCTGACCTTACTGTATACGGTAAGCCCTCTGGTCCCAACTACTCAACATTATCGTGCTGCTGTATGTCTTGACTATAAACTGTGTACTTGAGTGTATGTATTTTGTCTTTGTTTGTTCTTTAATTGATAAACTTCACATTACAAATGAGCTATGGTCTATGGTCTGTGGAATGCTAGGCCTACATTCCAAATAGTTCAAAGTCCAGTTCAAGTCTAAAGTCAGCAGTAACTGCAGGAAGAATGGTTTAAACCACAGATCTCATTACCTACTTAAAATGTATCATCTACAACCCTGCTATCACCTTTAAATTCAACATGAC